>NC_022009.1:102878656-102880085 GCF_000317375.1 Microtus ochrogaster
CCGTCTTCGGTGTGAGCAGGAGACATAGACCATCTTCGGTGTGAGCAGGAGACATAGACCGTCTTCGGTGTGAGCAGGAGACATAGACCATCTTCTGTGTGAGCAGGAGACATAGACCGTCTTCAGTGTGAGCAGGAAGAGTTATAGTCCGACGTGACATTGACAATGCCTGCCAGATTCTGCCTGCTCCGAGTTCTAGGTTTCTCACAGGCAGGAATGATGACAAATCAGCCAATAATTCACAAAATCTGTAGCATCAAAGTTTATGTATTCGTACCTAGCAACGGTTTTGAATGGCGTGTTTCAGGTAGCCATTGATGTCGGTTTTACTTTTCACTTACAGATCTTTTCTGAGTCTTGATCTAGAACTTTTTCCGTTGTTTGGTTATGTCCCTATAAAGCTCCCAAGCTTCTTGGGTAGGAATTCAATGCAGCATCCTTTTAGCTCTATGAGAGCCTAGAGATGTCACCCATGACCTTAATGTCTGTGAAGTCTCCAGAGTTCTGCCCCAGAAGGTGTTGAGCAGGGCTAGGTGGAGACCAGGTGGAAAAGGCTGAATGAACTTTCCCAGTGACGACTAGCCCAGTTGGTGTACAGAACCCTTTTTGAACCACAAGCCAGTGCTACTCACTTAGACCCCACCCTCTGTTCTAAGTCATGCTGTTTAGGCCACTGTGTAGACTTACACAGGTGCCAATCCTAGATGAAGCCATCAGGCTTGTTATTTGGGGATTATAAGATTTGAGGTAAAGAACATCAGAATTGATGCAGTGGAAACAACCTTGTTAATTCAGATACTGGCTTCTCCTGTAGAGTAGCCTGTTTACCTCAGGTGGTAGTTACCCTACCACCTGCCATTATAAAGCAAAGGAGAACCAACTGTTATTTTCCATGCTATACTTTGAGAAAGATTCTATTTTGAGTGCAGTGTTTGAGTCCTTCACCTTGGGATCATGTGCTACAATCTTATATTCTGTTGGCGTCCTTAGTGTCTTGGTTTCTTTGCTGTGAAACTGTACTCGGCTCCTCCTCCCCTCCATCCCCAGTTGGTGTTATTGTTTCTGGTTTTCTTCCTAACATTACCTCTCTGAACTAAATAATAATTATAATGTCAATTATTCTTCAAATAAAATAAAATAATATAAAAATGACATAGCCAGCTAGTTAGCAGCCCATGACAACTCTCCCTTCAGTTGTGGAGAGTCCTGAGCTGCCTCACTTCCTCCATGTTTTTTGAGGATGGGGAGTCAAGTTATTTTTCTCTTACTCCCCTTGTTACCATCAGTTAATCCACCCATAGCTGGAAACTACAGTGGTGGGAGTCAATAACGGGCTAGTTACCCTCACTAGTGTAGAGGCGGGAGTCAATAACGGGCTAGTTACCCTCACTAGTATAGAGGCGAGGGCCAATAACGGACTAGTTACCCT
>NC_022009.1:102880185-102895427 GCF_000317375.1 Microtus ochrogaster
TACCCTCACTAGTGTAGAGGCGGGAGTCAATAACGGGCTAGTTACCCTCACTAGTATAGAGGCGAGGGCCAATAACGGACTAGTTACCCTCACTAGTGTAGAAGTGGGGGCCAGTAACGGACTAGTTACCCTCACTAGTGTAGAAGCAGGGGCCAATAACAGACTAGTTACCCTCACTAGTGTGGAAGCGGGGGCCAGTAGCAGACTAGTTACCCTCAGTAGTGTAGAAGTGGGGGCCAGTAACGGACTAGTTACCCTCACTAGTGTAGAGGCTGCAAACTGGCTCGTCACAGAGTGCACTGACTGAGGAATGTGAACTAATAAATGTTTGCTAGAAAGCACTTAAAGGAAAACAATTGAGATCCTTCCATTGTTTCTGCATAGCATCTGAAGATGCTTGATGTTTTCATGCTACACAGGGGCATCATTGTCTGCCACCAGGACTCGAACCTTCCAGCATAGCCAGAGTGGCTCTGTAGGTGTGTGTGGGTTAGAATCAGAAAAAAAAATTATTGTGCTAGTTATAAAAATTCATTCTTGGGGCCTTCAGAATTGACCTTGTTGCTTGCCAAATAGCATCTTCAAGGTGGTCTGAGGAACATTAATTCCTGTTTGTACTAAGATGTGTTACCAAGAATAACCTAATTAGCATGAGCAAGAAGAGTTCAGCCTGGCTAGCTGTGAAAATTATCAGCTTACATTACAACGGTCTTTACATGTCCTTGGGGTGTTGAGGCATACAGGCAGGCTTTGGGAGAATGGATTGGACTATAGTCTAATTAAGCATCCCCTTCACCTACTCAGGTCCAATACCATGGAGAGACCCATGGTTCAATTTTTACTTCACCTCATTTAAGCAAGAAACACTTTTTATAGATGAGAACACTAAATTCTAGAGTGAGACCAATGATGTCCCCGTTTTTTTATTGATTAGGCTACAAATACTATCACTATACTATTAAAGTGTCAATCAAATGCTACCTTATGCGGCTGGGGAGATGTTTTCATCAGTTAAGAGCACTTGATACACTTGCAGAAGACCCAAGTTTGCTTATTAGCACCCACATAGGGAAGCATACAACCACCTGTAACTCCAGCTTCTGGAGATCCAATTCTCTCCTCTGCCCTCTCATGCATGAGGGCACCCTCTTGCATGTGCTCACACACATAGACACATAAACATATACATAGTTAAAAGTGAAATAAATTCTTTTTGCAAGCTATTTTACGTTGTAATACTCAGGATCAGAAGCTCAGTTTGGTTAAGCACACTATGAGCATGAATTCAAAGTTTCTGACCATGATGGGTAGGGAATCTCTAACGCAGGTGACACTGTTTAAACATTATTTATTTTTACTTTATATGGATGGCTGTTCTGTCAGCCTGTGTGTCTGTGCACCATGTGTGTGCAGTGCCCTCAGAGGCTGAAAAGGGCATCAGCTCCTCTGGAACTGGAGTTGTAGATGGTTGTGAGCTGCCCTGTGGGTGCCAGGAACCAAATTCAGGTACTCTATAAGACCAACAAGTGCTTGTAAACACTGAACTGTCTCTCCTGCCTGCCCCCAGGTGAAAATTTTATTGTCTCTGTTGGCCTCAGTTTATGAGTCTGGAAGAAACTGGATAGTTGTATTATACAATAACCTTTCCCAAATATGCATTGCAGGTTTATGATAATAATCCTCTTGTTCATGAGGTCAGTGCCTTCCTGACTGAGCCATCACTATAGCCCCTGAGAGGTCTTTAGTGTGACTGTCTAATTCTATCTATCTATCTATCTATCTATCTATCTATCTATCTATCTATCTATCTATCTATCTATCTATCTATCCATCTATCTATCTACCTACCTATCTAATCATTTATCTACCTATCTGTCTGACTAGGGGAATGTAACCGTTTTCTTTTGCACTCTGTCCTCAAAGTTACAATCAATCACAGAAGAAAGACATTATACTCCTAATTGCAAAATGTCCTTAGCACATAAATTTTAGGAAGGGAGAGAACAAAGTCAAAATGTTAAAAATAAGACCTTATTTTTGGAGTCCAACAAAGTGCCCAAGAGATCTGTGATAATAATTTGCTATCTGCTCCAAACTCTATATAATATGGGCTCTTTGAAAGTTTTTTTTTTCAGCATGGCAGATGCTAGCCTTGTGTTGAATATTGATGTTAGCATCTGCCATCAAGATGTCCAAACTCCAGAAACTGTGCAAACAGCTGTGATGAAAAGGCTAAGAAGCTTCAGTATATTTCTCCAAGATCCTTTGCACACACCCCCTTGGGTAGGAATGAAAGAAGATCAGCCCATGGTGATCAAACTTAGCTTCTGATCCTCAGTATTAAATATTCAGTATTCCTATGAGAGAGAGGTAGGGGCAGACAGGCAGGCAGGCTACACCTTAGGAACGCTGGAACTTTACGGCTGGTCCAAGGCTCACTTTGAAAGTGTTCTTCAGAATTACTGTGGCCTTTGTGTTTCTATCTTCTCTTCATGCCTTGAGGACAAGGATTGTCTCTGTCTTCAGTGCTCTGCTTACTAGATCTTCCAATCCACCAGTCAGGGTTCTCACCGGACTGTGGAACCCTTGGCTGGTGATTCTTTTGAAGTGGACTCTGTGGATGTGTATGAGGCAGAGAGGAAGAGGAAGGGAGGGAGGAGAAGGAGCAGAAGAAGGGAGGGGAAGGAGGGGAGTTGTCAAGGATGAGATAAAGCAGCAATGGTCATTCTAGTTTCTAGTCTAAGTGACACCTGGAAGGAAGATGTCTACAGATTTAGGCAGCAAGGCCATCAGCTCAGTTCTGGACATCGTGTGGTTCCAGTTCTGGCAGGATTTCAAGGCTGAAGGTCAAGTGGGGAAGTTGGGAACATTGAGCTTAGAGCTCCTAGGAATGATAAGGATTAGAATATATAGAACTGTAGTGGTTTTGAAACTTCTTGTAAGAAGACCTTACTTCATTTAGTCTCCAAAAGTCACAGCGTTTGCAGCTCAGGCCTCCTACCGTTTGACCACCTCACTGCCTCTGATTTAACCGTGGTTGTTAAGCTTCCCCCAGAGAGTGCCAGCTGCATGGCGGTTGTTATGATATAGCTCAGGATCACGGAGAAGTTTTCACTCTATGGGAGTTGATTTTTCTGCCTGGAGTGAAGTGCAATGGACATCAAGGTGGGATGAAATCCTTTTGCATAATGTTCGTTAACAAAAAGCTGCCTTGGGGATGATAGAGTCTAGAACATGCTGGACAAAAGAAGAAAGGTGACTACCGTGTGTGTGTGTATGTGTGTGTATATATGTGTGTGTGTATGTGTGTGTGTATGTGTGTGTATGTGTGTGTATGTGTGTGTATGTGTTTGTATGTGTGTGTGTGTGTGTATGTGTGTGTATGTGTGTGTATGTGTGTGTATGTGTGTGTGTATGTGTGTATGTGTGTGTATGTGTGTGTATGTGTATGTGTGTATGTGTGTGTATGTGTATGTGTGTGTGTATGTGTGTGTGTATGTGTATGTGTGTATGTGTGTGTGTGTGTATGTGTATGTGTGTGTGTGGGGCTCATGCATAAAGATGTTGTTCTATTTTGATCCCCTGGTGGAGAAAAGTCAGCTTATTTATCTCATCTCGGCTGGTGGCGATCCTGATTATACCCTCTTGTAGGAGCCTTTTAAAATTCAATTTGTCTGCCCATGCCCTCCGTGCTCAGTGGGTTTCATTAAATGGCACAGCGGTGACTTCTTCTTCCCCGGGTGGCACCTTTTGATACACATCTGACTTTGCTGTAATTCCAGACAATTGCGCTCTGTGCGGACTTGCCTCACCACGATAATCTCCCGGTCCAGTCAGGGTGAGCCCAGAGGTAGGGATCCGATGGAGTCTGAAGACAGCAGAAACTGCTCAGAAGAAATGTTTACATTTCTCTGTACTTTGCTACTTAGCTTGTGGCTTTTTGGCAGATTGTTTTTGTGGCATTGCTTACAGCCTAACGGCCGGCTAATATTTTTCCTCGTGTGAGGTATTTCAGAATTTACATGGAGTTGTATTCAAAATCACAGCCTCCTTGAGTTCTTAAGTAAAATTAAATATTAGTATTTGTGTGTGTGTGTTTGTGTGTTAGCAGTCCTTAAGGTACTGCCCACTGTTCGTGGGATCTTGTGGGAACTAAGTAGACTCGGGACACGTTCATCAGTCTTATGTCCTGACTCTCCCCTCCGTCCTCCAGTTAGTGCTTAGAAAATACTAAGTCACTGAATTTTTTGTTACTTTTAAGTATATTTACTATATACTTCTAAAATAGATTGCTCGTAAATGATGTCTGTTATTGATAGGCCTCTAAGTAAATGCTCACTGACCGCTGCTGGGTGCTAGCTGCATTCCTGATGTTAAGGGAAAGCAACAGCCGAGGCTAAGAGCACAGCATACTGGAAGAATGCAGATCCGCAGCAGTGACAAGGAAGGAGGAAAAGAAAGAAAGACAAAGGAAGGATTGCATCTTCATTTATTTTAAGTTTGCGATTGCTCCACACTACAGCTCTTCATTAGTATTCTATCAGGTGATGCTTTTCAAATTAAAGACATAGAAGCTCCTCTTTTTTGTATGTATATATGTGTGCACACGTGTGCAGGCATGTGTGTGTGCATGCGTGCGCACACATGGAGGCCAACATTGACATTGGTTATCTTGTTGGATCGGTCTCTACCGTATAGACTGAGGTAGATCTCTTGATGAGCTGGTGGTTTTCTTTCTGACTGCTCTTTGGTGAGTCCCTGATTCTGCCTTCCATGCACTGGGGTTACATGGCTTCACCATAGCCATCTGGCTTCTATGTGGGTACTCTGGTAGGTGAGCCAAGCATTTTACCTGCTGGTTGTCTTCCCAAGTCCGAAAGATGCCCTGTGGGGATCTGTAGATGTTCTTAGCGTCCAGACGTGTTTTGCATCTGTACATTGTTGCCCATTTTCTTGCTTATGGTATACTTTTGAGTCTTATCTGTTTCATCTGAGAGGCTTGCTTGCTTCTGGGCACAGAAGTCAGGGCTTCATATCTGTTGCGCAAATGCTTTACCCCAAGACCCACCTGTAGCACTCCCCATCTCCCTGCCAGAACACCCTCATGTATTTTTATCTCGATAACAGCTTGCTTGCATTCTTGAATTCAAAATCACCAGTGTCACACTTTTAACATAACAAGTTTGTCATGCACTGGATTATTTCCCACGTTTTCTCATGTGATCCAAAATGCTATCTCACCTTCTGCTTGCAACTGTGATGGGTGGAATAATAGAAGCGTATCTAATTCAGGACATAACTCTGAGAAGGCTTCAAATCCTTGCTTTGACTGCTCGGTCTTTCCTGTAGGAACACACTACTGTTAGTCTACAACAGAAAGCTCCAGCACTGTTGTGGGGTTGGACTGCTACTCCGTCTTCACAGAGGGATGCTGGTAATGGTGTTTTCAGGTGTCTAGTGCAGTGATGTTAAGATTAGTGCTCAATTCAGGGGTTTTAGGAGCTTTCATTTCTGATCCTCAGGGGAACTGAAGATTCGTGTGTGTGTGTGTGTGTGTGTGTGTGTGTGTGTGTGTGTGTGTATGTGTGTGTGTATATTTTAAAACTAACAAGTACAGTGTAAAAGAAAGATAAAAATATTTTTAGATCGATGGGTCATGGGAATTCACTGTAAAAGTGTTGCTGGGTGGTAGCGGCACAAGCCTTTAATACCGGCACATGGGAGGCAGAGGCAGGTAGATCTGTATGAATTCAAGGCCAGTCTGGTCTGCAAAGTGAGTTCCATGACACCCAGAGCTGTTGTTACACAGAGAAACACTTAGGATCTGAAGATGGCCCTTTTTCCATTCTCATTTTGTTTGCATTCCTACCAATGGCCAACGAGAATGGACTCAATGGTGTAACTGTTCCTTTGGAACCCTTCAGGGCTATTGCTTCCAGGTGATGCTGTCAGGATATCTAAGTGGGCAGGGTGCTTTTGTCTTAGTCCAACATGATTGAAAGGGAAAAAGGAGAGGTTGCCGTGTGTATGTGTGTGTGTGTGTGTGCGCGCGCACGCGCTAAAGGCAGTAGGCCTCTTCAGAAGCCTTCTCTTTACTTAGTCTTTGTGGATAAATATTTTTTGTGGTCAGGCTTCCAAGGCATTCTTAGTTCTGTGTTACACAATATTTCTATTTGAAAGAATTAATCAACTCAAGAGCTACTATTGGGTTGTAGAAGGAAGCCATTCATTGATCCTGATCTGCTCACGTGTCTGCCCAGTCCCTGTCCCACCCATATGGAGTGGATTGATGATGCAGAGTTCCTCTAAACAAAAACATCTAGTAAATACCTCGGGTATTGTACTTTTCATTAGACTCTGTAGTGATGAGGCGAGCAGGCCTGCTTTTCGTCCCACCTGGCTCCCGCACAGCTAGCTTTACACCTGAAATAACAACACACAAATTGTATTCATTTAAAAACTGCCTGGCCCATTATATCTAGCCTCTTCTTGGCTAACTCTCATATCTTGCTTTAACCCATATCTAGTAATCTGTGTATCACCACGGGGTCGTGGCTTACAGGGAAGATTCTAACCCACGTCCATCTCGGGCTGGAGCTTCATGGCAGTGTCCTGACTCTGCTTTCTTTCTCCCAGCATTCTGTTCTGTCTTCCCTGCCTACCTATGTTCTGACCTATCAGGCCAAGCAGTTTCCAATTTCCTTTATTAATTAACCAATGAAATAACAGATAGATGAAAGACCCTCCTACATCCGGATTCACCTTTGGAAGGTGACCAAAAGCCAAAAGACAACCATCTATCTGTCCATTTGTCTGTCTGTCTGTCTTATTATTGAGACAATTTCTTACTATGTAGTCTTGACTGGTCTGGAAATTGATATCTAGATCAGACTGGCCTCAAACTCACAGAATGCTGAGAGTAAGGCTTGCACCACCTTGCCTAGGTGACCAGAAGGTGTTTCACAGAACAATCTGTAGCTCGTTGTATTGCTTGGAAGTTGATACTTCTGAGACAAATGGAACTCCTGAATGTGGGCCGTGCACCTCACTAAGTCTTTCACTTGTTCTGTGAAGCTCTTCACTTCCTCTCTAAAATACAAACTTTTCCAAATTTAGAAAGAATTTTTTTGCAACTGGATACAGTTGACTCTCAAGTGTTTACTGCTTCAGTTTTTCTTGGAAGTTAACTCCACTGTATCATCTCATATGGGCAGGACAGGGATTGAGCAGGCTCTTGGGTGCCTGCTCATTGGGGATCAGGGGATCAGCTAAGTTGTATATTTTTACTAGTTGAGGAATACATCTTTGCTTTGTGTATCTCTTGTTCAAGTTTCACTGTTTTTTTTTCTTTTGCCTGTTTGATTCAAGGTAGGGAGTATGTCCTGTCCAACTGCATTTTCTTGTGCCCATAACACATCTAATTTACTGAGATTTCATTATTGATTGGTTGATGCATTAATGAACAAAAACCATTTGAAATAGCACATGTCTGTGATTTCAGCACTCTGGATGTTGTGGTATAAGGTTCAGGAATTTGAAGCCAGCGTTAGCCATACCGCAAGTTTGTAGCCAGCTTGTCCTATATTACAGGACCAGAAACAATGACTTTAATTCTATTATTTAAAACCTAAGAGTGATTGACTAGATACATTTGTATCTCTAACATAGGACAAGTGACATAATTTGAAAAATGGAATATAGTCAAAATGAATACACAGGTCTCCAATTATTGAGATTTTCAAAAGGCATTGGAAAAGCCTTAAAAATTAAGAGTGAACCTGTGTGTCTATCCAGGTTGGGCACCTTTCTACTCTTCTGTAATATAGAAAGGAGAGTGAGACTTGGATTAGCAACGTGTGTGCATGTTGTGCACATTGTGCAAGTGTATACAGAAAATAGAGGAAGATGTTGCGCATCCTCTTCTATCAATCGCCATTATTTTATTTCTCTGCAGCAGGCTTTTCCACTGAACCTAGAGCTAAGTTGGCAACCAGTAAAGCCTGCCAGTTCTTTTGTCCACTCCCTATGGTGCTGGGGTCCAGGCAGCATATGGAGGTTTTTCACGCTGTTGCTGGAGATCTGAACTCAGATTCTCATCCCACACAGCAAGCGCTAGGACCACGGATACACCTCACCAGCCCTCTACATGGAGAAATGAGCCTGCGCTGGCTGTGGTTTTATTTCTAGGTAGCGGCAAGAGAGCCTTCCTGCTGAGACTTCTTCTGAAGCGGAGAGAATGGGTGCTTATGTTCCTACCTGTCATGGCACAAATTGGAACTAATGCTTAATTTACCATCTTTGAAATGTGCCTTGTATCAGCACAAACTCTAAGGTGGTACACCCTACCCGTCTGAGCAGCCTGTTCTTATCCACAGCCTATTATTTTTATAGGCTTTAGCGGGACTGCACAGGTAGATCATTGACTCAACTCTTGTCTGTGTGAACTCTGGTAAAATGATTACAGAGCAGAGTAGTGGGAAGGGAGCTGAGTTCCACTCTAATTTTGGAAACATAAGTGTAAGTCTAAAATGAGATCATCAGAGTCTCTAGTCCCAAGATCAGGAAAGAGAGCTTCCTGTTGAGGAAATCCCCTGGAGGAGGTTTAGTTTACACAAGAAATTGAATTGTAATAAAGCAGATGGAGGTGATGTCTCCTTCAGGGCTCCTGCACAGTATATAAACTTGAAAGTAAATGCTGGCCACTCTGTGGTCTCCACAGACTTGAGGTAAATAGGATTGCTCGTCTGCCCTGCCATACTGATTATCTTTTGGCCCCCGGAAATCAATCTCAAGGTCTGTAACTTTTTGTTTGCTTTCCATTGCTGTGATAAAAAGGAAATACTTTATTTGGTTTATATACTCCAGTCACACTCTATCACAAAAGGAAATTAGGGCAGGAACCTAGAGACAAGAACTCAGCAGAGGCCATGGAGGAATGCTGCTTACTGGCTTGCTCCTTTTTGCTTGCTAAGCCTGCTTTTTTATAACATCCAGGACCACCTGCCCCAAAGTAGCACCACCCACAATGGGCTGGACTCTCCCACATCAATCATTAATTTAAAAATGGTCCATAAACTTGCCTATAGGCCAGTCTAATGAGGCATTTTCTCAGTTTCGGGTCCTTCTTCCCAGATGACCCTATCTCATGTCAAGTTGTCAAAGACAAACAAAAACCTTGCGAGCACAGGAAGCAAGCACCCTGTTCCAGGGCTACTGCACAACAAATGGTGCACATCACTAGAAGGGAACCCTACCTGTGGCGAACTTTCTGACCAGCAGGAAGGAACAGCCACCAGACGAGGATTCTTCTCAAATCACGCTTTATTGGAGCCTCTTGGTTGTAGGGAGAGCAGAAAGCAAGGGGCCCGGAGCCCTGAACTATAGCTGCTTATATAGGGAGTCTGCCTAGCAACTTTTGATACTTTGATACTTTAACTGCTTTTCTGGAGACCCACGGGCAGGAAAAGCAGGGGAACATCCCTGTTAGTTACAGACCAGGATGTTTCCCTGCCGGTCAGGGGAAGTGTGGGCAGCTAGATCACAACTCACCCTGTTTTCCGGTGGAAGAACTGCAACCCTAATATGGAGTTATCTATCAAGCGAGGCTGGGGCCAAATGCCATCTTGTAATGGCAGCTATTCAAATCGGCTCCCAGCACCTACCTTCAAGAAGTATGAGCAGTTCACCCCCCAGCTACCCATCGACTTCCATGTAGGCATTTGGAACTTTATATTTTTTTTAATTTTATTTTTTGGTTTTTCGAGACAGGGTTTCTCTGTGGTTTTGGAACCTGTCCTGGAACTACTAGCTCTTGTAGACCAGGCTGGTCTCGAACTCACAGAGATCCACCTGCCTCTGCCTCCCGAGTGCTGGGATTAAAGGCGTGTGCCACCACTACCCGGCTCATTTGGAACTTTATAAAGAGTAGGTTGTGGCCCCTGTTTCTTGCTGCTTCTTTGTGCTAGCTGCTTGTCCCCTGTCCCTTGCTTCAAAAAGGTAGGTCTTGTGGACATCAAATGAAGCTGAAATCAATCCTGGCCACTTGGACGCTTTCATTCCTGGTCACAGAGACTTTAGCAGTGAGTCGGGAAGATGCTATGACCGAAGAGAAGTTTGTGCTCTTCCCTTCACCCAACAGACTACTGTAATGATGGATCCCAAAGGGCTAGGAAGTTTCCAGAAATACCCTGCTGAGGAGAGAGAAGGAAATGAAACCCTGCTTCCCACCAGGGGAGACACTTGCCTTCTAGGAAAGTTAAACAATCAGATCACCTTGTGAGATAGACCAGAACTGAGGTCAGTGATAGGCAGGGCCACGCCCTGACTAGGGTCATTATTTATGCATACTTTTTTTTGTTTAAGTCTAAACATTAAATTTAGGTTTATCTTAGTGTTTAGGTTTATCTAACGTGGAGTGGACTACCCAACAAAATTGACTTGGGCTCAGTCACTGGATCCCTTATTCAATCCTCTTCCCATTGTAGCCACAGCCACATTGATCAAGTATTTTTTCTCTCCTTTTTTTCTTCTTATTTAAACTGCTGCTTGTGGTCATCAATCATCTATGGTTTATAACAGAAATATAAAAAGAATATTTCAAACTTCATTTCTTATGTTTTATCTATAAAGTTGCAAAATCACTAACTCCCAGACTGCAAGATGATTTCCAATATTTCTTTTGTGGAGTAAAATACAGCAAAGATAAATTGTCATTTTATTTAAACTTGAAATATTTTGTGAGACATATAAGAGCTTGTACACTTTTCAGTTCAGAACTGATTTTGCTTGGGTCAGATTCTTGGTTAATACAACAGGCACTTGGAAACGGTCTTCACTCTTCACGGGACCCATGAAGTAACTCCATGCAGGCTAGGAGCATGGAATTTCCACCTTCACTACTGACTTTTGGACAGTCTCTTGCTTGACTTTGCATGTGCGTGGTAGCTCCTGAGGAATGTCTATCTTCTCGAACTATACCAACCCCTCTGAGGCTGGAGGCGCAAAGAGAAGTCAATGTTATGTTGTGTGTTTGTGTGTGTGCGCACCTGTGGATGCATGTGCATGTGTGCGAGTGTGCATGTGTGTTTTTTGAGGCTGAGGAATCTGGGCCTTTTGCCCTAAAACTGTGTCTATTTATGCTAATATTTTCTCTCTCCCTCTCTCTCCCTCTCTCTCTCTCTCTCTCTCTCTCTCTCTCTCTCTCTCTCTCTCTCTCTCGTGTGTGTGTGTCTGAGAGAGAGAGAGCTGCACACACAGCATTTTGCTCTATTTATCTAGCTTTATATCTTTTTATAGATTTGAATTGAAATCGATCCATAGACGAAGCATTTTTAGACGGGAGGGAGCAGGTCATTTTCTGCGTAAAGCGAGTGATTGTGTTCGCTAGCTCTACTTCAGCTCACCAAAAACTCATCTTCCTCGGAAGGACGTCTTTCTGCCCAAGTTTATCCCGTATATCCTCCTTTGGGCTTTTATCAGGCCATTTCAACCTTTCATAAAACATTTCACAAAAGGCACTATCTCTCATTCTCTGCTGTTACAAACTATGAAATTATATGCCACCCATTTTAAGGAACAAATTCTTACCTCACACTGGCTTCATGCATAAAATTTATAATGCTTTGACTTTTATGTTTATATACATACATACATATATATATGTATGTATGTATATAAACATTGGCAAAAAAGAAAATCTCAACCAAACAACTGGGGCCATTTGCTCAAATTCTTCCTGTAGTTGAGGGCAATGGAGAAAGTGCTAAGAATGAGGTGTTTTTGTTGCTCTGGAGCAGAAGATGTGGTCTCCCTTAAGAGCCAGTCAATAAACAGTATTTGGAGCTTTGTGGGCCACAGTGCCTCTGTGGAAAGGATTCTCACGAATGAGAAAGTGTCTGGAGGTGGTTTGTGGATGAGTGAAGGTTGTGTCAAATAAAACTTTATTTAAAAATCAGGCTGCAGGCAACATTTGGCCTCTGTTGTGTAGTTTGGAAGCCTGTTTTTGTCTGGCCAGAGCCTTTAGAGATTTTATTTATTTGTTTCTTTGTTTTTGTTAGGTTTTAAAGCTTTGTCAGAGAGAGGAGAGTGGAAGGAAGGGGGAGGAGAGGACGGCAGGGGAGGGCATGAAGAAAGGAACAGGCCTCATGTGGTCTACAAGGCCTGAAATCTGTGCTTCAATTTTTTTTTGGAATAATTTGTTGTGACTCTAAAAGATTCTTACTTAATAATCTTCTTTCTTAATAATCTCAAGCTATGGTTGGATTTGGGGCTACCTATTTGCCTCTTTAAATTCAATAATAGAGAATAAGAGAATGTATTAGAGAAAATGTAGCCTTTAAATTTTTGATATTGGATATGAGAGAAAAATAAACTGATAGTTTTCTTTGGTCACTTCTTTGTTTTGTAATTTAAGGTTTTATGAGAAACTTAAAGATTTATTTTGATTTTGTATGTTTGAGTGTTTTGCCTGCATGTATGTGTTCACCAACAAGTGCAGTGCCTGTGGAGGTCAGAAGAGGGCATCAGATCCTCTGGAACTGGAATTACAGATGGTTGTGATGTGGGTGCTAGGGACTGAGCTCAGGTCCTCTGGAGGAACAGCCAGTGAGCCATCTCTCCAGCCCCTTTATAAGACATGAACCAAATGTCTAATACTGTCTTATCCTGAAAAGCCTGTCTCTAGGTGAGACCGCTAACAAGCATTACAAGTTCTGTGCGTGAAATGCAATCTCCACCAGGGCTGTCACAATAGCTGGCATGTTCTAGCTGTGAGGCACAAAACCATAGGAGTTGACGCGTGCTCGTTCCATGGTTCCCGTGTAAAAGGCACCAAGTGTTTAATCAACATCTCCTCATTCTATCGAGTCCCCAGTTCTAGGGGAGATTAAGTGACTTAGTACGAAGCAGCAGCCAGAAGCTGTTCCTTTCCGTTTTCCTTCACCTCCCCCACTGCCCAGCTGCTCTTCCCCACCAAGACTTTAACCCCAGTAACCTTCTGAAAGTGAAGCTACAGGCGCAGACCACGCAGCACTCCGTCAGGAACCTTTTTCTGCTACATAGAGACATATTAATATTTCAGAGTGATGCTTGACGTTCTAGCAAGTAGAAAACCTCTGGCTAACCTACATAGAATTTAGCAAGAAAACCCAAACAACTAGAAAAATTAGCGGTGTCCGGCTCCCGTGCTCCTGGAAGCTAAACCCCACTTCCACCTCCTCAGACGTGGGTGAGAGCTCCCCTTGAAGACACCATCCTGTCCCATTCGGCCTTTCCAACGTGACCAAAAGCATGCCCATGATGCCTGGTACCCCAGAGGAGCAACTGGCCTCTCAACACTGTCTCTCAAGCCCCCAGAAGCCATTTCGGTGTTTGCTTGCCTTTGTCCTTCAGCTGCGCCCGAGGGCACCATCGGTTACAGACTGAGTTAAAATCTACACAAAATGACCTCCATTGCTTTTCTCTTCATCTGGGGCCTTTTATGTGGCAGCAACCTTTCCCATCGTGTTGCTATTCTCCATATGATTTCCGGGGCTGCTTGGCCCAGAGGAGGGACAGAGGGTGGGACCTGTTCTCACCCAGCTCAGAGTGGTTGGTGGCTAAGGCTGTGAGTCAGTGCCTTGGAATCTGGGGGCTCCAGAGGGATGATGCTCATGCAAGAAATTCTTAAAATTTCAAAAGAATGGCTTCCAGCTTTATACTTTAGGAAGCTACTCTGCCAGGAATTTACACTTGGACTAAATTTTATGTAGAATGTAGTTTTCTAATAAGCCAGTGTTCCTTGAGAAAGTCCCCAGCAGTGAGGGCTAGAACTTCCCACCGCCCACACAGTCGCCTGCATATTGTTAGTCTCCTCTCTGCTGTGTTCCTTTGACGGCTTCCTCCTCATTCTGTGGCTCGTCTTCTCTCCTGCGACAGTCTGCCAGCATCCCGTCTTATTTTAACAGCCACCTAAATATAAAAACCCCAGCATTAAAATTGTTGCCAAAGATTCGGTTTGTGGTAAGAACTGTATTGTCATGTGTAGCCGGCAGTGAACTTGACCATAGCTAAATTCTAAACCTTCTTCTTGTCTGTAGTGTTTAGAATTGATCTTCTCTCTGATATACACTGGGTTTTATTCTTTTTAAAGAATTCTTTGTCCTTGATACTGTAAATGCAATTGTAACCTCTTTTCTAACCTTCCAGCTTCTTTCCCCCCCTTTTTTTATATATGAGCTGGGTAGCAAGTTTATTGGGAGACAGTTTGGTTCGAGTCTAAGCCAAAGGTCTATTTTATCCTCTATGTCTCTATACTGCCTTGCTGAGGATGCAGCCTAGATCCCAGGCAGCATGTTGGGTGAGTGGTCTCCCTCTGAGCTCTAGACTCTCCATCTCTAAATGGTGCCTTTTAAAAACAGCCCTGGTCATTTCTGCAAATACCCTTGTAATGTCGTAATGTCGGGGAGGCACATGGACTTTAGGGGTACCACTCATCTGGTGTGCTTCTCCATATGAAATAAAAACTCCTTTTGCTTGTCATGGAAGGGTGTTCATACCACAATATCAAGCTGGAGTAAGGAATAGACAGGCCTTACAGACTCTTGTCTCGTGAGACTTTAAAATTCTTCTCACTTAGTACAGTGCCTCAACTTCCAGGTGAGAATTAGGTGGTCTGGGGATGAGAGACACCACCTTGACTAATCGTGAACATGAGACTCTCGGTTTAAGTCTGCACATTTACTCTCCCACCAGTGTTCCTATGACCTCATGTCCACACTCAACTCTCAGGCCATAGCTTGATGGTTTCAGCTCTTATAACCCAAATCGTGTGGTGTTGCTACGCAGTTTAAGGGGGGTTGAAGAGTGGTTATTTTTGGTGGGCTGCTTGCCTGGATGTGATGTCTTATGAACAGAATCAAAGACTCTCTTCTTGCTCTTGGTCTTGGGTTGCATGTAGAGGTACACAGGTGTTTGTTGCTCTTGGTAGCTTCAATGTAGATAGATGAACGTCTGATAGTCATGGTTACTTTCCCCCTTCCACGGGGAAGTGTTGTGAGGAGCGGCGGGGCTGCATCCCACCACTCTTCTGTCCCGCCACTCTGTGTTATATGTTGTGGGGAATGGCGGGGCTGCACCTGCCACCCAGCTAGCTTTACACCCGAAATAATTACATGGAAACTGTATTCTTTTAAACACTGCCTGGCCCATTAGTTCCAGCCTCTTATTGGCTAGCTCTTACATATTGATCTAACCCATTTCTAATA
>NC_022009.1:102895797-102929495 GCF_000317375.1 Microtus ochrogaster
GTCCAAGAGGTCACTGCATTCCATCCTGGCAGTGTTCATCACGTTTTATCAGATACTCCTCACTAAGCACTCGGTATTTCTCATGGTATTAGATGTTATATGCAGAGCATACTAACTAGAATTAGAAACTGGCCTTGGTGATTTGCATGTTAATCTGACCAAATCTGTGATGTGTTTTCTTTTATTACAAAACAAAACCTCTCCAGAGAAAACCAGTTCATAAACTCCTTGATTTAGTGGATTTGGGCAGTAGGAGCCCTTCCAGCCCAGTGCTAGCAGTTCCTGTGTGTTCACCATGATCCTGGCATGGTGTCCTATGTGCCTGGTGTTCACCATGAGTCTGGCGTGGTGTCCCATGTGCCTGGTGTTCACCATGAACCTGGCATGACATTCCGTGTACCTGGTATTCACCATGAGCCTGGCATGGTATCCTGTGTGCCTGGTGTTCACCATGGGCCTATGGGTCTGGCAGGGTATTAGGTAACTTGAATTTTAGGGTAAAAGCCAAGATTCTAAGAGTCCAAGTGATAAGCCAGTACATTTTAGAAAAAGTCTCACTTGCCTTTTATACTAGGAGTCTTGCATGCACGTTGCAGAATTCTGATTGCCTTTGGGGACCACACAAGTGTCTGCTCTTTTGTGTGACAGACAGCCCTGGGGATGCTATCTATTAACCTCCTCATACAGAGAAAAACAGAGGATCTGGGAAGAAAAGGATCCCGCCAGACCTCATTCTTTTTTTTTTTTTTTGTTCCCAGTTTCCTCAGTTATCCTTTGTATTTTATGACCTCAAATTATTAATATAATCTGTTACCCTGGCAGGAATAATAAAATACAAAGACATGACAGTCGATTAATAAAGCACTGACGAGGAGCAAAAATCTCCCGATCACTCTATGAAATGCTGTTCCCAGGACAGCAGAAATTATGGCCCAAGTCCCATACCTGCCCTTGCTTGTCATTTTTATTCTTATTAGCCATGAAGACATTAGAGTGTGTCATGGCACTGCTCTGGAGAATGGAGAAAGCCTCTGTACTGCTGACTGGCAAGCTTTACTCTCTTATCTCCTTCCCTAACATCTGTTTTGACCTGTGTAAGTCACTCATCAACCCCTGGATCCACTCACTGCAGTCAACTAAGAATGCAGTACTAGGATAGATTTTATATATATCCATATTGACCTATGTCTTTATGACTCATCATAAGGAATTTTTAAAAATTACTATCACCCCCACTGTACTCATTATCAGTCATCAGTCATCCTTACACATAAAATACATTTTTTTCCCTTTGAATACCCTCTATTTCCCCTCTGTGTGGAATTTATTCTCCCCTTGGTGCGTGGGGACAGATTACGTTCATAACAGTCATTAATGGTAATGGGAAGAGTATATAAATCTTTGATGCATTGAAAACTAAACAGTGCCCTGGTGGGTCTTTTTCTCTATCTTGTCTTACCGAATTTTGTTTGGCAGCATGGACAGTAGGTTGTGTAAAGTGCACAACACACAACACACACAGCACACACACACACACACACACACACACACACACACACAGATGTAGCACTTCTCTCTGTGTGTGAAGATTGGCTCTTATTGCTTGGTATCCCCATGAGAGCGAGAACTGATTTGGCTTGCTCTGTTCTCTCCATGTTTAATATTGAACACAACCTTATGCTAATAGTGGGAACTCAATAAGGTTTTATGAGCACAGGAGTGAAAGAGCCCATGAACATTAAAGCGAGTGGCTACCCGTGCCTGGCCATGATCCTAATGCTAAGATAAAGACTGGAGGGCAAGAAGCAGATGCGCATCATACAGTGTGAGCATCCTGTAGGGAAATGACAAGGACTCAAAATTTAAAATTAGCTAAGTTCGGAGTTCATCTTGGTGACCACGGACTGAGTTTTGGGGATTTTCTCTCAAGTCTTTAGCCTCAAGCTTTCTCATCTCCGGCTCTGGGGGCTGCCGGGAGAAGCCCATGGAAGTGTTTCCTCATTGATTCCCAGAACAGCCATGGAATCCTGGCCTCCTGAGCTACATTGAAAGATAAACAAGACCCTAATCTTTTCATCCTGGTTTCAAAGGTTGTGAAAAAGGGTTCTCATCAAAATCTGTAGTCTAGACATACCTCATGAGACTTTGTCAATGTGAGATCTCCTGTTCTAGGTTTTGGGAGAGCCTGAGATTCCTGGGAGGTTCTGATGTTGCTGGTCCATGGAGCACAACTTGACTAGAAAGGCCCTAAGGAAAGTTTAGTAAGTGTCTTAGTTAAGGTTTCTATTGCTGTGGAGAGACCATGACCATGGCAACTTCTCTGTCTCTGTCTCTCTCTGTCTCTCTCTGTCTCTCTGTCTGTCTCTGTCTCTGTCTCTCTCTCTCTCTCTCTCTCTCTCTCTGTGTGTGTGTGTGTGTGTGTGTGTGTGTGTGTGTGTGTATGTATGTAAGAAGGGGTTTGTTCCAGATAATAGGCTGCATATTCCATCATCTAGGGAATCCAGAATAGGAGCTCAAGGCAGGAAATTGGTTGTGGAACTGAAGCAGTTGCGGAACTGACCATGGGAAAACATCACTCGCTGGCCTTCTCAGCTATTTTTCTTATGCAGTCCAGGTAGGTCCACCAGCCCAGGGGTGGCACCCCTACAGTGGACTGACTCCCCTTCACCACATCAGCCATTAATCAAAGAACTGCTTCACAGACATGCCATAGCAACTCTTACAAAGGGAAACGTTTAATCAAGGCTGTCTTACAGATTCTGAAGTTTAGTCCGTTACCATCATGGTGGGAAGCATGACGACATGCAGGCACAGGCATGGCCCTGGAAACAGAGCTGAGAGTTTTCCATTCAGATCGTCAAGCAGCAAAAAGAGAATGCCAACACTGGACCTGGCTTGAGCATCTAAGACTTCAAGGTCCACCCCCAGTGACACACCCCCTCTAACAATGCGACACTTACTCCAACAAGAATAAATCTTCTAAAAATGCCACTTCCCATGAGTCTATGGGGGGGGACATTCTGTTTCGGACCACCACAGCAAGCAATAGCACAGGGTGGGAAGGGCTGTAGCGGCCTTCCAGGAGAACAGGGGGAGTGGAGGTGAGGTTCAACAACCATATGCTTAGCACAAACGAGGCTGGGTCCAATTCTCAGCACTGGGAAGCATAAGGATGAAAGATCAAAGCTAGAAAGACAAGGCAGGGTGCATTGCCTAGGAGTGGGCAATCTGGATCCTGAAGAGTTGTGATTCTTCAGGCAGAAAAACAGAACGGTTTTGGCTATCCCGATGCAAACTGTAGCTAACTCCAGCAAGGAAAACTGAAGGAGGAGGAGGAGGAGGAGCAGGAGGAGGAGCAGGAGGAGGAGGAGAAGGAGGGGGAGGAGGAGGAGGTAAGAGATGAGAATAGAAAGCTCTCTCAAAGCTGGATGAGCAAGGATTGCCTCTGTTTTCAAGGCTGAGACTGAGAACGAACATAGAAGCTAACTAGGAGGCCTGAGGTTCAGTAGAAACATTCCATGGTATATATGAAACTGTTGGGAAGTTTTTATCACAAGGTAGATTGTGCTCGGATACTCAGTATTTGCGGGTAGTAAAAGCCCTTGAAAGAGTAAGGCTAAGACGAAAGACAAATGTTTAGATTTCCATAGGCTTGGGAGACACATGGAACAGGGATTGAACCCTTCCGTGTTCTAGCTTGCCATGGTAAATCTTGGTTCTCAACTTGGTTAGACTGAGACATGCCTAGGAGATGATAAAAGCACACTTAGGGTGTGTCTGTGAGGGCAGCATTTCCCGTACTAGCAGTGGAGGAATCTCTTTCCTGACGTGAGCAGCAGCAAGGTCACATAGGTCCAGGGACCAGAGAAAATGACAAGGAAGAAAGGAAAACTTGCCTAGCATGACCATTCTCCCTCCATGCTTCCTGGCCACCATGATGTGGTGAGAACAGATTGAAACCTCTGAAATCATGAGCCAAATTAAGTCTCTCCTCTCTGGATTTTAGTTGATTTTCTGGGCATTTGTCTTCGTGACAAGAAAGGCCAACACATAGTTACATGGCCCTGATAAAATCTTTAGTGTTCTGATCTTATTTTTCTTATCAATACAGTGAAAGTAAAAGATACTGTCATCCTCTTCTGGCCTCTGTGGGTACCACACACATGTGGCACACAGACATAAATACAGGCAAACTCTCATAGATGGAAAATAAACCTTTAAAAGAATCTTTTGGGGCTGGAGAGTAGGCTCAGTGGTTAAAGCATTTATTACTTTTGCAAAGCATCCTAGTTGGTGACCCAGCATTCCCATCATGGCTCATAACTGTTTGTAATTCTAGTTACAGCAGATATAAGGCCCTCTTCTGGCTTTTATGAGTACTGCATGCATGTGGTGCACATACATACATGCAGGCAAACATTCATACACATAAAGTAAACCTTAAAAATCTTTCAGACTTACATGGGTGTCCATTATCATCGTGACAAGAATATTATACTATGCACAATTTAGTCCCTAAATCCATGTCACAAAAATCTTGTGTTCTCTTATGCTCATTGGTGAGAACATAGACTGAATGTTTTAATAGTTCACTAAGTCTATTGCTATGTTTGTCTCAGCCAATCACTGTACAGATTAAGGAGATGCTGACCTACAGAAATCCTGAGCCTTTTCTGAAGGTAAATGAGCTGCTGTCTCAAGGAACACCATAAGGTGTTTATAATGTTGAAATAGGAGCTGCGGGGCTGCGTCCTGAGCACCCCGGCCGCCTGGCTAGCTTATACCCCGGAATAATTACACGGAAACTGTATTCTTTTAATCACTGATTGGCCCATTTCTATCTAGCCTCTTTTTAGGCTAACTCTCGCACCTGGACTAGCCCATCTCTAATAATCTCCTGTAGCCCACAAGGTGGCTTACCAGGGAGATTCTAGCCTACGTCCATCCTGGGTCGGAGCTTCATCGTGTGCCTCAGAGAGCAGAGCTCTCGCCTCTGCCCGCAAGAGTGGAGCATCGTGTCTCTCTGAGGCGTCTGCCCCCAAGAGGAGAGCTGTCGAGTCTGAGCTCACTTCCTCTTCCTCCCAGCGTTCTGTTCTGTTTACTCCTCCCACCTATGTTTTAACCTATCAGGGCAAGCAGCTTCTTTATTTAATTAACCAATGACCTTCCTCCATCAATAGAATTCCCTGCTGAATACAATTATTTGTACCTGAAAGTAGCCATTCCATGAGTCTTGGTTTTAATGTGTCATTTTCATTCTTCTTTTCAGAACAAAATGTGAAACATTTTTTTTAACTGAAAAAAAAAATCTAGAGTTCTGTTTTGCAAAGTTTCACTGCATGTATAAACATCTCTTACATATCTAGTTCTGCCAAATGTGACAGACAGACAGGTGAGACGAGAAAGACACTTCTGGAATGTCTTGGATCTAATCGAAATCAGAACAGTTGTTGTTGACAGTCTCTGCATCGGGAGTGGAACATCTGTAGTGTGACATTAAAGTGAGGGTTTTGAAAGAGCCCAAAGTAGCTTCAATCTGTGCCGAACTTCCCATTTTGATCTTGGTCATAGGCATTTATTTGCCCCCAGATCTTGACGTGTTTCTCGGTCAAACAAATTCCTTCCGTTCAGCTCCTCTTCCCTCTGGGAAGCCAAGATTACAACACATTTAGCATGTGAAACCTGTGCTGTGTGTATGAAGCATGCAGAGAGCCAAGAGCTGTGTACCCTTAGGATTTACAACCTTCTAGCACCCTGGCTGAATAGAGATCAAACTACTGTGAAGATCCTATTGGAATGGAGGGATGGTTAGGGCATTATGGGAAACATCAGATCTACCCAAGGTGCAAAGAAGGGCCTGGGAGTGGCGGTGAGCAATGCGTGCCTATGCAGGAGGGTTCTTAGTTAAATCCGTTGGTAGCAAGTTCATTATCCAAGGCAGAAAGAGGACAGCACTTCAAAGGGCTGCGATATGAAAGAGCATGGCATGCATTGGTGCTAACTCTAGTTTGACAAGGCTGAGGAAGCGCAGAGGGCGGCATTAGCAAAGAGCAAGAAGAGAAAGTTGGCATCAGATAATGGAGCATCTTGGCATTCGTGCTAAGATCTTCAGAACATCCTTTGAGAATTTGGGAGCTATTAAGGTACCTGACTTGTACTTATAAGATGATGTGTCCTAACATGTATTTTAGTAAATAATGATTCTGACTTAGCAGGAAATTGCTGCGATGATTAAAGAATGAACTAAAAAGGGCCAAGGAACAAGGAGAGGCTATCTTTTAGCGGGCAACTGATGAAGGGCTATGCGAGGCACAAAGGATGGCGAGCCATGACCTACATGGCCCCTAATGGGAAGAACAGAAGGAGGACAGGCTGAGGTCTATTGAGCAATCTTGAGTCAGAGAATATGGCAATGTGATGACAGAAAACACAAGAGGAAAGGAAGATGCTGAATGAGTTCTGAGTTTCAAGGAGCAGCTTTGGACTGACAGTGATCCAAACTCCTATCACTTTGTGTAATAAGCTATCCCCACAGATTGTTGTCTTCAAATAACAATCATTCGATAATTATACCCAGTTTTTGAGTTGACAGTGTGGTTCTTCTGATGTGGGCTGGCTTAGGTTAGAATCACCGTTCACTCATGAGTCTATCCTATGCAAAGGACGAGAGTGGGGGCTGGCTGGCTGGCCTGGGCTGACATCAGCTGACATGTTTTTCTCCAGTTTGTATTTTATCACACAACAGGCATGCGCAGGTTTGTTTTCATGATTGCCAAGCAAGATCCAAACATGGAAATGGTCGTTAGAGAGTGAGTTTCTGCACTGGGATGGTATTACATCCAGAACATTCTCCTGGCCAAAGCAAGTGACTGGAGTATTCCAATTTCACAGGGAGACACTAAAATGTAAACTACAATTTACATGTTAAGGAGTATGGATAAGATTACTGCTGTAATCAGTCTACCAGTGTGACTCATAATTATTAGGTGATTATCAAAATAATTTAAAAATTATATTCCATTAATTCCATTCATCTGCTTCCCAGTGAAATATTAAGATAAATGGTGTTCTCGTGTGGGCATAAAATTATTGAAATGTTTACTTAATTTTCTTTTCTTTTGTTAGATTTATTGAAATACTATTCTGGCTCTCCTTTCCTGGTTTCTTAGGCTTTATAAATCTGCATTTAGCTCCACTAATTGGGATCGAAAGTCCCTTTTATGTAGAAGAATATACTGAAAAGCAATAGCATGCAAGCAATCCCACCAGTACAGTCTCTCAAAGCAAAGTGTATGGACCCTCTTGACCACTATCTCCAAAGAGGCATCCATTATGTCTAAGCTTGGATATGAAAGCCAAGGGGCCTGTGGAGCCCCTGGGTGGGGGCCTTAGCTCACAGGCTTCACAAGCTGCACAGGCTGACTTACCATGTTGCTGGTGCCTCACAAATTGGCAGTGCAGGCCAGGTGGACTCTGTCTCAGTGACTTGACTTTCGTCTTACTAATCACACTGAGCCGCCCCATGCAGAGCCTGAGAATAGCTGTTCCAGAAGAGACCACCCACAGTGAGAGTATTAAGCCTATCTGGTGGCCTTGAATGCGATCCTTATGAAGCAGAATCTTTATGTGGAATACACACTTGGGAAGCAATTATTATTAATTACCGACCCTTTCATCGCATCCTTTGATCCTTCACATGCCCCAGCCCTCTCTACTGTTCGCTCATAACAAGGGTAGCCCAACAATAGCTTCTGTGCCATGAAGAACAAAGAGACTTTTTGAAAAATATTCAATTTACCAATTACCGTCATAATCATAGTCTTTGTGTTCCTGCGTGTTCCTCTCAGTTAATAGATTCTCCTTGTATTAATGCCGGCTTTTTGCCTCCATTACAGGCTTCAAGGGACGTGTTTAAGATGCCCTGCTGATATCAGGATTGGGCTGCCCATGTACCTAATTAATTTTGGTTAAAAAAAAAAAACCTCTCATGAATGAGATGAATGTATGCAGTTATGGAACCATGAAGGCACATGCCATGTGCTTGGCACAGTTATTCAAATTTTGTGTTCTCATGAATTTTTTTCTGTCGTTGAAATAATTATGTGTTTTAATAAAAATTCGAAGCCTGGAAAGACGGTTCAGTTGCTAGAGTTCTTGCCCTGTAGGCGTGAGGACTTGAGTTCAATCCCCAGTATTTGGGTGGAGGGCCCTGTATATCTGTATTTCCAGTGATGGAGAAGCAGGGGCTGGAGGATCCTGAGGCTCGCTGGCCATTCTAATCAAATGAGCTAGCTCCAGGTTCAACGAGAGAACCTCTGGCTCTCAACACATCCCAGAGCAACTCTCACGTATAATTTAGAAATTTAGTCAAGATACTCTGAATTCTTCTTTGGTAGAAATATATAGGTACAGGGAACTATCATGTTAGTAAATAAAAACTTAATAATAAAGCTGTCTATAGATATGTAGGTATATTTGCCATGTTCAAAGAGTATTTATTAATGAGCATAAACCCGGCTTTGGGGAGTGGAATATTCTCATCAGAAACAGGCTAAAACCCTCAAAGGCTTTTCCCTGACGATCCACCTCCACCAACCTTATCTTAACTTTTAAGGATTTTATAAAAATCTCAAAACGAAGTCACAGATGGTGACCAAGTGTTAAAATACATGAGCCTATGGGGAAAGATCCCACATTCAAACAATAGCAATGATACATAATGTTTTTAATTCTATTGCTATTCTTGCAAGTCCTTTTACGCGTTTGGCTTTTCTGATAAAAGTTCTATTTTCTTAGAAAAGTTTCACATACTAAGTATCAGAAATTGAAACGATTCAATTAGTAGTATTTCCCTTAATCCCTAATTGCTTCTCAAGAAACAAAGCTCACTGCTAACTTAATAAACATATGTAAAACAAATTTATTTTATTCGTAAACAGTAATCAACAGAGGCAGGTCTAGTTAATAGCTTTATATTGTTACTGGAAATGCATATTATTACATTACCTCATGGTTATTCGAAACTTACAGAGCAGACTAGATCCACTTTAGTTATCAAAATGCAAAGCCAAGCTAAATATCTGGACCTCCTCTATAAAGCCTGAGATGGTCCATTGACCAACAAGCTTTCCGGGGTAGGCGACCAGTTTACAAGTCAGTATACAGATTTAAAATCCCAAGACTAAAGATTGTTCCTTCTCTGATTGAAGATAAAATTGTTTTTAAATGCCATCTATATCAAGATGTTACTTCCGTGGGGGCTGGAAAGATGGTTCAGTGGTTAGGAACACTCGCTCCTCTTGCTAAAGACCTGGGTTTGGTTCCCAGCAATAACCTGTTCTTGCCTGCGCGGGCTCCATGTGGGGTCTGGAATCAAACTCAGGTCATCAGGCTTGTTTGCAGGTGCCTTTGCCTTCAGAACCATCTCTCGAGATCCCAGCCCTCTGGGTTTTGATTCACCCTCTGTGCACCACAAGTTCCTCTCTTCAAACACTCACACAGCATCGGATGCACACAGAAGAGGTCTAATGATTCAGCACTTTGGTCTTCCATGCATGAAAGGTTGTAGAACAACAAAAGATACTAAATCAGCAAGGCACACGTGTCAAAGCTGACAGCGTGATAATTCGGTCCTTGTGAAACAGCCAAATCAATTTTTTATCGACATTTTATTTGTTATCAATTTTACCCTCTCTTTTGGTAACAGGTGTATGTCACACTTCAAGATTTCAGTCAAAATAATGGTATCTCTCCTCTTTCCTTCGGTTGTCAGTAATGATAGCTAGTGTAATGCAGCTAGAAAGGATGGTGTCCTTGCTCACAGAGAATGGAACTCTGGATAGTTTTCCAAAGTGTTTGAACTGAAGAGGAAGTGGTAGAGTGTAATTGCTCAAGATCTGTAGGCAAACTGTTTTTGCAGATAGATCTCAAGAACACTTTGGAGTCTTATACATCCTCCTGCTATGTGCGAAATTTTTCATCACGTTACATGCATGTCGTCACGATAACTGGTACCAGAGAAGGTCAGAACCACACAGGACCTGTTCAGAATCCTCATTTAGGTTAGATAGCAGTGGATTCCTGAGACCTGAGGGACTGGTGGAGGCATGCAAGGCTGGACTGAGATCCAGAGCAGCTCTGTGCTATCAGTTCGCATCGCTTGTACTTCCGCAGCCGCCCTCTGTATCTTTGGAGCCTACGTTTGTCAATTCAACCAACTGCAGATTTAGAATACTGCGTCTGGGAAGAGTAAAACAGTTTCCATACTGACTGTACCACCTTCCTTCCTTCCTTGGCATTATTCCCTGCGCAAAGCAGCCCAGCAAGCATTTGTACAGCATTAATTTTGAGGGAGGTAGTCTATTAATCTAGCGATGGTCTGAGGTACACAGGAGGATGTATGTCATCACATGTTATATGAAGAATCGGGACATCTGAAGAGTATCTGAAGGGAGTTGGAACCATTGGGTATCCAGGGAGGTCTGCACAGGTACCAAGGGCTGTTAGATAGGGCTGTGCTTGGAAGTGAGTGTTTGAAGGTCGTGAGGGCTATTAGATAGGAGTTAGGGTAGCAGAGCTGGAGTCTGAGACTCTCAGATAAGGCCTGAGACCTAGAAGGCGGCACAGCATGATGTTAAAGAGGCCAGATGATGTCACGTCGCAGGGTACAGAGGGCAGTCCGAGACTAGGACACCATGATGGTTAGATATGTCTGCAGAATTTCACTTTATTATTTTTTTTTCTATCTAAAATTTTTCTTAAGGGACAAATATAGAAAAACGACAGCACTTAACTTATCTTCCCGCTGTGGCTTTAAAGCGACTCAAAGCAAACCCTTCCCAGGGTTGCTGTCTCTATGATGCATTTACTCAGTGAGACAATGGGCATGGAAGACACTTCTGAGAGCAAGCAGGACTGGGATACCCTGAGTCGCCTCTGTTCCCAAGTGGTGTGCCACAGTGGCTGCTGTTGAAACAACCCGGCAGAGGACCAGAGAAGTAAACCATTGCCAAGCCTGCCAGGCTGGTGCGTCTCCTCCAGGACATGTCTGTATGGTTGCTCCTCCGTGCCAGCGAACTTGTCACAGCTCCCCTGGTCCACCTTCAACCTCTATTCGAGACACAAATCAGAGGCTTAATGGCTGAAAATATGTGGAGAAGAGTGTGGTTCCATTAGTGCCTCATTAACACAGTGGTTTAAATTCTTAGGCAAGTATTGACCAATGTGCGCTTGTTTTGTGCTAGGGTAAAACTGTTTTGTACTCATAATACTAATTGGTCACCCCAAAGACTCCCACAATGTTTTCAGACTTCTACTAAACAGACTATAGATATCCTTAATGACCTTATTTTCTCTCAGAAGTTTTTTTCCCCATAGGAAGAGCTGAACCCAGTTTCTTGTTCTTATTAATCAAGTTCCCCATCACCGAATGTTCCCTTGTTAAAGATTGTGATTAAAATCTCACTGAGTTGCACAGGGTGGCCTTGAACTTAGAGTCCTCCCATCTTAGCCTCTGGTGTAGCTGGCAGTATAGGCCCCAGTCCCTGCCAAAAAAATGCTTTTAATAGGTTAGGGTGGAGATAAATCTCCCTTTCCTCTTGACAACTCTGACATATGTTTCAAGGTACCAATTAGCGTAAGAATTATAGCAGTGTTTCTAATAATGTATGGATCGTGTTCTGGTTGGGTGGGGTCCTTGGAAGCGGGTTTAAAAAATAATTAACATGATTATAAACAGCTTTTAAACAAGACTTCAAAGTATTATTTTTTTATTTATCTGTCAATTTAAGTGACTCCTTAAGCAATGCATAGGATTAATTAGCAGTCTATAATATAGTATCTTTTTTATAAGTCTCCTACTTTACTGCCCAATTTGATCTACAAGGAATATCAATATGAAAAATATGATCCTGTGTGTCTGGGTTTGTATTTTAGTTCATCTACTTTTATGACTTTGAAACTTGGCAGGGATTTGATCCCCAACCCTCATATTTTGTTTCCAAAGAACTTATTTGCCATCTTAACTCTGTGGACTTTTAAAAAAAATAATTTAAATTATGATTTGGCTTGATTTTCTTCCTTCCTTCCTCCCTCCCTCCTTCCCTTACTTCCTTTTTTTCTTTCTTTTTTTGAGGCAGGAATTCTCTGTAGCTTTGGAGCCTGTCCTGGAACTAGCTCTTATAGACCAGGCTGACCTTGAACTCACAGACATCCTCCTGCCTCTGCCTCCTGAGTGCTGGAATTAAAAACACGTGCCACCACCGCCTGGCTTTGACTTTCTTCTTTATTAATAGTGAGTCTATATAACATGACTTTTCTCTCAGTTTAAAAAATACATCTATTTCTTTTTATTTTATGTGTATATTTACCTGCATGTATGTTTCTGCACCATGGGCATTCAGTATTCAGAGGAGGGTGATGTATCCCCAGGAACTGGAGTTACAGACTTTATGAAGTGAGTCACTGTGCAGGAGCTGAGTACTGAACTCGGATTCTCTGAAAGGTCAGCCAGCACTCTTAACCACTGAGCACCTCTCCAGGCCCATGTCTTAGTTTTTACTCTTTGATTGACATTCCTTCAGAAATGAATTCTATTTAACTTTCCTAATGTGTCCCATCCTATAAAAGTTTATTACTTTTGGTTTTAATAGCAGAGTTGAATAGACTAGAGCCTCTGACGTTAGGTGAGCCCTTAATGGGCAGTCTGAAGCGATGGCGCAACTTAATTAACTCTCTAAATATTTAATGCCGAGTTCTATATTTCTAATGTCATTTTGAAGAAGTGTCTGAGTTTGTGAGGGTCGTTCTTGAAGGTAATTCATTCATGGGAACCCAGAGACATAGACAAGAATATTTTAATCATATCTGTGTATGTTTGGTGTGAAGTACTGCCCCGCCTACGCAGCATTCAGACTGAGGCTGGTTTCCTCAAAACCAGCGAGGCCTGCATCCATTCTCCCCAGCCAGGGAAACCAGCAACATATCATAAAGGAAAAGAAAAGAAAATAAGAAGAAAACAATGACTCTCTGAGTAGCCGTTGCCTAGCAGACCTGGAAGAGGGTGTTGGTTCCAGGGGTTAAGTTCAGAGAAAGGAACTACTGACTTTTCTGCTTGTCTTCATAAGTTATCTGGTTGCTATAGCGCAGCTCTGACATTTCGCCCAAGGGTCCATGTGTTGAAGTCTTGGTCTCCAGCTTTGTAAGATCAGGAAGTGGTGGCCAAACTGGAGCCTAGTGGGAAAGAACTTGGTGATTGGAGAGGGGTTCTCAGAGGGGACTGTGGGATCCCAGGCTCTGCCTAGTCCTTTATTCCCTAACGGGGTGAGAGGCCCTCCTCCCAAGTCCCTGCCTTGATATACAACACCAAGAACAATGGAGTGAATGGTGAAACCTCCACAGCTGTCAACCTTTTAGTAAGATTTGTTTCAGATTTTCCTTAGAGTACCAGGGAGGTAACTGACACCGTGGTCAAGTAGTGGGTCAGGGCCAGGCCTTAGATCCCCCGGGTTTGTGACCCATGAGCTAGAAGAACCTTCTCAAGAGCTGAATTTCCTGCTTAATGTTTGCTTCATTTAATTAGAGATCGTTTTCAAAGGTCCCAGGGATACCTGGTGGAAAGAAGACTAGCTGTGTAAAGAAATACTTGGAACTAATATGGACCTCAGTGTTGCTATTGAAGATAGGGTCTCACATAGCCCAGGCTGCCCATAAGCGCTGCCTTCCTGTGGCTCCCTCCCAAGTGCTAGGGTTTTAGGCATGTGCCCTGTAGTTGTCCAGGACTTCATTTTTTTTTTTGTATTTCTTTTTCAGTGAAGGAATGTCCCAGAAGTGCAACCAAATGATTAAAGATTATAAACCTCGATAAGGTAGAATAAAAATGTGGTTATTGGAATTTATATAGAGAAAAGACAAGCTGTAACTGAACAGTTATACTTAGTTAATTATAACAGATAAGAACTTTGAATAGTGTTAGAGCTCTGAAATCCCCTAGCATTCCAGGTTATCGAACTTTAGTCTTCCTTAGCATGAAATATACCAAGCTTAGAAGAATATAGGTGCTCAAACATGTGTGTGACCTTTTAAAATGGACTTCTATTGTGTTGGTCTAAGTTTTTTATTTTGATATACACACACACATATACACACATATATATGTTCAAGAATTTGTGTTTTGCCAAGTATAGTTTTGATCACGTGTTCTTTAAAACCACATGGACATGTTTGAGAGTCTGATGTGTTTAGGACCATGAACTCACAGTTGCTCGTGACCTACCTAATCTGCTCCATTATTGTGAAGCAGGAATTCATTTAAAGCAAGCAGTGGGCTGGACTGAGAGGGAGGGAGACACTGTAGACAGTGAATGGACTTTAAAAGGCCCAAAGAGACCCATCGATAGGAAGACAGTTAGCTGAAGTAGCAGTTGCAGAGGGCGTGGCCCATGGTTGGCCTGTGAGGTTGTAGGTAGACAGGGAGAACCAGAATGGGATCCAGTATTTCACCACTCAAAGTAGAGTCTTTCACCCCATTCTGCTCAAGAGATGCACATGATTTGGATGAGTGATAGAAAATGCTGGTGAATGATAGAGGGAGAAGAGGGGAAGAGGGCAGAGATCTGCAAACTGGGCTGGAGTCTGGCCTCTCTGAAGTGGCTGAAGAAGGAAGACAGGCTAGGCAGTGGGACATCAGAGTTCGTTGCAGTTCTGTGAAGGTCTCAGCCAGGCTGAGTAGGGCTCCCTGAATAAGCATTGACTGTTAGAAGAACCTTGAGTTGAGTAGGCATGGGTGATGCTCATCATCTGGGTGCCTTGGGAGAGGAGGGCTGAAGATGTTACAATGTATCTGTGGATTCTCATCACTCTTGAAGTGGCCCTTGAAGCTGAGTGGCTCAACCCCATGGCCGCCACAGGTCATCCACAAAAATAACCGAGATCATGCCTCCTTCCCTTCCGCCATGGTCTCCATAGTGTCCCAGTCATCACCTAGCTGTATAATTGTGCTAAACATGAGCTCAAGAGTGCCAAAGAGACACAGTGATGGATATTTCCTTAACTCTTAGAGCTTGCTCCGTGGCAAGCATGTTTTCAGAATAACAGAAGTTTGCTGCTGGCTTGTGTGCATGCAGGGCTGTCACCTGACATGCATGCAGATCTTCTGTCAGGAAGTTGAAAAGACACATCACATACAAAGACAGTGGGATGTGATTACCCCGCCTCCTTCCTCTTTGACAAGGCATCAAACACAGAGCCAAAGTCAGTAATCAAGTACTCTTTATGGATGGTTAAATACCTTTATTCCGCTCATTTATTACTTGAATTTTTTTTTAAATTTGGATTGCTAATGGTCTTGATGAAACCTCAAGCCTCTTCTTTCTTGTGTCCAGAGCTTGATTGCTTATTCACTTTAAAGACTAAAACAGGTGATTGTGACCCTCAGAAAAAGGTAAAATCCCTGCAGAAGACTGATAGTTCTCTATTTAATAAATCAAAGTTTTTTCTATTTTATTTAACTTAGTTATAAAATTTAACATAGTACGTGTATATATAGAACAACTTCAATCTGGCAGCTAGTCAAGCAGAGAACATATATTAGCTCTGAATTCATAAAGTAGGCTTGTCAAGCCTCTGGAATTTCCACTCAGCGCTTTACATGAACGAGCTGATTTCTTACAACAATGGATAGAAATGTTCGCTTTCTCTTTAATTTTTAATCAAAATTTCTTCCAATAAGAAATTAATTTTCACTATTTATAATGTTAGCTTAATATCTAAAAGCAGGGAGGTGATCACTGAGGTCACCAAGTCACCCTAATGTATTGTGTTCAGACCAAAATGAAGGGGCAGAGAAAGGAGATGTAGAGAAAGGGCCTGGGGTGCAATGGTATGATCATAGTAGACACTGGACTGTCTCCTGAAAAGATGCTGAAGCCAGGTTTCAGGTACGTAGAAGTATGACCTTATTTATAAATGGTCTCATAGACACAGTTGGGCTAAGATGCAGTCTAGGATGGGCTCTAATCTAATATAAATGGAGCCTCTGGCATAATAGGGGATTTTGGACAGAGACACACAGAAAATAATCATAACACACACACACAGACACACATACACTGAGAGATCACACATCCAGCTACCACAAGTCAAGGAAGAGTTATGTTACAAGAAGCTGGAAGAGACAAAGGAAGGTTCGTCCCTCGAGCCCTGACTTTCAGCACAGTCCTCCCCGAACCTTGAGCTTCTCTAGCCTCTAGACCTGTGACGGAACCAATTCTTCTTCTTTTATGACGCCAGTTATGCTAGCCAGAGGAAAATAGCGTGGGTAATATTTCAGGTGGAAATAAAATAGTAGAAATCTGAAAACATGTAATTATCACTTCTGATTTATTTGAACCGGTAAGGCATGGGTATGCTGTACATTTATAGCATTATTAATGACATCAGTGCATCTCTCCCTCCCTCCTCAGGTCTCCCCAGAGCACATCTGCGGATCCCATTTTCTTGGGTGTCATTCACATATGCATAACAGAATATATACATACTTTTCCTTCCAATCTCTCAACGAATGGCAGTCTACCACTTACATATTTAAAATCTTGACTTTCTCATTTACAAGGTGTTTTGAGGACTGCAGAGAAAGCTCAGTGGTTAAGAGGGAGTGCTCTCTGCTCTTGCAGAGGTCCTGGGGTTCTGTTCCCAGCACCCACATCAGTCAGCTCACAATTGCCTGTAACTCCAGTTCCCAGAGGTCTGATGGCCTGTTCTGGCCTCTGCAGCTACCAGACATACATCTGGGGGCACATACATACATACAGTCACTAACATAAACACTGAAAATAAAAGTAAGTCTTTAACATGATATTTTGAAATTGTTGAATACCAACATTTATAGAGTTGTACAAGAAGGGATTTAAAATTTTTATCTGTGTACAAGTCCCTGGGGTCTTCTTCATTTGCTTTCTGTTACTGTCACTCAGCACACGCAGTCACATAAGAATGCTTAATGCCACCAAGCTTTGCAGTGTGTATCAGTTACTTTTCTTCTTGTCATGGTGATTGAGTACATGAAAGAAGCAGCTTAAGGGAGGAAGGTTTTATTTGGGATCCTGGTTTGAGAGGGTGTGGTCCATGGTGGTAAGGATTCAGGGCAGCAGGAGAATGTGGCTGAACCGTACATCTCACATCCTAACAGACCAGGAAGCTGATAGAGTCTCAGAAAGACCACGAATCCAATAGCACTGAAAGCCTGTTCCTGTTGTCCTATGCCTGTTAGCTAGACCCCTGTGTCCAAAAGACGCCACAGCCTCTCCAAAATGCTCCATTGGCAGAGGACCAAGTGTTCAAACCCATGTGCTTGTGTGTGTGCATATGGCGGGGCCACTCCACATTCAAACATAACCGTCATGCACCAGGAACTAAGCAAAGCCGTTTGCATTGCTTTCTCCAACCTGTTACTGGGCGGCAGCGGGAGGAGTAACAAGAGAGCGCCAATTTCCAGGGCCTAAAGAGCATAAAAGATGGATTTGCGATTGGAATGGGATCAACTTCTATTTGCGCTGTAGGCTCCTGAAAAGAATGAGGACTGGCAATTTTATAAGTAGTTGTGATTAATGCCAAATTGCCTCGAGGTGAGTTTCCTGCTAAAATACTTATCTCTTGTCTTTTACTTGTCATTCCTGAAAAACATATTTCTTTGGTGTCATAAATCTAATTATCCTGTGTACAGAGGTTATTCTCAGCAAAGAAAAACCTGATTTTAATAACACTGGATGTTCTGAGTAGGCTCAAGACAGCAAGAATACATACATGTTTCGTACTGAGGTTATGAGCCCATGACAGGCCCAACTCATGTGTTGACCCCATAATATCATGACTGTCTCTGGCAGCCCTGTTTGGAGACTTGAAAGCGGGCAACAGGAAGGATGTGTTAGGGTTTAGAATGAAGTGTCCCCAACCCTTCCTCCCTCGGTTCAAACATTGCAGTGACCGCTTTGCCATGTCCTTCTCACCATGAGCAGAGCTGTGGGCTGAAACCTCTGAAGAGATGAACACAGGTAAACCTGCCCGCCCGCCTTTCACGTGGCTCTGTCACAACAGTGGGAAGCTGACCGCCACTGTATACATAGTCTATGGCAGTGAGGAAAGGGGCAGGGTCACTGTGGCGTTACTACCCTAAGGCACATTTGGGCACACAGAAGGCAGTGTGCCCTTTGGGATGGTTCGGCGCCTGCAGAGCACATCAAAGACCACTTCTCTCTTGTGGCCTCCAGCGGAGGAAAGGACTCTGGTTTCGCTCAGTCCTGTCTCTGCTGAAACCCCATGGGTGTCCTGGCTAGGAAGATCGTTTCTGCCTCCTTTGCAGCTCTGCATGGGAGGTGACCAAGTTTGCGCTAATGGGATGTAGGAGGAAATCTTGCAGGCATTGCTCTGTCTCAAGGGAACGCATATCTTTGGTTGTGTCAGAACGAGGGCAGGGATACACGTGTAATCGTGGGAACAGGAGTTGCTGCCTTGAGTTCAGTAGGAAATCCACATGTTGAATAGTCACGTGCAGGACAGTCACCTCACAACCTGGGTGTTAGTCCTCTCATTAAAGCTACCGCCCTTGGAGTGGGGGCCATTCTTTTTTTCAGCAACCGAGCTCATACCCTGATTAACCCACCCACGTGCCCAGATATTGATGGGGACCCAACCCACTCATAACTGTAACTCCTCTGGAATCAAGTATTGAACATGAAATGGCTATTTTCTTCAAAATCAGCCTACCGCCCAAGACTGTAATGTATTTTCTTCTTTTATATATTCAATTTGGTGCTTCAGACATATTGATGACTTAGGGTAATCCTGGCCATTATTATGTTGGTTATAGCGATATTTTCCAAACTGCTTTTCAGAAACCTTATATTCATGACTGCTCCTACAAAAAAAAAAAAAAAAAACGTGAGAGGGTGATTTAAGATGGTAGGTTTGAAAAAGTCATGAATCAAGTGACGTTAGCCAGTTTTTTCGAGGCATTCAATGAGGATCAGCTACATTTACTTTTTCACTGGGAAGAATGGCCTGTGATGTGCCCCAGTGTCATTTAGCTGTGAGCTCTCTCTTTGAAACACCTAGTGATGTTCTGTGGAACCCCATATTTTTCTGACATATGGCTCAGGGTAACAGCATTTGGGGTTACAGTTCTACCTTCGTTACAGGTCTATAAAGCACTTCATCCCTATTAAAGATGACTATGCATCTTACACATTTTGTTTTAGAAAGGACCTTTATTTTCCTTTACTTTTGATCTTAGGGAGTATATACATGAGACCAGCAAAAGGCACAGGACTTTATAGAAAGGAGTGGATGCAGGTTCTAATCACGATATAACATTGCAATGATGATGTCTATTTTTATTTGTTTTATAAGATTTGGTTTATGTTTCAGATTTTTCTGGAAAAGATCCTACTGTTAACAAAAAAAGTCAATAAACCTTTGCTGGTATTTGTTGAGCAGTGACGGTTGCTGTATTGGAAAACATCAGCTGTGCAGAGCTGTGGAGGGCAAGGAATTTAGATGTAATGGAACTTCCTCTTGGAAGCCACTGAGGGTTTTTGGAGCAGGGCAGGAGTAAGGTCAGCATCATTTTTGCCCCTGCTCTTTCATCAGAACAAAACGTGGTCCAGGCTGGAGTGGAGGGGGGAAATGTTACCAGCAGGAAGTTTCTAGCCATCCAGGATGTGATAGCTAGCAGATGGTTTTGATGGGAAGATGGTTGTGGGTAACTTCCACACTTCCCATCATCCATAGCGACACAATTGTGGAGAAGGTATGGGTACTGGACAAAAGTATCGTGGGGTAGAGATGGGTACTGGACAAAGGTATCATGGGGTAGTTAGGGATACTGGACTAGGGTATCGTGGGGTAGGGATGGGTACTGGACAAAGGTTTCATAGGGTGTCTTTGCTTGGCCATGGGTACTGGACAAGGGTATCATGGGATAGATATGGGTACCAGACAAAGGTATCATAGGGTGTCTTTGCTTGGCCATGCCACTTCTGCTGATTGGTTTCTGGGAGACTGTACGGTCTCCCCGAAGCAGCCATTACAGATGCTACCACTTGCTGCCTTGACAGTCACTTTTGTACTCTATAAAAAATGGAATAATTTTTTGAAAATCAAGTCATGCAGGATTTTTTCCAGTCCAAAAAAAAAAAACAAAACAAAACTAAGCAACAGAATAAATAGTTATTATTCATTCCATGTTGTGTTAATTCTTCTTGCCAAAGGGGAAAAATGAATTTTTAAGAAATTCCAGGAAGGCTATCTAGAGACCTAAAAATAAAAATCCTGGTTTTATTTTAAGCTTGTCAACAGGGGTGACAAGTGCAAGAATTGTGGCCCCGGAGTGCGGGAAGCACTCCTCATAAATTCTGTGTCCCACGATGCTTTATCTTGCCTGTCACTTTCTCTAAAATGGAAATAATTTTTAATATCACAGAGAACGGTGGGAAAGCTGCGTTTTCATTTGCGAAGTGGCAGCGTGGTAAGTGGAGGCTCGCAGGGCTGCTGGGCTGTTTGAGCAGATGGACTCAGTGTCGGAGGCAGTGGGATGGCCATCAGCATGCACCCGGGCCTGCCACCACCATTGTTCTCTTGGGGTCTCCAGAAGGGGACAGTGGGTCCTGATCGGAAATGTTCTAACTTCCCTTTTTTGCTCAGCTTATGCACTATCCCAATGGCTAGTTCTTTTCAGTCAGATTAGGGGAGGCAGTGTCAATAAAGAATGAGGGCTTCTATGTCTGTTAGCAGCATATTTAGTCTGGACTAGGGGGCCAGGCCAGGATTAGAGTATATTCACATATGTGGAGCTGGCCTAGACTCTGAGGCTAAGGGCAGGGAGTGGACCAAACAGTTCATCTGTTTAGATTCTGGCTTGCCTCGTACTGGGAACCAAAAGTCAAAATGGTATCTACTCTCTTCACATGGGACTCTGAATTAAAAGCAGCTGCTTGCCTGTGTGAGCTAACAAGACCATGGACTCGCAAAGCTGCACCAAATAGGAGACTAGTCAGATAAATAACATTTTTTTTTTGGCTTAAATTTTATGTCCGTAAATCTCATAGAAAAGATTAATTTATAATTTAAGTGCAATTAGAGATAGAAATCGTTGGCTATTACTAAGGCCTTGTCTTTGACAGCTTGGCCAGTGCCAAGCATATGCAGAGAAGTTTCTGTGATGAAAATCAAGGGAAGTGTGAACGCTGACTCCTACTTTACTGCGTTCGTGTTCTCCTTGGAAAGGTTAAGAGCAGATATAAAAGCAAAGAGCCAGAGGTACAGGAAAACAAGGCACACATAACCAAAAGGAGCCTTCGTTTGCTACCAACCTTGGGAAGTCCTTGGCTTAGAGTAAGCCTTTAAACCTCACTGTCTGCTGTGATGGAGAAGAGGGCCATTGTTCTGGTATTGGGACCCTGGTGCGGCCCATAAATGGAGGCTGCTTGTTCGTTCCCAGCCGCCCAGACCCAAATAATCACCCAGAGACTATATTAATTACAACACTGCTTGGCCAATGACTCAGGCATATTTCTAGCTAGCTCTTACATCTTGAATTAACCCATTTCTAATAATCTGTGTATCGCCATGAGGTTGTGGCTGACTGGTAAGTTTCCTAGGTTCTGGCATGTCTTTCTCCTTTGGCAGCTACATGGCAGGCATCTCTGGCTCTGCCTTTCTCTCTCTCTCTCTCTCTCTCTCTCTCTCTCTCTCTCTCTCTCTCTCTCTCTCTCTCTCTCTCCCAGTCTGTCTATATTCCACTAAGCCATACACCGAAAGAGCTTTATTATTAACCAATGGTAATAAAACATGTTCACAGCATACAGAAGGGAAGTGGCCCTGACAGGTGACCCCTGGCCACTCATGCCAGGTCCATGGATCCCAGCACATGCCTGCTGTAAGAAAGATGAAAGATATAACCCCAACATGTTTTCCTCTGCTTAAGGGTAAGCCTAGGTTGGCTGGGTTGTGGAACACAGTGGGTAGAGCCATGTTGTCGACAGCTCAGAGGGAAAGCATATAGGACCCTATCAACATGAAGTCCACTCCCGGAGGCTGCTTGGTATCTGTATTAGTACTATCTGTATTTGACAGGTGGCTTCTGTCAAGTCAGGCCATCTCAGGCAGGTAAAAGGCTTTGCTGGGAATGAAGGTGACAGCTCAGAGGTCAGAGGACGTTGAGGAAACACAGAAGCACACAAGCCTCAGAGCATCAGTATTAAGTGCAAAATCTTTACGACTGGTGGAAAAAGGGAAAGCAAACTATTATCAAACTGGAAGAGAAAGTTCTAGCGACTTAGCATTTTAGTCTATCAAACATTGCCAGCACTTACTGAGGATGAGCGAAAAGGCTGTCATTTAAAATGGAATATATATAACCCGTAGTGTAATTTAACAGATTCTTGAACAAACAGAATATGTCATTTTGAAATTTGATTAAATATATAACTTAGAAATGAATTCAGCTGAGCATTTCTAGGAGAAAGGGACTCGGGGTCTGCTGTTTGAGAATTGAAGGTACATTTCAACATCTCTGCTTCTGCCAGAGGAGTCACCTAAAGCCTTCAAAATTACAGCTGCAAAACAGGATTGCTGTCATTTTGTTGGTGTCAATTACTACCTCGATGCTAGGATGCTAGATTAATGCCTCTGAAGGTGGAGTGAGCTGGGTCATAAGGGATGTGTGACTGGCTTCCCCAGAGCAGTTGTTCTGGGCTCTCATCTTGTCCTGTGGACTTAGCACAGGAACATTCACCTGGAGTGAGAGCTGAGCACTGAATAACACCAGAGAGCCGGGTGGTGCTAAGCACCCAGTAACACCAGAGCGCCGGGCAGTGCTATGTACCGAGTAACACACCAGAGCACCGGGCAGTGCTGTGTACCGAATAACACCAGAGCACAGGCAGTGCTGTGTACCGAGTAACACACCAGAGCACCGGGCAGGCAGGAAGGTCCTAGAGAAAAACATAGGTGATTTTCTCCACTCTCATTTGTTTAGTCACAAATTTATTTACTTTAAAATTTTTATATTTACTTATTATTTTTATGGTGTGACATATGCTTGCATGCATATCTATGCGTGTGCAGGTGAGCGTGCATGTGTGTGCATGTTAAAGCAGAGGTTGATTCCTGGTGGCTTCTTGCTAGCCGCCTTCCTTGTTGAGGCAGGGTCTCTCACTGAATAGAGAACTCGCTGATTGTCTAACTAGCTGGTCAGAAAGGCTCCTCCTGTTGGCAGTTCCCTAGTGCTGGATGACAGGTACACGCCGCCATGCCTGGCTCTTTACAAGGATATGCAGGTCCAGAACTCTGGGCCTCGTGTTTGTACAGCAAGCACTGTACTGACCAAGCCACCTCCCTGGTCACCAAGTTATTTACCTTTATTATTGGTTGCAATCACAAAATCTTGAAGTGATTGTTATGGCAGGAACGGATCCAAACATTTCGGAATAATAATATTTATGCTGCTTATTCCGCAGTTTTGGTTTTGTTATTGTTGAAGTATAAAATCACTCTCTGCCTCCAGCCCCTCTCACATCCGTGCATCTGCGCCACTTAGCTCTTCTTCAGTGTCCACATGTTTGCTACAGACACCAGTGACTTAAAGTGCATTCAGTCCATTTCAGGAACTCATTGTTATATGATAATATCCCCATGCTCGTCTCCGTCCTAGGGGCTGGTTTTATCCTGATGAATCAGCTCTTGAGCCCAGCCTTCATTTGTCAATGCGGGGCATTTTCTACTTGATAAGATCGTTTTGTTAGATTTCTTCCCGTGTGAGCAGATGATTATGCATGTGTTCATTTCTAGCCATGATGCAGATAATCTGAAACCATTTTAGTACGGAAAGTGAAGGCTTCCATTTTAATTGACAAGACTTGGTGCCATCTGGAATATTGATTTCTTAAGGGTTGGCACCTGTGCCGTACCATGTTGTCCTCTGGATCCACCATTTGTTAGGGAAGAGGGAAGATTATTATAATGAGTGTGTAACCTTGAGTCTTTCGAGACAATTATATGCCCGCTGCATTGATTATCATAAATGCCCTTCGAGTGCGCTTGCTTCTGTCACACAGTTATGAACATTTCCTAACGAATCAGCTCGCAGAGAGGCAAAGCTGGGGCAGGAAAGCGGGCCCAGTGGTCAAGGGCCCTGGTTTCTAAGTGTGAGGACCCGGGCTTGGATCCTAGCACCCCCAGAAAAAGCCGGGCATGGTCACATGTGTGCACTGTCATGGGAGTAGAGCTAGGGGGATCACTGGAGATTGCTGGTCACCAGTCTAAGTCTAGAATAATAGAGCAGGCCACCCGTGTCCTCCTCCAGCCTCCATACGCATGAGCACAGGTGTGCACACACCCCTCTGCTCACAGAACACACACACACACATGCATGCACACACACAAAATTCCGTTGTCTTGGCCTGACCATCCTCGGTATTTTTTTTTTTTTTTTGTCTGTTTCTCTGTGTTAAAGTGCACAAGGAAGATGCAAGGCTATGGATGTTCTTCAGTTACTCTTATCAGTTACTGCCTCTTCCTGGGAACTCGGAGTTAACTTCAAGTGTCTTCCGTTATCTAGAACCTTATTGTTTCGGTTTTTTTTTTTTTTTTTTGTCTGTTTCTCTGTGTTAAAGTGCACAAGGAAGATGCAAGGCTATGGATGTTCTTCAGTTACTCTTATCAGTTACTGCCTCTTCCTGGGAACTCGGAGTTAACTATTGAGTGGTTTGTCAAGTGAGCATGCCACCGTGAATTTATTATGGCTGACATGCAGACTAAAGATAATATTAAATACAGGGAGATCCATTGCTACATTGGGTAAAATTCCTCCAGAAATACAATGCTATGATGAAAGACATTCGTATGGAAATTAGTTGCGTCGTTATCTGTTCAATATCAGTTTTAAGTGAGGAGAGAGCTGCGCCACAGCGTCATTCGTTTCTGAAATCGGCACGTCAAGAAAAATAGACAATACCTTTCCCCAGGTAGTGACCCATCCATGAGCCCGTGATGAGAGATTGTGATGAAAATGACTCTTAGCTGGATCTGAGAGAGAGAATTATGATTCAGAACTTAAAAAAAAAAAGTCCTGAAAATCAAAGACAAAAGCATGTCATTCACAGGGCTACTTGAGCTACCTGGGAAGCCAGCAGGCACAGCACCTCTCTCTCTCTCTCTCTCTCTCTCTCTCTCTCTCTCTCTTGCTCTGCCACAGCTGCTTTGATAGTCATCGTAGTTCCTTTGTGTAGACCCGAGATGCCCAAGCAGCCTTGGTGGCGGGGAGGTCCTCGGATCTGCATTTCCTTTGTGCATTTGAACTTGTTTTTTGGGTGTTATTTCCTCAGTGTTGGCAGCAAGGTTACTCCTTCCTGGCAGGTAACAGAATTAGTCCTGAAGTCTTATTGCCTTTTCTGATTTTGTATTTGAATCATCCATTGTGCTTCAGCCTTAGAAACCTTAATGGGATGCAGTTTTTGTACCTTTTCTACTTCCTTCTACCATTTACCACAAAAGTAGTTAGTTGTTTCTACCCCTGAATTGTGTTAAGGCTCATTGCCCTAATGGCCTCCGTGCTCCACTATCGCCGATGTGTCTTCTCGTTCCCGACCAAGTCCACTGCTACCCAATGGGTGTGGAGGAGACAGCAAGGGTGGCAGATAATTATTTTTTCTCCAGAGCACTTCCAGCTAGAAGAACACAGGAGTTTAATATAACAGCCCAGACTTCTTCCTCTTCCCCCCCCACAACTCACCTTCTACTGATCAAAATAGATTAAGAGCAAAATATCCCAGGGAATTAAATCACGTCCTTGTACCTTTAATGAGCCAGGCAGTGGTACCAGCCCTGAATATGTTCAGTTCCTAGGAACTGTGTGATGTAAGATTGTAGTGAAGCACGAAAGATGTGTAAATAAATATGGTTTTCAATCTCTCCCCAACCCCAATCCCCAATCCCAGGACTTATCTGGGAGTTGCATCCTTCCTAAAATAATAATAATACAAATAAAAACAACACACCAAAAAGAAATCTCTGATTCAATCATGTTTATGTTGAGGCAAACCCAAGCTTTCTCAGCGTTTGTCTCCCCCTGCTTTGTCTCTCTGATATATCCTCCGTCTCTTCTCCCCACCCCCCTACATTCTTGACATTTGTTGGATGCAGACCACCCTTTCTATCTCCAGGTTCTTCATCGTTAGATTAACTACACATCAAAAACATCCAGAAAAATATTCTATCAGCTCTTAACGTGAGATAGCTTTTCCTTGTCATTGTTTCCTAAGCCGAGTCACCTCCATCCATGTGGCCTTTACACTGTATGTGGTATTGTAAGTAGTCTAGAGATGTTAAACATATGTGCAGATTCCCATGGGGGATGGAACATGCTGTCCCTCTTATGAAAGGGACTTTCTACCTGTGGATTTGGTGAATGAGTGCTGTGCTAGAACCAAGTCCCACGCAGCAAGGGTCAGTTGTATCTCGTTCTCAAGACTGCAACAGCATCCCTACACCCTGGAGCTTCTTCCTGCCCATTAGCTAGGCTTTCATTTAGTATTCCAAATGGCTATTAGCTTCTTTACATCCAAAAAGCACAGCCTGTTATATTTCAACTCTCTTGTCATTGACCTCCGCTTGACATGGCTTTTTCCTGTTCTCATGCTATCTTCTCCTGCCTTCCATAATATAACTGTCTCAATGGTCCTTGTCAGTGTTAAGATCATGGTAATCCTCCTTTGACATTTATCTAATTTGCCTAGAAAGCCCTTCCGTTCTACTGCCTCCTCTGCCTTCTCTCTCTATTTCCCGTCTCTCTCCTCCCCCTTCTCCCCTTTCCTCTTCCCTTCCTCCTGTAGCTTGTCCTCTCTACTCCATTTAAGCCCTTTTTAAAGTGACAAGTAGTGGCTTATGCCTGTTGTGACCACACTCCATAGACTGAGGTAAGGGAATAATGGCAAATCTGAAGCCTTCCTGATCTACATATGTAGCCAGGTCTACAGAGTGAGTCTCTGTGTCAACAAATCAAAAATTTCAAAAAGAAAAGGAAAAAAAATCTCGCTTCTGTCACACTCTTCTAACTTATTTTAGTGCCAGCCTAGAATCTGGAGCGTTTATTTATATTTCATCTTTTGTAAAGTAAATGCATATTGTGTTAGCGTATCTATTTAGGCAACAAACGAAATAGATTATAAAATGATACAAAAGTAAATTACAGACCTCAAGTTTCTTCCTTAGACCTTTAACATTTAATTTTTAAGTCTTTCTAGAATGTTCTCCATAATTCAGCTCTATTGGTAACGTTCTTTACCAATAAAAAGTCCAATTGAGTCAGTCCTCTTATAATCTGGGTCTTCCTATCCATTTCAGTTGTCATGTGACACAGTTGGTGAGTTGGCAGAGGTTTCTCTCCTGCCCAGTCCCACAGCTGTTCCATCCCAAAGAAACACACAGAGGTCTACATTAATCATAAACTGGTTGTACTATTAGCTCAGGCTTCTCATTAACTAATTTTTATATCTTAAATTAGCCCATAATTCTTGTCTGTGTTAGCCACGTGGCTTGGTACCTTTATCAGTGAGGCATTCTCATCTTGCTTCCTCTGCGGCTGGACCACGACTTCAGACTGTGTCTTTCCTCTTTCCAGAATTCTCCTGTTCTTGCTGCCCTGCTTCTACTTCCTGTCTGACTACTGGCCAATCAGCATTTTATTAAAATACAAGTAACAAATCTTTACAAAGTACAAGATCATTGTCCCAGAGCATTGATGTCTACCTAGTTTCTAGACTACTAGATCCTTGTCATAGTAATACATAAAGGCTACTAGGGGACACTTAGTTTCTACATAGCAGACACATTTATATGTATTGGTTTTAAAATATAAGATTAAGTAGAGGAGGAAATAAAATCCCCAAATAAGTGTATAAACTGTCCAACATCGTGGATTCATTAAGGGTCACAGTAGGCTTTTATTTTTCTGCAACCCTCTCCTGAAATTGAATTTCCATTATCCTATATTCTATGGTTGCTAATGCCAGATACCAAGTCATATAATATTCAAATTATGTGGATTATAACCCATTCTTTCAAGCTAATATTTTATCATGTTTTCAGTTTGCCACTGTGCTTACAGGTTTGTATCCTTCAGTATTTGAGAAATAATCATGACATCTGCTTATAATTTATTAATAAAAAGTATTTGTCAAGGCAGGAGCAGGAACACAGAGTTTCCATTCCTTCATATCAAGGTGACTGTTTCCTGTTTCCTACTTATCACACTAAGTGTAGTGTTGCTATATGAAGTTTTCTTACACATAGTGTTTGCAAATTTGCTATAAATTTCTCTCTGTGTGTGTGTGTGTATATACACATGTATGTGCAGAGGGATTGGGATGAGTTAGTAGTTGTGAGGGAAGCAAACAGAAAGTCAATATAATGGGCGAGAAACAGGGAAGAAAGGTGTAAAAGAGAATAGTGACCTCCTACTATTTTTCATGATTCCATTACCATTTCCTTCATTAATTAGTCTATACTTTTTGGTTGATTAGAATAGACCTCAAATCACAAGGTTTCTTTTGCTTTTTTTTTCACCCTTTGACAAAACAAAAGTTATGAGCCAACAAGTCACTAATCAAGACTGTCACCTTCTCTACAGTGGGCACGGTAAGCTGTATTGCTGGTATCTAGATGACAAAGACACTTTATAATAACCACATCTTCTTGATCTCAGAGAAGTTTGTTGCGGTCTCTGTAAATGTGATCCATAAACAAACAAGTGTATATAGGACAGACCTGACACACAGCACATTTTGTGAACACGCCCCCTGATGTGTTAGAGCCTGTATCTTCTATTGGTCAAATGACACGAATCCAATAATGAAGCAAGAGAATCTTCAGATATTGTAGAGACATCAAATCCTTGTTTTAACCTCTTATCTCCTTTCTGATACATAGAATGCACATGAAACACACGTACAGAAGATTGTAGGCTAGCGGTACAACTTGGTTTTACGTACCTTTGATATTTTAGGGCATTCTGAAGTCCTCCTTGCTAAAATTCAATTTAAGAGAAAAGGATCACATAGATATTGTACCGTGTAGCCCTGGGTAGTATGTGATTTAAAAATAGGCGATCTTTACTTCAAACTTGGAAGAAGTATTGATTGAAGCTGAGAGCAAGGGCTTTTTGTCTCTGATTGATCTAAATGGTCTGTCTGAAAGGCTGCAGGTAGCTTATGCTCCCTTAGTCCTATAAAGGTAAGACAGCTGGTAAAAGAAGAAAACAATAGTATGAGCAGCTGTCTACTGCTGTGGTGGAGTACCTGAGTCAATTAACTTATAAATATATATATATATCTCACAGTTCAGAAGTGCCAGTCCATAGATGGGTGTAGTCACTGATTTGGAGGCTGTGATGAAGCACCTCTTCATGGTGGACCCGTGCAAAACCCACCTCATGGCCAGGAAAGAAGAAGGAAGAGAGGAGCAGGGCTCCACAATCCTCCTTGAGGATATGCCATCCAATAATATGGAGAATCTCCCAGGAGGCCCTAGCTGTTAAAACTCCTACCGCCCCCAGCAGTGCTACCCCTAGAAACGGAGTCTGAATTATGTGGAGCTTCAGGAGAGACTTAAGACAAAAGCTGTAGAAACTGGTTTCTTTGTAGACGCTATGCCTGGATTATATAGACTTTGACCATGGGCATTTGCTTTCAGGTCATGCTGGGTGCTGGCATCTTGGTGGCCATTGCTCCAAAGCCATGCTACTTATGACTCACTTGTAGTCTTTTGTGTGTGTCTCAGACAGGGTTTCGTATAGCTTTGTAGCCTGTCCTGGAACTAGCTCTTGTAGACCAGGCTGGTCTTGAACTCACAGAGGTCCTCCCTCCTCTGCCTCTCACATTCTGGGATTAAAGGTGTGAGCCACCACCGCCCAGCTCTTTCACTTGTAGTCTTACCTTTTGCTCTCTGCTAAAAACAACCACTTTCCTTACCCTTCAGAAACCTAGGCGTGCCCCATCTTGCACGATTGAAAAAGGCGGTGTTATGCATGGGCTCACTGATAGCCACAGAGGAGTAAAGATAGAGCAGAATTTCTATTCTCAGCTTTGTTGACCCAGTTCATATGTCTTGTTAAACCTTACAATGTGTGTGTATACACTAGCACTTATATAAACCATGTATATGGTGTAGAATATATATGCATGCATATGTATATACATACATATATATGAATGCTCAGTGGGTATTTTGTTATTAAAGTTATGAAATGAGAAAATTCCTCAGTGTAGTCGGTATTTGGCTCACCCGCACTCTGGAGGGCAAGATGAAAAGGACTCTCCAGTCATCCCTGAAAGTCTCCTAATCCTCAGCCCCCGCTAAGACTTTGATGCTAATTAACCCCATCAGTAATTTGAAGTACTTTCTTCTAGCTTTCTTGAAACACTGGATGTGTTCAAAAGTCAAACTGAGGTCAAACACATTAGCAACTCTTTAAAAGAGAAAGGCGTCATAGGGTTTCTGCCCTTATCAAATTCCCCAAGTAAATTTCTGTTTGGATTAGGCTTGTCAATTTTGTGGTATTTACAGTGTCATGTTTCTGTAGACAGGTTTATATAATTTCTGATCTTGAGGCACCAGAGTAGAAAGAGTTATTTTAATGAAAATATTTCTCATTTTGCTAGAGTGTTGCCAATTTTCAGAGATGTTTGTTTTTGTTAAAATAGTTCTTGTGAGTAGGCTGATTTTGTTACTGCTTGGCAGGAATTGGAGCTGGCTAGTGTTCTCTATTTAAAATGCTTTGAGTACTATGTTTCTGTCATTTGGCCCTTGTTGACCAATGTCTCAATATACATGAAGTGCATTGACTTGGCAAATCTTGTCACCCTAAGAGAAAAGACTAAGTCGAATCTGGATGAGAAAGTTCTAAATCTGCTGGGTGACCCAGCGCTCAGGAGGTAGAGGCAGAGGCGGACGGATCTCTGTGAGTTCAAGGTCAGCCTGGTCTACAGAGTGAGTTCCAGTTCAGCCAGGACTGTTATATAGAGAAACCCTATCTCAGAAAACGAAATCAAAAATAAAACAAAACAAAAAGTCCTAAGTCATGATGGAACACTTAGGGCTCTCTAAAAGCTGACTAAAGAAGGCCGATCTGTCTGGCTTTAGTTTTAAATTTTTTTAAAAAAGTATTTTAAACACTGTTTCAGTAGTATTTTGGTTTAGGGTAGCTGTTTTTACTTCTTGGCGACCAGGAAGTGCTGTTGAGAAACTGGCTTTGTAGGTACTGACATACCCAACATTTTATATTTTTGCGTTCTTATGGGGTTAATTATTTTTATGTTAACTCTTATCCCTAAGGTATATAGAAATGCTGTTAGGGCAATAATATAATAACTAACATACAGTTGAAGTACTTTTTCCTGCTGTGTTATATCAGTTTACGAGCGACTGTTATTAGGATAGAACCCAAAGTTATGATGAATCTTTTAAGCCACCTCAATCAGTTGTATCACGAGCAGTGTAATGTGTAAAGCTACAAGTATTGTTGGAAAACCTGGAGGAGCAGCAGAGAAAGTCAGTCTGAACTGCAGACCCAGCTTCTCTTTAACTGTGGACATTATACCATACTTACCTCTGCTTGGTTCTTAGTGTGTGTAAGCATAGCTTCCATTTATGCAAAAGTTGGCTAGTCTGGATGGCATGAAGACAGAGCCAATGAAGGAACTCTCGGGATGCTTTAGAAGTTTTAAAGCTTCTGCCATATTTAGACTCTGACTTTCCAAGCAGCCTCAGCTTCATGTCTGGTTTATCGATTTTGTTCTCATTCTGACGCCAAATAAGCGTGGATTCTGCTTGTGTTCTGGGCATCTTGTCTAGGGTGAGATGTGATTTAGCACTGCCCAGCTCTACAGACACATCTGTTTTGATTCCCAAGTCACCGGTGGTGTTTCTGAGCATCTGGATAAAAACAAAACAAAACAAAACAAAAACAAAAACCCTATCTTTCTCTCTCAAGTTAGTTTGAATATCAAAAGCCAAGAGACTATCATAAGAGGATTTGAGCATGAAACAAGTTACCTGGAGAGGCACTGCCAATCCTGAGATTTCTTACAGGTTGGTCAGTGTGAGCTGTCAGAAATTCTTAGGGAAAAAAGCAGAAAATATGAAGGTAATGAAGAGATATATATAGAGAGCGATAATATACACACACGTATATGTTTATATGCAATATCATACTTTTATGATTTAAAATATTTCTATAAGGGCTAATTTAAATAAAAAGCTTCTATTATACATTCAAAACATGTTGGCTGACCATATGGATTGCTGTAAGATATATTATTGGCAAACAATTTTTTTCAAAAAGATATCTTGGATCTTGAGTTGTTTACCAGAAAACAACTTGCTTGAAATTGGAAATATCTACACTCCAGTTTTGCAGTAACTTAGAAAAGAAGTACTAAGTACTCCAGTATTACTATTAATTACAACTTTCAGTACAGCTGAAGTCAATGGACAGATAATGAGAATTTACTGAATAATGTAAAACATGGAGGCCTTTGAATTCCATGACCCTAAAACATTTCAACTTTACTGTGAATGTTGAAGAAGCCCCCGAAGGAGGGAGGAGTGCTCGTAGATTTTCCCTTTAAGAAGATTGCCTTGGGGGGAAAGGATGCATTGGAAGACAGGAAGGGTACCGCAGAGACTAGAAGTCCAGCCAAGAGATTGGTTCAGAGTTTGGAGCTAGAGAGAATGAGACAGACTTGGCAATGCAGGAGGTGAATATAGAGGATGCTGGAAGAGTGGAAGCGTTGACCATGTAGTCCACTTTCCTGTCTAGACCACCCACAGCCAAAGAGCATTTTAATAAGGACCCCGGGACTATGTATGAGCACAGACTGAACGCGCCTCAGCCAACCGCCAACAGATAATGGAGGGGAATAGAGAGCTGTGTCCAGAACGGGAGGGGAAATGTCTGGCTGGAGCTGCAGGTGCTATACTTGGGGTCTTTGGTAGAGATGATACTAATAAAAGACGATGCCAGAGGCCTTGAGCTTTATCTCAGACCTTGGATATAAAGCAGGGGAGCTAGGATCCTGTATCTATTTTTAAAACCAGAGGAGAAAAGTATGTGTTTCTTCTGACTGCCCCCAACTGGAAAAATCTAACGTGCTTCTAGCCTGCATATATGCCATTGGGGGGGGGGGTTGTAACATTGTAACAAGTGCTATCTCCTTCTATTCTTTTTGTTCTTCATTGTTTCCTTTCCAATCAGCAAACTGCATTTTAAGCAGTCTTGGGTAGGCAAGAACTAATGATATAATTTAGAAGTGTAAATGTTCTCATTACCCCCCTACCGTACTGTGTTTGCCTTTGGAGTTTTTCTTTTTGAGCAGTTGGCAAGCCTTTTGCTTTGCCATCATGGTAGGGTTCCTTTAAGTCCATTTCCAGAAAGTGTTTTGTTTTGGAATCATGTAGGGGAGATGAGAGGTTTAAAAAAACAAAAACAAACAAACAAAAAAAGATCTTCTAAAACACCAGGCATATTCTTATTTCCAATATAAAAGACAAAAATTACCGTCCTGAGGTATGTCTTAAATTAATATGATAGCGCATGGGCTGACGGAAGAGGTTTGGTGTGCTGTGTTGGACAGCAGTATTGAAACGCCCCC
>NC_022009.1:102929595-102933502 GCF_000317375.1 Microtus ochrogaster
GGTTTGCTTTGTGTTTTGACTGTTGTCTTTGGGATTGTAAATTACTTAGGCAGGCTCATCACAGTCAATTAAATTCAACATCCAATTTTCATCAAGGTTTTCCTTTTTATCCAATATTACTGGGCGAGGGAATTGAGGCTTAGCGAGGTCAAGTGCCTTGGCCAAGGTCGTCTAGCGTGTTAATGTCTGTGCTCAGATGAATTTTCCCTCAGTCCCTGTTGATTCCCACATTCTGCATTCGTCTGTCTGTTAATTAGAACCTCTGCATCCGTGTTGCTCAGCTTGTGAACTGGCTGTTCAAGGGCTCTCGGCACCCAGTGGGGTTGATGGGAAATCTGTAGGCTCATGAATTATCTTTTATCTGGAAAATGAGAAACATATAGAGATCAATCATGATAATTTCTGGTGTGCCGGAAGGGGGGGGTCTCAAGGGACTTGTTAACCCTTGCCAGCAAAACCAACAAGGAGCTGCTTGGGCCCTTGCAGGGAGTTGAATGATAAGTCATACACTGTCTGGTATTTGAAGCTGGCATGGTAGATGGTGGGGAGGCCTGCAAATGAATTTCTTCATTCCAGGGGCATGAAGTCTGCCAGGACACACATAGTCTGCATTCATTTCCCAAGCCTGCTGGAAGCGTGGCATAGCTGTTATGTTAATGCCGGGGGAGGGCATCGTACACAGATATAAACACAGAGCTCACAGGAATCCAGCTAAGAGATGATTCCAGAAGCATTAGACAACTGGACCCTGTAATTAGCCCTCTTCATCTTGACCGGTCTAGAATTTGCTAGAATGCAAAACACCTAGAAGATTCCTTGACTCTGATTTAATAGATGAAATTAAGTTACATGGTGTGAACATAATGACAGGTATACTGTAATTATATAACTTTTGCGGAGTGAAATCATCTAAAACCATACTCAGACTATATTTTTATTTTTTGTCACCCTAGGGAAACTGTTTCCCTCATAGTAAATTACCTTTGTTTTATGAAAACATTTTTAAAAAAAAATTCTTGGTTTCCCCTTTAGTGAAAAATGCCTTTTATTTTAAGTCTTTCTTTTCACAGTGTCTCTTCCTCCCTTCCCTCATTACCATTTGCCTATCGGTGTGACTGGGAAGATGCTGGCAAAGTTAACGCAGAGACCTCAGTGAGTCAGTTCATTACCTACCTCAGCGCAGGGCCAGGGGCTGCCAGGTGGCCCAGCAGAGGGGAAAGGCGTGATTTCAAAGGATGCCTTAAAAAGATTCTCAAACAAAGGCCAGCATTTGGTGAGCTGTTAAGAGAAAGAGAAATCCCCAGGAAGGAGAGAGGGATGGCCTTTATCTTGCCAGAAGGGCTAATGGTAAAATACAGTGTCAGCCCAGGCGTCGTTTCTGTCAGTTTGAGCGACTAAAGGCCAATTTGGCACCGCGTGTGTTTGGATCATACGCTGTAAAATGCATGACCTTGTTTCCTGCTGCTGATTTATGGCTCTGTGCTTTGGGCTTTTTCTTTTTATTCCTGGAAGAAAAAAAAAATCTCAATCCTTGGTAGAAAAATAGCAAACTTGTAGTAGGTGCAGAAGTTCGCGGACTCGTCGCTTCTTGAAGGCGACACTGACATAGCTATGTGAGCGGAAGTAATAGGGACGGTATTTTGTCAGAAATAGCATTAAGTGTAAAACAGAATGAGATTCTTCACTGGGTCAAATGGACAGAGCTGTCAGAGGTACTCCACTTAGAGGGGATTCGGGTCTCATCAGGATCAAAGAGGACCAGGCGAGCAGTGAGGGAGCAGACGGTTCTAAAGAGCATGTGGGTTTGAGCTGGTCGCTATTTATCGATTTGATCTATTCCTGTAAATGCCTAGAAAGCTCAAGGGCTCTTACAGGTTCTTTGAGCTTTTTTCTGCTATGTGACATTACATGGGCAGTAGCAGTTTCTGATCGTGGGTGCTTTGTCATTTTCCTCGGGATTCTGGAGGGTTGGAGTTAAAAAGTTTACATCAATCAACGTGTCCTTGCCTGACTCCTTCAGCTTTGGGAGTACACCTTTCCCTTCCTGTGCAAGCTCAGAAATGCATTTACATTTTAATTTTGCAATTTACTGCCCCTTCCCTGCCCCTGTTTTTTGAGTGCTCTTGAGGGTGGCAGGTGCCTTTTCTTTCTGTTTCATCCCTTGCCACCCAGTTAACCTTGACTGAATAAGGATGAGCGGATGAGAGGCACAGGCAGGCTGTGGGGCTGGCGTTTCTTTGCTAAATCTTAATTTTGCACCTAGCCTGGTGTTCTTGAGATTGCTACAAAGTTTCCTTTGTAACTAAGTGAGACTAACAGCTTGCTTCACAGGGCAGGCACACAAGTGGTGCCATGTGCATTTGAGGGTAACTTCTTCTCTCTGCAGTGTAGATCAACCAGGTCCAAGAAAATAGACTTCTGAGCTTCAGGTACAGGGAATGGTTAGGACCGTCCTTCTGTGCTTTCAGAAATAGCCCTGGCAGTTAGAGCTTTTCCATTTGTGGCTTTGCTTCTCCACCCTTCTGGCTCATTCCTAAGCAGGGAACTAAGAAAGAATTACCAGAAGCTAGATGCAGTTTCAAGAGCCTTCAAAACCATCTACTTTCTTCGTATATGAACGGAAGAACCCTGCTACATTGATCTGAATATTTAAATTAACCCTGCCTGAGGCAGGGCCAGGGTGTGGGTCTTCTGAAACCTGTCTCAAATTCTCTTATACCCTCTCACTCAGCTTTTGATGAGATGGAGACCATAAATATTAGTGCAGCTTTTTAGAAAGGTTAATTATTGAATTTCGAATATCTGGCTGTAAAGTCTGAGCCTAAGGTGAGTTCCAGCTATCTCTCTCTCTCTCTCTCTCTCTCTCTCTCTCTCTCTCTCTCTCTCTCTCTCTCTCAAACTATCTTTAGAATGGCAAAGGAGGTGGCAGCCCCTGAATGTCATCAAGGTCCAAGTGTTATCCTTCAAGGCATCTTTCAATTTGCTTGGAAAATCTGACTTGCAACATTCTTTGTAATTAGTCAAGAGACACACGTTGTCTACACTCTGTTTCTTTTCTTCCTCTTGCCTCACAGCCTGTTGAATCACAGCATGTAGTCAGACTGTTCTACAACTCATTGTGTATCCTAGGCTGGCCACAGACTTACAAGCTTCCTGCCCCTGCTTCAGCCTCTCCAGCCTGCATTTATATTCCTTATTTCCCCATAACTTAACTTTACTAAACACTCAATGAGAACACACACACACACACACACACAGAGAGAAACATTCTATTTTTGTATAATTTTAGCCCTCAAGATTTGCAGTACATTATCCTGAGAAAGTAATTCAGTTTAGAAGGCCATGGAAGATAAAGAATGAAAACAAAAGCCCAAGGCAAAAGTGATTGTAGACATGGTGCATCAGTGACAAGGACTGATAACACAGGTGGTTAGCACAAAGGTCCATGGAATGCTATAAGAAACAAGTTATGGCTCATGTATGAATGGCCCCCTAAAAGGTTCATGTGTTGAAGGCATAGTCTCCAGTTAATGGATCCAATCACTGAGAAGCAATTGGATTATGGAGGCACTAACTCCACCAATGACTTCATCCAGTTCTCATACTGAATTGAGCTCTCAGGAGGCCTGATTGGAGGGAATCATTGCAGGTGGCTTTGAAGGATGCATCTTGTCCTGATTCCTGCCTTTCTGGCAGGGGTGCCCACCGTGAGCTCAGCAGCCTTCTCTCTCACATGCTTCCCACTGTTCATCTCGGTTTCATCTCAGGTCCATAGCAATGAAGTCAGCCATTGACCATCAGCTAAATACCCATTTTTCTCGGCGATTTGACACAGCAACACAACACACGGCTGAGGCAAATAACAGTGCTCTTCTTGGACAGTTCTATGTGCCTGTGTGTGGACATG
>NC_022009.1:102933899-102984558 GCF_000317375.1 Microtus ochrogaster
ATGGGAGCTGGCGGTCCACCTTGGGTGTGTGTGCACGTGTGTATGGGAGCTGGTAGTCTACCTTGGGTGTGTGTGCACGTGTGTATGGGAGCTGGTGGTCTACCTTGGGTGTTGTGCCTAAGGAGTCCTCTATATTACTTTTTGAGAGAAGGTCTCTCCCATGACCTGGGGCTGCTAGTGTGAAGGTCTCTCCCATGACCTGGGGCTGCTAGTGTGCAGGACTGGAAATCCCAGGCCTCTGTCTCCACCTCCCCAGCTCTGGAATTAAAGACGTGCATTAGCACTCCTGGCTTTTAAAAGGAGGTTCTGGAGCTAGAACTCACAGCCTCTTGTTTGCAAGACAAATACTGTAGGTACCTATTGAGCCCTATCCCAGCTTGAACAACCCTTTTAACAAAGGGTAATTAAGGTTATCCATTGTTATTCGGAAAACACTTTTTAGACATTCCCAGAGAGTGGGAACTGGGGTGAGCAAGCTACTCCGTCAGCAGATGCTGAGGGTGTTTCTTTACAGATGCTCCCGTCATCTTGGCTTTAAGTCTTGATATAGCGGGTCTTTCTGGCAGCCTGTACTAGAGAAGTCAAAGGGCAGGGCAGCTGCCACCCAGGCCTTTGGATGCTGCCTGGCATCACACCCAGGAAGAGTTGGGAACAGTCTGTAGAACGAAGCTGGCAGGGAGAGCCCGGCCCCTATCTCGTCTTCTGCCAGATTCCAGACATGCCAGGCCCCCTTAGAACTGAATAGTAATCTAAAGATAAGAATATTTTCCAAAACAACTGTGAAGAGCAAAATATTAAAATAGTCATTTTACAACTGGTAGCCAAGAAACGACATTATATTTTGCATATTTTACATACTCTTGAGAGGTATGCCTTGGTTTTGGGTCAAGAAGACACAGATGCTGCATACACACATACAACTGTATAAGTAGGGTGAACATAGAGGCGTCGTAAAGATGCTCATCCTTGAGACTTTAAGCATGAGTCTGGGGAGACGGATCCATGGTTTAGAGCACTGGCTGCTCTTCCAAAGGACTAGGGTTTGGAACCAACATCCACATAGCAGCTCACAACTGTCTATAACTCCATTTCCAAGGGATCTAATATTCTCTTCTGTTGTCCACAGGCACCAGGCATGTGTGTGGTGCACAGACATACATGCAGGCAAAACACACATACACACATACATACATACACATACTTGCAGGACTTTAAGCATTCTGAAGTAAGTTATTAGGAAAATTTGAAACTGTAAATAAATATTTAGGACTTAGTTACTTACAAAAAATCGTCCAATTAAAAAATAAACTTTTAATTGCCCACCTCACTTCAGAATCAGAAAAACATGGGTGCTAGCCAGTAGGTGGCCTCAGGGAGACCTGGGAGCCACTAATTATTAGGGCTTTTTTTTTTTATTAGATCTGGACTGTCATGGTGAGAAATACAGCTTCCAGAAAATTCCGAAACTATGAATGAATGATGGGAGGGACTGCCTAATGCTGACGTTATCAAGGGTGCTTCTAAGGAAAATTCTGTGTGTGTTTGTATTCCACAACGCAAGGTAAAGTCTCCTCTAGCTGGTGATCCAGTATTTGAGGTTAAGGCAAGAGGATCATGAGACTGAGGCCAGCCAGGGCTCCATTGAGAGAATCTTCCTGAAAATAAAACAGACATAGAAAGACACAAAGTTAGTTCCTGATCGAGGGGAAACTTGGTCTTAAAAAATTCTGGCTCCAGAATTGAACTAAAATTCAGGCAAAAATAGTATTTTCTTTTCTTTCTAATGAGAGAAAAAGAAGTGAAGGAAAACAACTAAAAAGAAAAAGGGGCTGGAGAGATGGCTCAGTTGTTAAGAGCACTGGCTGCTCTTCCAGAGGTCCTGAGTTCAATTCCCAGCAACCACATGGTGGCTCACAGCCATCTGTAATGAGATCTGGCGCCCACCTCTGGCGTGTGGGCATACATGGAGGCAGAATGTTGTATACATAATAAATAAATCTTAAAAAAAAAAAAAAAGAAAAGAAAAAGGGACCGCGGATGGGAGGAAAGGGCTGTGCTTGAATTCAGAGACCTGGATTGAGACTGACAATCTCTACTGACTTGCTGGGTACCTGTGGTACACTCTGCAGCACCTCAGAGCTCAGCGTTACCGTTTATGAGATGAAGTTACTTCTATCCACGTTATATAGGGATAATGTGTGTAGAATGTTGTTCATTGTATATAGAGATAATTATATAGAATGTTGTTCATTGTACATAGAGATAATGCATGTAGAATATTGTTCATTGTATATGAGATAATGTATGTAGAATACTGTTTGTTGTATATAGATATAATGTATGTAGAACATTGTTCATTGTATATAGAGATAATATATGTTAAATGCTCAACACTTAGTGTCATTGTTGTGGCTGTTACTGATGACATCTCACAAGAGGAACTGCCAAGGTCCTAGCATTTCTTTCCCACACTGAGGAGAAATGTCTGGAGCCTTGGAGGTAGATGTTAGCGTGGCCCGCACACTGGAGAGGAGAGGCTTTTCTGGGGACTAGAGGAGAACGAAACTCGCCAGACTCCTAAGAGGGAAAGAAACGCACTGCCATTTGGTTTGCAGTCTGCAGGTCCCAGCATGCAATGGTGCAATTTAATGTGGGCCACTGAGCATTACTTGTAAGGACAGGCAGTTTCCGTGGGCTACCCCCAACAGCGAGCGAGGAAATGAAGCGAAACCAGGCAGTAAATTCTTGATGCATTGCACATATTACGCCCCGTGTTATTTTTAAACACAAAGCATACCATATGTGTTAGAATATGTTCATATTTACCAAAAGGTAGGCGACCGTTGGCTGGATAATTAAAAAAAAATCTCTTCCAAGCATGAAAAATGTTTATATAGAGAATTATTTGAAAAGTGCACGCGTTGTTCAAAAAAAAAAAAAATCGCAGTTTCTGTTTCCATTTAGACGTCTACTTCTTGGCGAGCCCAGCGCGGGGAAGGAGGCGCCAAGCATTAAGCCATTTAAAATCTAAATCAGACTTTAATAAGGGAATGTCATGTTTCATTTAGAAGGCGCTCCTCACCTCCTTTTCTTGTGTTGTCAAGTGAGAGAACAGCTCGCTTTATAATTACACGGCTGCCTCGCCTTCAGATAATATGTACGATCTCACATTATTTTTCCACGTCTTTTCCTCCCCTCTCCTGGCTCTGCCTCCTTGGGCCCATGCCGCCCGCCCCTCCCCCACCCCACCTCCGCTTTCAACCCAGTGCTTACTGCTTACGGGCCTGACAGAATGATGGAGTTCTGTTGAATAAGACGGTGAACAGTGGTGGCCCTTATTAATTTCGGAGTGACAGGCGAAAAATAAAATGAAATGAAATAAATGACTGCTCGCGAGGTGTTGGCTCGCTGCGGCTCCCTCAGCCTGGCGTGGCTGGGTAGCAAGGTAGGTGATTTGGGTTCCCACTGCTCAGCAGCGCATGAAATCAGATGGAATTCCACTTTGACAAATGTTTTCTCCTCCCTTCTCACTGCTGTTCCTGCTGCTCTCTGATCCTGGGGCTCCTGTCTTAAATCATGGTGTTTGTGGCCCGAGCACCACTGTGGCTCTCACCTTTGCTAAGAACTTGACAAAGGAGCCCAAGAGAAGGCGCAACCACCAGGAGCACTTGCTCGGTTCTGTTACTGAGAAGTTTGGTCCTTCTTTTAGGAAAAGCCTTGCAACGTGTGATACAGTTGGACATTATGTAGCTTAGGATAAAGCAACTCACCCTCAGCCTGGAAGCTCTTCAGCTTCTGCAGAAAGTTTGCTCCTCTCTGCTAAACTTCATCAACTACATGTGAGCCGCCCGCTCCTCACTCCTTTCAGTACTTTCTGTCTGAATCTTGAGGATTTGGCCTCACTTCTTTTGGATAGTAAGCTTGCTCAGTGAATGACTTGGCAGAGGCCTGACGCCAATCATCCTCTGAATTCCATAATAATTCTCCCAACTGCATTCATAGAGGGTTCTGTCCCATCAGATGTGGAAATAGCAGTGATTCCTGGGATGGTTCGCTGCTGATGTCATCACAGGGCTGGTTTTAAACCATTTGTTTGACTTCGTGTTTCCTGTTCCATTGGTTAATGGAACCCTCCTTTCCTCTCTTACTTTAATCTGTGCCAGTGCCCATAGGAGAATGCAAAGAAAGAAAAAGGCAAGTCTGGGCAAACTGAGGGAGAACAAGAGACACAGGAGGGAAAGCTGAGCATGGAGGGAAATATAAGAGTTTATTCTGTTAACAGCAAGTAAAGATTTTAGTGGCCATTAATTTAATGAATTCACTCTGTAATTGGCTAGTTCATTTCTCTTTGTTCAAGGAAGGTCATACATACATTCATTAGGAAATTGTGTATTTTTTTTCTCTTGGCGTTTTGTCTGCATAGATGATAGCAGATAAATATGTAAAGGGATTATGGTAATCTCCAAGTAAGCTCTAAATACTAAAATTAGCAATATGAGCAGTATCCCCCATTCATGTGTTGCAGAATTAGCCTCCAAGATCGCAGAATGTAACTTTATCTGGAGAAAGTCTTGGAAGGTGTGATTACACTCTGTTGAAAGTTTTAGAGCAGCCTCTAATGTAGCATGGCTGATGCCCGCAGGGGAGGGGAGAGATTAGAACCCCAATGTTACAGAGTCTGTGGGGACACACAGGGAGGAGACTCTGCAAGCCTCTGAGTGCAGCTCAGCAGAAGCCAACCCTTCCCACACCTCCATATTAATCTTTCAAGCTCCAGAATGGTAAGAAGATAAATCTTAACTCTTCAAATTGTGCAGCTTATGGTAACATTGTTACAGGAGCTCCCATGAGCTGCTCCCCCTAGGAAATGCTGACTGTCTAAGGTGTGAGCCGTGAAGGCAAATAGGGATGAAAGAAGACAGACGATGTAAGATCTTGTAGGCTGAAACTGCAAATACTAGGCCAGTAGTGTTAATGATAGGTCTCGGATAGATCCTGACTTTATTAATCCAAAAATAAAACCTGCCGTGCCGGAAGGCAAGTCTCTGAAACATGGTGATTAAGCTACACTCGAACACATTCTCTGCTATAACTAAGTGAACATAATTGAAACATGTCCATGGCCCTGGTGGGAAAGTGATGTGTTGTGGTTCTAGATGCCCATCTTTATCACAATTTTGTTGTGCTCATCAATGCTAATCTTTTCCCAAAGGAACTGTAAGTCAAACTTGTAACTGTATCTCTTTGTCATCTTTCTTATTTTGCTGTGATCTGTCATGCCTTGTTGTAAGCCTCCTGAAGGATCTCCCTTCTTCCCCCACCCAATCCTTCTCTCTGTCCTCCCTCCCTCCCTGCAATGAATCTGGGACTTCATACAAGCCAGGCGTGTCCTAGTGCTGAGCTGCATGGTTACTTCCTGTTTCAAAACGTTGCCAGGTTGGTCTTAAGCTCGCCCTAGCCCAGGCTGGCCTCAAACACACAGCTCTAGCTCTCCTTCTTCGGTCTCCTTAGCGGCTTGGATGCCAGGCCATGCCAGAGCCTCCTGACCCAAAACCTCTTCAAGGATGTTTGCAGGATACTTTTTGTACTAGTCTGCTAAAAAAAGATGCATGGTGGTGGGGCTGGAGAGATAGCTCAGCAGGCAGGAGTATTGGCTTCCAGAGTTCAGTTCCCATCACTCTCATGTAGGCTTACAAACATCTGTAACTGCAATTCTCAGGGATCCAATGCTCTTTTCTATTCTTTCTGGGTACCAGGCATGCACGTGGTACACAAACAGATATGTAGGCATAACACACACACACACACACACACACACACACACACAATCTAAAATATGCATTGTGGGAAATCAACATGATGGTTACTGATAGGTACCCAGTGGTCACTAGCTCTTTTATCTGTAGGTCACCAGTTATTTAATTGCTCCCCACACTTTAATAATGTAAACCAGAATTGAAGTGGGCAAATCCCAGATACATTGATATTTGTTCTTGACATGTTAAGGTTAGGTATTGCTCCTGGTTCAGTTATATGTCTTCATTCAACATACATTTATTGAGCACCACCAAGCACTGTTCCAATAGTAGACAAAGCCCCTGATCTCTTGGAGCTTGCTCTCTTATGGAAGAAGATAAATAATAAATAAACCTAGTAACTAAATTCTGTGGTTTGTTAAGCAAAAGTGAAGAGAAAGTGAATTAGGAGTTTACGGTGGTCAGGTTGATTGTAATCTTAAGTATAGTTAGGGTAGGCGGCTGGAGCTACGGTCTGAGCACAGATAAGAGGCAGGGGAGTTGCCAGGATGACTGATGAAAGGGGGTTCTAAGCAGAGGACACAGGCAGGTTGGGGCTCTTAAATTATTGAGACAGGCAGAAAGTTTGGGGCATCTGCAGAAGAGTGATTGATGCGCCCAAGTGGTGAGAGTCGGCCAGTGCACAGTGCTTTACTAGTGAGCATCCTGGCTGTTAGGTTGAGCACAGCTGGGAATCACTGGTTTCTAGACTGAAGACTCATATGTGTGGACTGTGGTGACAGACAATGCACCTGAGTCCCTGCAGGGTGGGGTGGGGGACTAGACAATGCCATGAGGCCAGGGGTGCTTTAAAACCTAGGTGAAATGCAATTTCTCTTTTTATTGTGTTGGGAGTAAGCCGGAAGCTCTACACATGACCTCCTAGTTTTTGGAACTGGTCTACAATCGTGGAATCAGAATCCCTTAGAACTTGTTGGAGATCCCATTTCCCAGCTTTACTCTGGCCATATGTGTCCTTAAGAATAGCTGTGGGCATTTTTATTAGTAGTAACATTTGAAAACTCTGAATTCAATCACTGCTACCTCCTAGCAACAAGCTAGTGAGGAAGGTGTATAACTAGAACACAGAGATGCTCATCAGGACTGGACCTTTGCTTTTATTTAAGATTTGTCTGTATGTACACACACACACACACACACACACACACACACACACACACACACACACGTATATATGTATGCACCATGTGCATGCAGTACCCATGGAGCCAGAAGAGGGCACCAGAACCCCCGAAACTGGAGTTACAGATAGCTGTGAAGCACCATGTGGATGTTGGGAACTGAACCCAGGTCCTCTGCAAGAGCATAGAGCTAACTTTGCAGCCCTTAGGAATTGAATTTTTAAGTTATACTTTATTTAGTGATCTGAGAACCCAGTAATTTTACACAATGAAAGAGATAGAGAGATAGAGGGGGGAGAGAGAGAGAAGAGAGCCCTTGCTTTGTTCTACAGCCTGCATGTTTGGAGAGGGTGAGGGAGAGAGACAGAGCATTCCAGAGCTCAGTCTCACCCTCTCGTCAGGTGCTCAGCCACACTTCTGAGTCTTTTGTTGTCTGAGCCTCTTTTGTTCTTATCTCTTTCACTGCTGTCTCAGTCTCTGTACATTTAAGCTCAGGAACTTCTTTAAACACTGTCTGTTTACTGTCTGCTGAGAGCAACCTCCAGGGCCATCTGGAGTCGAGTTTTCTCAGCATAAGCAAGCCGTGAACAGTGCATACACACCAATCTGTTAATAACATACATGTGCTGATTCCTTTCTGCAATATGGGGTGTAAGAGTGCCCCCATCCACCCTCTTGCCCCCTTTACTCCCTGCTGTCAGCTGCCAATCTTCTGTCTATACCATCTATACTACATGAGAGGTCACCATTCCCCCACACCTCCAGTCGGGGCTCACAGTCTTATGAATGGGGGAGAAGTGTTTCTCTATCCAGATGGGCTGTGTGAATCACACCATATGCAGCAGCTAACTAGAAAGGCTTGCCCTGAGGCTATCAACAGCGCAGAAATCTTTGATTTCTCCTATAGGTCAATGGGATGCTCCCGACAGAGCAGTGACAGTTACTTAACCTGGAGCCTCAGTGCCCACCTCATAAGGCCATGTGGAAACATCTGGGACCAGTGTGCCCGATTGCACAGGAAGCATGGTAAATAGATCCAACTCAGAAAGTAAGAGTGGTTTCACACTTAGCACTTCAGAGCAGTCTAGGAACAGTCTAGAATAGATTCCCGTAAGAGTATCCTACTAGAAACCAGTTCTGCCTGAGAACTCTTAGGTGTCCTCCAGGCCCACTGGGCAGTTTGCTGTCTGTTCTGAGAGTCATTACTTGATGAAATCTGTAAACCCAGGTCCCCTTTGATCCAGCTAATTATAGTGAGGCATGGGAAAAATGTTAATTGTCTGACTCTTGGCTCTGCCTCTTAGCATTCTGCTTCCCTGCCCAGCCCTTTATCAAGAGTTTGGACACATAGTTGACACCTTCTCAGCATTTCTGTGGCCAACATCAAGGGGTCAGGCCTGTGGTTTGATGGGGTACATGGAGAGAGAGAGAGAGAGAGAGAGAGAGAGAGAGAGAGAGACAGACAGACAGACAGACAGACAGACAGACTAGGGAATCTCTCCTCCTGTTCCCCCTCCTCTTTCCCCTCCCCCTTTCCTGTCCCTTCCTTTCTCCTCTTTCACCCTCTTATGTTTCTTATCTTTCTACTTCTTCTCTAGCCCTCCAGATCATAAAATGCCACAAATACACACTGCCCTACAGGAAGCTTCAATCTATTTTATAGGAAAACTTTAAGAACTCCTAGGGGGAGACAGATTGGGACGACTTTCGGTCTAGTACTTAGTTTAGTTTCTTTTAATGCACAAGCTTTCTGAAAGTTGAATTCAGAAAGCAGAGGGGAAAACAGGTTCTCAGAAACAAGAAACGGCATTCTTGCTCCTCAGAAGTTGACTGCAATAGAACACAGAAGAACATGGCAGCAGACGCAGAGTCTCACGGTAACGGAAGGCGGGGAACACACAAGAGGTGCCAGAGCTGAGCTACAGGAACTCTGGACTGGCAATCAGAAGACATGAGAATGAGTGCTCCCTCTGGCATGGATTCCCCCTTGCCAACAGCATTGTTGGCTGTATTGATGCCAGCAGTGTTCTTCTTAAAAAATAATAAAAGGCGGGCAGGGGGTGTTCTTCTTGAACATGGGGCACAGGACAGACACGCACGGCGGAACAAACACAGACATGACACGGCGGCTCCCACGTGGGTCCACTTTAATGGGGGAGGGAAACACAAAAGGACGAAGGGTGTGGGACACACAAGGAAAAGACAGGACGAGAGGGGGGCCTCGTGTGGCCCTGCCTTTTAACGGGGGGCACAAGGCAATCTGGGAAGAATATCCCACACCTGCGCGCAGGTGTGCGCACAGGCAACCATAGTCCAGGGGGAGTCTGGGAGTTGTAGTTTTCCAAAAGAACAACAAGCAGTCCTGGGGGAACTGACAGGGCTCTTACCACCTGTTGCATGGTGAGAAGCCCTCACAATGACTTCAGTCCTGCTGCCTCTTTATGCTTCACATGAAGAAACACAAAGTGTTTCAAAACCTTGTCTTTCTTTCTTTCTTGGTGCTCGAGCTTGGGGGTCAAAGCCAGTGTCTAACGTATATTAGGCAAGTGTTCTACCTCTGAACTCCCCCTCCGCCCCAGCCTGGTCAAGGACACCCAATAATGGAGAGGAACTGGCGTGACAACTTCTTCGGTGTGACTCGAGATTCTGTCACAGCTTCCCATAGTCAGAGCTGAGGACAGCTCTGTGACGTTCTGTATCTTGACTTTAAATATTTTAAGAAGACACTTAATGCGGAGAGGAGAAAAGAGAGCTATAGTGACAGTGTGCACACCGGAATCTGTTTGGAATGTGCTGGAAGTTCATTCCCTAGCCCGATTCCAGATCTGCTGAAACACTTAACACTGTGGGTATTGCCGCGACATCTGCATTTTCCCAAGCATTCTGAGTGATTTTGATACTCTCTCACATTGGAGAACCACTGAGCTGAGGGACCATGATCCAAAGTTCTTCCAGCTTACAAACAAATTTAATATTATACTAAATATTAGAGTGGATTTTAATCAGAGTACTTGTTTCTGAAGCTTCTGGTAATATTAAAACTGGCACAGAATCTTCCCAGTTATTAAAAATAAAAGCACACATTTCAAAGGGTTTAGAAATACCGATTACACAGCACATGGTCCTTTTCCTAAGAACCTCCCGTTTTCTGGAGGAAGCGGCACTTGTATTAATCCATCATCGGATGCACAGAAAAGAATGCAGCAAATGAACGCGTGCTGACAGGAACCAGAGTGAAGGGCTGAGGTGTGTTTCGAGAGCTGCACTGGGTGCTGCAAAAGGGCTTTAGGAAGAGACCCAGAAAAGAACTTTGGGGAAACATGCCAAGGGATGACCTGAAGGTCAAGCTGGAGAGCAACTGCTTTGTCTGAAGGTTAAAGGAACGAATTGAGAAAAAGGGGGTTTAGAAAGAAAGAAATGCTAACTTTGGATTTTGTACAAAAGCCTGCTAGCATCTGGAGCAGGACAGAATTCTTTAAAATGTTTCTGTAGTCGGATTGGCGTATCAGAAAAAAATGCACATCCTGTATCAACCGCCATGGCTCAGCCACAAGGGACAGAAACCGAGTTCAAGGTTGGAGAATGAAAAAAGACTACTGGCTCACGTCATGGAAGACTAAGGGTAGACAGGCTGCAGGCCAGCTGGATCCGGAGCTCCAGCAAGGTCAGTTCTTGCCGTCTCTGGGCTAACTCGTCTTCAGGGAGCTAGCATTCCTGAGGCACTATGCTTCTGGTCTACGCGGAGTCCTCAGAAGTTCCAACGACATGCTAGGATTGAGCCTGTGGTTGCCAACAGGCTGGACCTGGTCTTCATCCCTTCTGAAGAAGGATGGCGGATGGGGCTAATGATAGCTCACAACTAGGGGTGGCTGTGTACTGGTTCCATAGTAACCTGGACTTGGATTCTAGGAACGCCGTCCAAGATAGCTGAACTTCAAGTGTGTCCTCTGGAATGATGGGAGGCAAGGACTAGGGAGGAAGACCTGTAAGGAAACCACGGTGACCTGGGAGCAGACTGATGGAGAAGTCTGGTAGGGTGTGATCATATAAGGTTCCTTCAGAGCCACATGGGCTGGGGCTTCTGCTTTGAGCTGATTGGCTTTGGAGAGGTGATTGCATTCCAACTCAATAGACCTAGCCAATAGATTTATCATTCAATAGATTGGTAAAATGATGCCATTACTGGGAAGTGGGAAGGTGTGAGGCCAAGTTGGGAAGAAACTGGGGAGAGTTCTTAGAGCTGTATCTTGCTGTGGCTCCTTCCTGTATCGTTATGGCTGCTGCTTGTGTGTTTCTACACAATTCTCACCATTGGACGAAAGCCTGTGAAAATACCAGTGGGCTTCTCCTCCCCTCAAGTTGCTTATGGCCTGTGTTTGATCTCAGGAGTGAGAGCTGATACATACAAGCTACCCATCTTTGACCACTGTCTTGGGGTTTCGATTGCTGTGAAGAGACACCATGACCACGGCAACTCTTATAAAGGAAGACATATAATGGGACAGCTTACAGTTTCAGAGATTTAGTCCATTATCATCATGGTGGGGCATGGCAGTGTGCAAGCAGACAAGGTGCTGGAGCTGAGAGTCCTACATCTTGATCTGCAGGCAACACGAAATGAACTGAGATACTGGGCATGACTCGAGTATATATGAGACCTCAAGCCCCTTCCACAGTGACACAATTCCTCCAACAAGGCCATACCTACTCCAGCAAAGCCACACCTCCTATTAGTGCCACTCCCTGTGAGCTTATGGAAACCAGTTATATTCAAACTACCACAACCACACTGTAAAAAATAATAACCCCTGTGACCTTGCACAGGACTAGGAGAGACACCCAGCTCCTTGTCACACCTGGAGCACAGGAGAGGGGCTAAGTGGTGCTGTTAGAGCCATGGCGAGGTTGAGTGGAACCCCACAGTCATGGGGGAGATGGAAGAAAAACCGAGGCTGGCAGTAGCCAGAGATGTGGGATTCACTCATGAATCCTTTGTTCTTCAGTTCTTATCACAGAGAACTGCCTGTACCTTTTTGTTACGTTTTTGGATTAGGGCTCATGCACTTTTACCCAGTGTTGCTGTCTGCTTCAACTGTAGAGCTGTTTTACACTTCCCAGCATGTTCTGGTTCTTTGGGCTCTTCTTCTCTACTGGTTGATTTCAATCTTTGCAATGAATAGGCACTTCTGCTACTTTATATGTGGTTTAAAAATATGTAAGTCACTGAAAACACTTTAACAGGCAGGGCAGTCTTAACTCTCATTAGCCAGGCTTTGCTCAGCATCCACAAAGCCGACAAATATTTCATGCATCAGCTGACCAGGAAACAAGTGAGCTCCCAGCCAGTTCTGAGATGGACACAGAATAACTGATCTTGTACAAACTGCTTTTGTTCTAGACATCTGAACTAGAAATCAGACATTTACCTCATCTGGAATAGCTGGGGATCAGAGAGAGAGAGAGAGAGACAGAGAGAGAGAGAGACAGAGAGAGACAGAGAGAGAGAGAGAGACAGAGAGAGACAGAGAGAGAGAGAGACAGAGAGAGAGAGAGACAGAGAGAGAGAGAGACAGAGAGAGACAGAGAGAGACAGAGAGAGAGAGACAGAGAGAGACAGAGAGAGAGACAGAGACAGACAGAGAGAGAGAGACAGAGAGAGGAGAGAGAGACAGAGAGAGAGAGAGACAGAGACAGAGACAGAGAGGAAAAAAGAAATTGGAACTAAATTGCTAAATGTGCTACACAGTGCTAAAGAACTAACCAGTGGGTTTCAGTCTCATGATTGGCAGGTGTTCTAGGTGGGGGTGGCTATCATGGTCTTCACTACCGAGGTTCCAGTTCCAGCCGAGAAGAGCAGAGTCTCAGGAGTGTGCGCTAGCACTAACATCAGAGACTGTCTTCATTAGAGTATTAATCACGGAAGAAGTGGGAATTAGGCCTGGCAATACGACAAGAGAAGCTGACACCAGAGTTATTAAATTGAAAAGATTGCCACTCAAATCAAATCAGATAATGCCATTACTGTCATCTCTGGCACTCTCGACACTAAAGAGAGTGGAGGAAGTAAGCCCCGAGTTAAACAGCTGGGGGGGCCTGCCCCTGTCTTTGGGTTTGCTGTCATAATTCAGGAGATTAAATACGAAATCAAAGCAAGAAGGCTTCTCACTGATTGAAACATTATCAACATTACAAATTCATTAGTTACAAAGTAATCTTCCTCCAGGGTGGTACAAGGGAAAAAAGGATTTCCTACTGTTCAAGAGAAGTATGTTTAGTAATTTTTGACATTTTTTTTTAAAAAGATTTCATTTGTTTTTATTTTTAGGCTATGAGTATTTTGCATGCATGAATGGTTGCTTTGGAGTCCAGAAGAGGGTGTCCGATTTCCTGGAGCTGGAGTTAGGGCTGGCTGTGAGGTATAACATGGGTGCTGGGAAATAAGCCTACATCTTCTATGAGGCTGCAAATGCCCCTCTGCTGAGCCATCTCTCCAGCTCCCACAAAGTGTTTTTCTTTTCCTTCTTTAACACATACTTTGTTCTCAAAACCTTGCTCCTCCTGTTTTTGTGCTGACATTTGGGCAAGCTCTCCTAACCCTCTTCGTTCCTTCACCGAACCACGTTGTAGATGGGAAAGTCGGACTCCTGCACAGAGAAGCTGTGCTCCTTCAGACTTCTCTCTTCTTGACCTTCCCATCTCGGGTCTGAGTCTAAACCCTGGTGGTTCTGCGATTGCCTGGTTTTTTGTTCACTTTTTGCTAAACATTACCATAAAATCTGACTCTGTGCCCCTGTCTGAAGCTTGTGACAACTGCAGTAAGTGGGGGCATGGCTTAAAACCCATTAGAAGATTCCGAAATACAGAGTGAAGAGATTTGCCGCCGCAACCGTGCCACTCCTGACAGTCATGGTTGAAATTTCTTTTTCTGGGTCCATCCAGTGCACAGCCGGCACTTAGTGCGGGATGGGCTTCTGCCCTCTGGATAGCCCGGTGCTGCAATTTTAGTGCAGAGGTTTCATGGAGCCACCTGCAGCCCACACATCAGAGAGGCTGCCAGTACTGAGCTCTTCTCTGGCAACAGGGCAACACCCAGGGTTTTGTGAGAAGTGATGATGGCTCTTTCCTCCCAGCTGGTCACTGGAACTGTCTCTGGCACAGGCAACCCCTGGATTTTTCTGGTGGTCAATAGAGCGAGAATTTTCTCAAATGGGATGGAATTAGTCTTTTCGCTGGTGACAGATTGCCTGCCATCCTGAGGTGACTATTTTTGGTCTGGTCACTCTTGAAATTACGCTTTTTTTTTTTTTTCCTATCTGTAGTTCTGTTCTGATGAGTTACTTGGTCAGGTCTCCTTCTGGCACCCCTTTCTGATTTTGAGATGTATAAATGTCAGAGAGTGCCCAGATGTCTGAAGTACTAAGTTTTGAAAGCGTTTTCTTTGGGGTCCAATGCATCATAGTTCATTACATTGGCCTCATCAAGGTTGCAAGTGTTGCACTGTTGAAGTCTGAGCCCCCCCCCGGTGGGTGGGGTAGAAAAGGGTGCTGGGGGTGACTAGTTCATCTGAGCCCCCCTGGTGGGTGGGGTAGAAAAGGGTGCTGGGGGTGACTAGTTCATCTGAGCCCCCCCGGGGGGTGCGGTAGAAAAGGGTGCTGGGGGTGACTAGTTCATAGAAACTCATGCTTTATTGTCTCTTCTACATGGGAAGACATGGTCAGGAGCTGGGTCCTCACCAGCTCACAAATTCACCCGACCCTGGACATTCCCGATAGGGAGAAGTGATTTCTGTGATTTAGAAATTCCAGTTGCAGCTTACATAGACCCAAGCGATGGATCTGACTAGCTTCCCCTCTTCCTTTCCTAATCCCTTTCTGAATGGGGGGCATTAGTTAGTACCAAACCTTAATAGCCAGTATCTTAATTTATTATTTTGGTTTAACTTGAAGAAGCTGGAGCTCAGAAAGGTAAAATGTCTCCCAAGGTCACCTTGCTATCAGTTGAGACAGGGGAGTCCCAGGTCTAAAGCCGGAAGCCCTCCCATGGCCTTGCTGTGGTCCCACCGTGGTCCCACACAGGCTTCCCAGAAGCATGACCTAACAAATTACCCCACCCCCAATCATTTAGTTACTTCCCCAGTTTCTCATATTCTCAGCCTCAAGCTAGGTACCGACACTTAGAAGACACTTAATAAATATTGATCCTAGAGGTACAGCTGGCCCCTTCCCTAGCCATGGGTTCTGTAGTCATGGATTCAAACAACCACAAAGACATTCCTCCTCCAAATTGTTACACATGTATAAATAATCTGTGTCATTATTCCCAAGGCAATAGGTAGTTTCACAATGGTTTGCATGCATATATGCTTTATTAGCTATTATTAAACTATTTAGAAATAATTCAAAGCATATGGGAGTGTGCATAGGCTCTATGCACGCAATGTGCCATTGTGGGGGGATTTAGGTAGTTCAGGACTTGGGTACCTAGGGGATCTGGAGCCAGCCCCTCCCCCACGCGCTGAAAGATGCCTGTTTTAGCCAGTGTAGTCATAGGAAGGTGTCTGCATGTGTACTTACTGAATTTCTTCTCCTGTGGTAGCACCGCTCTTGTCTTTCCCTCCTCCTCTACAAAGTGGGTGCAACACTTTCCCACACATACCACTGATCTACTGTGGCCACCCAGTGAATGACTGCAGAAGTGTCCAATGCAATACAAAGGAAAGGTATTGCCAAGTGAACCAAAGCTAAACCCCGCACTTGACTGACATCACTCACCGGCTCCCACTCCATGTAATCACAGGCCGTGGTGAAAGAGGAGGAAAACTGGAGTGTAACCTAGCACAGAGGTTCTTGAAGATGGGTGCCCTGAAACCCTAGTGATTTCATCAGGCTGGGATATATGAGATGTATTGCAAAGCCTAGAGGTGCTAACCAGTATGTCTCCTTGGAACATGGACTTTTCCCCGTGTGATGCACGCCTGTTTCAGAAGGCCTGGCTTCTACAGTGATTGAGTCCCTTGCTTCCGTCACTCTCCTCTGCCAGTGGACACAACTGTGGAGAGCAGAGAGAGCTTCAGATGGAGCGCTTGCAGACATTTCCTGTTGTAAGGAGGGGCCAAGCCTGACCCAGGAAGTGCAGGGCCACCACCGTGCATAGCTAGAATGCTCTTTTCGGCTCTGTGACCAATAACACGAGCAAACTGTCAGTAGAGATGGAAAATTCTGAGCTAGCTAATTAGAAGTGGAACACTCACAGTCTCAGTCAGGGAAACATTTCTTTTGGCAGCTTTGCTCTGCTCTCCCCCAAGTACGGACCACAGCTAAGTGTAGCCCATTTTACTGAAATTAAGTCATAAATAACTGTTGAACTTAATTCCAATTAAATATACCAATGAATCTATGGTTATTGAACTATAGCCATGGAAAGATGTTTCCCTGGGTTTTTAAGATTACTTTTATTTCTTCCTTTAGTATGTGAGGATGTACATACGTGTGTATGTGGAAGTCACAGGATAATTCATGGGAGTCAGTTTTCTCCTTCCACCTTGCGGGTCCTGGGGATCAAACTCAGCGAGTAGCTTTACCTGTTGAGCCGTCCGTCCTCCAGGCTCTGTATGGATATTTAGAAATATTCATATTATTTGGAGGCTTCACCCCACCCCACCCCCACTACACCAAAATCATGTGCATAAAAGCAAGCTATTGGCTATAATCCGAGTATGGAAGTGATATCCAGAGCACAGTGCAGCTGTGCAGAAATGAAGGATGTAAGAGTCAGGCCTGGAACCTGACAAGAGGACTCTCGTCTCTGGCGTATGTTACCTCTGCAGTCTTCAACAGTGAGGAAAATGTCAGCCCTCAGTGTGGCTTCTCCTAGAGTGGGAATTCAGGGTGGAAAGTGAGGGAATGAACCGGACGATGTGAGCTGTGAAGGAGGCGATGCTAAAACCGTGCCCCCACCAGCCACCATCTTGCAAGCACAGCTGCTGATCTGGGGGCCATGGTGCTTCCTTCCTGTGCACAGAATCAGCGCTGGACACAAGCAACACCTGCTCAGAGTGTCGGAAAGATGTCGTGTGGGACCCTTTGACAGGATCCCCGACATTGGGACTAAGCTACTTTGACTTACTAACAAAACAAACACATCTTTTCAAGGTGAATCCACTGAAGTTAAGACAGCCCTTTGTTGTCTAAGGTTTAGAGTTGGGTCACCGAGTCCTCGCACCTTCTCAGAAAAGGGATGGAATTATGTCCTGTGTCCCTGATCTCCATGAAGTTTTCCTTTGCTTAGAAATCAATCTTGTCAGGAAGGTGGTGCCGGGGGTGGAAGAGTATGAGGCAGGGAGGGGCGGGAGGGAGAAAGAAGAGGAGGAGGATAGATGAGAACAAGTTTTGTTTGAAAACGCTACCAGGAAATCTAGTATTTTGTGTGGTAATTAATTTTTTAATTTAATTTTTTCCCCCTGATTTCTGTAGATCAGTGAAAAACTGTGTTCACAGTGTCCTGAACAGTCATGAGTTACTGGAGATTTCCATGGGTTGTGATATCTTCCTCAAGGACCCTGTGTTCTCCACCAGAACACTCTGTTAAGAGTAAATTCACTAACAGAAAATTGTGACTTTTACCAAACTTTTAATATGTGGAAAAGTTAAGAGGTAAAAGCAAACAAAATTATAATTTATTTAGCTAAGGGCAAGTATTAGCCATATTTTGTCCCTTTCCTAGCTTCCTGTCCTTGTGCACCTGTTTAAATTTGGGTGTAAAAATTGACCATTATAAATCATTTAATAAAGGGGCTGGAGACATGGCTCAGCTGTCGCGAGCACTGGCTGCCGTGGTGTAGGGGATTTGGGATAGGTTCTCAGCCCCCACACCACAGTTCACAACCATCTTGTATCTCCAGATCTGATACCCGCTTCTGGCCTTCCTGGACACTGCACACATGTGGCAAACATACAAACATGCAGGCAAAAAAAAAATACATAAAGTAAAAATAAGTAAATCCTCTTTTCTTCTTTCTGCTGATGACTCCAAATATGTAACTACAGGGCTTTATTGCCCATCATGCTGTGTTTTATTTACCTTGTATATCCTGTTTCCTTGCTGTGCCTAACACCCTGGCAGGGTTTATACATGTGATTGGACTCACAAGTTGCTGCTGACCAAATCTAGAGGCTGTGGTCATGATCTTCTTTTTATTGCGATGCTGGAGCGGACTGCACAGCAGAGTCAGCTCCCTTCCAGTGGGACTGGAGTTGATTGTCCATTTTAGAGGGCTGTTATCTTGCCCACCTGCCTGGTATGATTGGAAGCGCTGGGATTTAATACTGACCCTCCAGGAGGACTCCAGGAAAATCGCAGTTCACTAAATATGGAAGAGAATTAACATAACAAGAGGAAAGCTCCGAGCCAAATGAGGAAGAGAGGGCAAAGAAAAGCCTTATCTTAGCAGCTGTCCTCCTCAGCTTTACTCTTCAGAGTACATACATACTTGCAGCTTCTTTGGCTTGTGGCCTTATTGTTTTAATTGGGCTCGCTACCAGCTCGCGTATTGATTGGAGCTGTGGTTTTATGGCAGATGCTTAGCTGCACAGCTAATTACACAGCCACAGGTGTAGCTCTGAGGACATACAGCCTTAGCAAGGGCTGACTCGTTCCCAGAACACCCCGGCAACGGGAATCCGTTGTACCCTGCACGATCGCTTTCCTGAGCGGAAGTAGACTGTCCCAGTCCTGTTTCTCTGATCATGTGATGAGATACGCTGCTGGAGGCAGCTGAAGGAAGGAAGGGTTTATCTCAACTCCTATTTCAAGGTACAGTCTGTGGTAGCAGGGAAGTCAGGATTGCTGATGCTGGATGCAGCTGGTCTCATTGCATCAGCACCAGAAAGAAGAGAAGGAAGAGTAAATGGATGCTGCTGTGCTCAGCTCTATCCGATGCCTACCCATGATTAAGATGGCTCTTCCCATACCACAAGATGATCCCATACTGGAAAGCCAGAGACCCGTCTCTCAGGTGTCTCTAGATGCTGTCGGGTCAGTTAGCACTATCAAAGAGGGATCCTCCTCGAATGTCCTCGTCACTAGGAAATTAGGATTGTCCCTCTTTGGGGCCTGTTTGTTTCACTCAGTTTAACTTTTCCAAGTCTTGACCCTGGTCATGATCAGGGAAGAAGGAGAAAAGAAGTAGAGGGGGGTACCCGGACCATCAGAGGCTCGCACTTTTCTCTGTTGTTGTGGATGCCACCTCTCTCCAGGTTTCAGCTACAGGTGAAGAAAGACATTTGTGCTTGATTTGGATGGTGCTTGCTTTTGATTTCATGTCTGCTGCCTTTATTGTTGATACGGACTCTCGCTGCTGTGGGTCTCTAAACCCCGGGTGTCTGAACGTTGTATAGCAAGCTCGGATTGGTCAGTCGGGAAGCGGCTGCACGCGTCTTCGTTGCTTTGACTTGTGTGAAAGCTCTATGTATATACTGACAGATCGTGAAAACTGTTTCTGAGTACACGCTGCGTCATAAACTGAAGTATCTTGCTTGCCCTAGGGCCACCTGGCCTCCAGGCTAGCGCTGTGTTAAAAGACTTCTCAGTTCTACAAAGAGAAGAAACCATCAGCCTTGCAGAGGAATTCCGCCAGCAGCTTTGCCTCAAAGGTCTTAGACCTATCCATGGCCGGAACTCAGGCTCTAATGAGGACCTTTGTGCACCTGTTTGGATGTGGACATTAAGCAACTACTTAACGAGATGTCACAGAACACGGTGCAGCAACAACTATAACGGGACTGAACAACTTGCTGGCAGGCCTGTTCTTGTAGGAGGCTTCAGGCACAAATCTTTGACTCTGTGCAGAGGTGGAGCAAACACAGGAAGGAAAAGGAGCCACGGAAACAGCACACACTTCTATTGTGGTCCTTTCTGGCCATCCCTTCCAGTTTCCTGGTAAAGAACACAGACCACAAAGAGCGCTTACAGACCCACGCGTGTGGCATCTGACATGCGCCTGTGCCTTGTTTGGAGCTTGAGCTGTGATAAATATCTAAGATTGCTTTAACATGAACCAGCACCGTTCACTGCATGACCAGGATCCTGAGAGGACTGGCTTTGTGTTACCACTCAGGTAATGGGAGCCATGGTTTGACACCTAGAATGAGTCTATAGGGACAAATGCCGACATAAAGTACATTGCAGCGAACTATGTATTGTGTGATTGAAAAGGGCATGGCTTCAGTTTGTAGTTAAGATTCCGTTTATGTGGCTAGGAGAGCTTGTCTAAAGTCATCCCAAAGCTTTGCGTCTCTGCTGGAAGCAAAGGACTGAAGATGGTGGAGATTGAGAGGAGTAGGCATCGCGAAGGGTGGCTTTAGGGAAGGAGCAGACTTCCAGGACAGAGCGGAAATCATCCTGCCAATCACGTAACCCCCATCCTCAGAGTCAGCATCAGAACTGCCAAAGGCTGATCATAGACACCCCATGGCTCTCCATGAATTGATATTGCTGATGGTTCTAGAGTCTACAAAGCCCCACCTCTGTTGTGATCCAGCTGCCCTCGCTCCCCCTGACTGACAGCGGAACTTCCTTGTGGTCTGTAATTGACAAGGATGTTTGTGTTCTTTCTGGCCGGTGGGTCTCCACAGAAGGAGTAGAGGTACAAAAGGTTGCTGGGCAAAATAAAGGTTGCTGTTCTTCCACCTGAAAAGAAGTTGGCTGTCCAGGCTGCGCTGGCCGCAGCACACCTCAAGGCCCTGTAAGTCACTGAGTCTGGTGGAGACTGGTTCCCAATGACTGCACCTTCTTATTACATTGTAATATTGGAAAAATAAAGGAATTTTGTAGGCTGAGTTTTCCTTCCCACCCACCAGTTCCCAAATAACCAACATGAAGACTTAATGTGAATTATAAATCCTCGGTCGATAGCTCAGGCTTATTACTAGCTAACTCTTATGACTTAACCGATTTTTTTTAATCTACATTCTGCCATGTGGCATTGCCTCTCTTCCATTTTGCACCCCTGATTCCTCTCTGTTTCTCTGATGACTCCTCTGACTCCCCCTCCTTCTTCCCAGCATTCTTTCTGCCCTGAAAATCCTGCCTAACCATTGACCAATTAGCTTTTAATTAACAATGAGACCAATACACATTTATAGTAAACAAAGATTGTTCCACAGCAGAATTTCCTTGAGTTTTGCTTCCCTGAGTACTAATCTACTCATCAGTAGAAACCTTATGCTGGTCATCCACCAGGTTAACACAGTTTGGGAGATAGAATCTTCTACACTAACTGGGAGGTAGGTGCATTCAGCCATAGTACTGAATAAATTTTTTTTTGTTTTGTTTTTGATTTTTCGAGACAGGGTTTCTCCATAGCTTTTGGTTCCTGTCCTGGAACTAGCTCTTGTAGACCAGGCTGGCCTCGAACTCACAGAGATCCGCCTGCCTCTGCCTCCCGAGTGTGAATAAAATTTTTAACTGAAATTATCCCTTTTCTTCACTAGAATAAATAGCAAAATCAATTAAGCAATGTATTTCTTCAAATGTCACAAGGAAGGCCTTGCCCACAAATAACCCGAGTGTGCTTTATCACTCACAGTCCAGGATGTAACTCTGTGGGCCATGTAGACTATATCAGTGTGGGATTTTGCTAACTATCATTAAAAGCTTTTAAAACATAGAAGCACTTTCCGAGACTATGATTAATTCATAAAACACTTCAGTGAGGTTTATAGGTATAAAACCTTACAGTCATTATCTTGTTGCACAGTCGGACATATGAAAATGCAGGAGAGTTAAGTGCTTTGCTTAAGGTCATTTAGGGGATCAGTGGTTCAGTCTGAAAAATGAAAGCACCCCGGGCCGGAAGCACTGTTCTGTGTACTAAACATGAGGAAGATGTTCTTTTGTGCTTTTCTAGTTTTGGAGTTATTTATTTTATGTGTATGAGTGTTTGCCTGTTTGAATGTTTATGCAACACTTGTGTTCCTGTGCCCGTAGAGATTAGAAGAGGGCATTGGATCCCCAGGAACCCGACGTTACAGGGGATGTTGTTACCATATAGGTCCTGGAAACTGAATTCAGGTCCTCTGCAAGAGCAGCCTGTGCTCTTAACTGCTAAGTTATTGCTTCAGCTCCTCTTTATTTTCTTGTTGTTTTTTAATCTAACTATAAAGTAAGAAGAAGACAAAGATGAAGAAGAGGAAAAAGAAGGTGTCATAAATTTTGAGGTTTGGAGAACCCAGTCCTTCTCCTGCGCTGTCTTGAATAGTGCAAGGTAAGCACAGCTTTGCCTGGTTGGCTGTTGGCCCACTGAGCACTTTTACCAAGCTGCCTCCCAGAGTGCACCCTTGTGTTTGTGACAGTCTGCGAGCGTCCAGTATTGTCCTTCATTTGAGAAGCAGCGCACATCTCCTGTACTAATGACTTCTTTATTTCTATTCATGAAGTTGAGCTTTGACACGGCATGATGTGCCAGAGCCTCAAAGGATAGCAAAATTTGTCCTCTGGTCTCTGTCATGTGCTTATTAAGTACTACTGGATGAATTAAGGACATTCACATATTTTTTTTATAGATTTAAAAAAGTAAACAAAGGCACAATTCCAGGCTTTGATTTAGGGCTACCCCTCATTTGGAATGACTGAGGCAGAATAATCCCAGCAAGGATGCTACCTTAATATGCTAGCATTTTGTTTTATTCTATCAAAGGGACTCAAGGAGGCTTCTACTTTTAATGCTGGTGCTATTGTACCTTCCCTCCATAGGGACTGATTGCAATGCCTCCTTTTGTGGCAACTCTGCTCTGGAAAGAATACAGATACTCGTACTTACTTATTAGTAAACCTCTTTGAATGATATGGTTTATACCCCTACCCCAGTGCCCATTAATAAACCTCTTTAAATGATATGGTTTATACCCCTACCCCAGTGCCCATTAGGCTGGCAATAGCCTGAGTCTGCCTCCAAGATGTCTGCGAATAATGTGTATATCTACCCCCTGCCAAGATGTCTGTTGACACTACCTGCAAAGAATGTGTCTATCTACCCCCTGCCTAAACACAATTGCATAGGGTTGAAATGCATTTAGCTGATCTGATCTATACTGTTGACAGCAAACATTCTGTTCTCTCCTAAGAGCAACTGTCTTTCCTCGGGTAGGCATTCGGTGGGAACTAGAAAGCACTATAGCAGGTGGACATGCTCTACCTAAAGGGAGACTGTCTGAAATGTTTCTCAAGCCACGGTGGAGTAGTGTAAAGACATGGAAGTCTTGCACTTTCTTCCAGAAACAGCCCACAAACCACCTGGCAATGAATATTTCCAGTTTCACTAAGAGATTGAGACCAGGAGAGGTTGCCTCAGGCATTGAAAAAGTTAGGTGATTAGTGTAAGGGGTCAGCCAGGGCAAGACTTGGCTCCAGCTCTTGTTGACCCAATTGTCTTTACAACCTCGAGCAGGTGGTTCATCCCTGAGTGCAAATTTTCTTCTCAGCAAAACAGGAAGGGTAATACCTTGGCAGCTGTTGCAAGGATTAGAAGCACTGTATTTCACATAGCCTAGAGCTTAGGACAGGTTCAGGAAATGCCTGTCATCACCATCATCATCGTCACCACCGCCACCATCACCACCGCCACCATCATGCTGGCCATCATTCTAACAGTAAGTTAGTTCTAATTGCCCGTCCCTGGGGTAGGTATAAATGCTACGGACCACAAAGGTCAAGTCAATTTCCTTCATTGTAATCTCTAGATTTTCTTTTTTATTTCTGAGACAGGGTTTTCCTGTGTAGCAACCCCAGCTGTTCTGGAACTCACTTTGTAGACCAGACTGGCTTTGAACTCACAGAAATCTGTCTGCCTCTGCCTCCTGAACGCTGGATTAAAGGCGTGCACCACCACACCCAACTACAATTTCTAGATTTTAAAATTTGGACTCTTACATAATTACTTTAAATTCCATCCTGACTCCTTCCCGTTCCTAAACATGTCCTTATGTTCATAGCCACCTCCATAGTGACTAGCTCTTGTGTATGCCGTGAGAAGGAACACAAAATAGTTCAGAGTCCAAGTTTTTTATTGAAAGACACCAAGAACGTACCATTGGTCTGTTTTCTGCTCTGATCGTTCATTTACTGGTAACCTAGCAAGCAGCAAAACAGGCTTGTTTTTATCTTCTCCCTATTCTGCCCCCATTGACCTATGGGGCCAGTAGTAACATATGCAATGAATGACTAGACGCTAGCTATGAGCTAGGGGAAAAAAAGGCTTCCTACTGAACTCTTTTGGAATTAAGTAATTTTAGAATACCTTCTTTTTTAAAAAAAAGTGCCCAAACCTTATTCTTTGACTTACAAATGACATTTCTGGAAGGTATTAAAATACCCCCGAGGCATTGTTCTATTGGAGAATAGTTATGCTGATAATAAAGATTGTGGGATGTATCTAGAAACAATCTGTTTGTATTCATATGCCACATAATCTTTTGCGATGATTCATCATCCTTCATGTTTTGCCTAATCTGATAGCAAACATGGTTTGTATCCCCATAGTCGTCACTGACAAAGAGGGAGAGGGAGCCCGAAGCACACAAGGTATCATCACGAACATTTCGGGAATGGGAAAGAGGCCATGAGAAATGCCAGAGGTTTCTAAATGGATAATTGTGACTTGTCTACAGAGGCGAGTGGCCGTGTTTGGTCATTTGTTTGTCGTAAATATCAGCGAGTATCCTCGGGCTAAACAAGGGAAGGGAGGAAGTCCATCAGTCATCCTGAAGGCCGCGGCAGTGGAAGGCAGGCAGATGTATGAGTCTCTCTCGGAGGGAAACGTGTCTACCTCGCAGAGGCTGTAACCTTTTCAGTTTGGTATTCTCCCCTTTCCCCCACGTGAGACCCTCTGCGTATAAGGAAAGATGACCCTGAGAATGGCTGATTGCAAATGTCAGTTAGGTCCAGTCTGGAAACACCCACTTTTGTTAAAGGTAGTCTGAATTAATGAATAGGGGTTCAAAAAGAAGAATGCATTGCCTGTTCATGAGGGGAGAGAAAGACACGGAGAGGAAACGGGAGCAGCAGAGACGGAGGGGATCTTTAATTTCTGCCCATACTTGATTTCCCTGGTAGCACCAATACTGCCTATAAACGGGGATTCAGTGAAGAAAGTGTTTTTCTCATCAGACCGATTTCTTCTAACTAAATTTTCAACCAATTACAGCACACAAGTGATATCAACTGAGAATTGTAATTTATGACAAGCACAAGAGCTGAAACCGGTGTGTCGCGGTGGAGCCAGGCTGGGTTGGCCGCTAAGAGGGAAGCACCCCCCCCCCATACTCACATAAGGAGTACGTGAGCTGGAATCGTGTTGTTTCGTATGTGAAAGGCTTAGGCCGCAATAGGTCAGATGAATCTGCAGCTGGGTGAACAGGCTTGGGTTGGCAAAAAGGATGGGGATTGTGGGCATGGAGGTGACCATATCTCTGATGAAATCCCATAATTAATGACCACAAAGAAACCACATTTTAAAGCAGCCAATTTTATAGTGGTCTTCCTTCCAGCAAATGGTTTTAAATGAAAACAAAACAAAAAACAAACAAACAAACAAAAAAAAACAGTCATTTACCTAAAGAGGTCAGTGATATTTCTTGTGACTCGGTAATCTGGGATGTAAGATTTTAAAGCTACCTGAAGTCTGTCCTATAATGTTAAAGAGAAGACTAGACTCATCTCTCTTCCCTCCACAAGACCCCAGTATGTGCCGGGTGAATATTTTAACCACTTCCCGTTTCTCGGTCAATAGCTATTTACATTGGCGTCTCCATCTTCTTTCTCTGCTCATTGATTTTTTGATGCTTCTGTAAACTACTAAATTGGGTCCACTTGGATTCTGAAACCAAAGAGGAAAACTGCATCAGTATTCCTTCTTAAAAAAAAAATTAAAGGAAATGGGATCTATACTATGATGTCATCAAATGCCTTTGCCTGAGGCAGAATTGGATGAGATGCAGTTTCCTTAAAAAAAAAAAAGATGAACGCTGCCTTGGGACCAGGGTTTATCCCTAGTGCATGAACTGGCTTTTTGGAGCCCATTCCCTATGGAGGATTACTTTGTTCAGCCTAGATACAGGGGCGAGAGGCTTGGTCCTGCCTCAATTTGATATGCCAGACTTTGCTGACTTCCCAGGGGAAGTCTTACTCCTTCTAAAGAGTGAATGGGGGGGGTTAGTTGGGGGGATCTAAAACAGGGAGCAGGAGGAGGGGAAGGAGGGCGATCTGTGGTTGGTATGTAAAGTGAAAAAGAATACTTTTAAAGAAAAAAATTTTAAAAATGTAACCAGGAAGACAGGGGTTTGGAGGTAGGTGTGGTGTGTGTGTGTGTGTGTGTGTGTGTGTGTGTGTGTGTGTGTGTGTGTGTGTGTGTAAAAAGCATTTTAACATTAGACATGAGTTAGGGGCACAGAAAGATTTCATGTTCTGGTTGAGCTCCAAAGTCACAACAGCTAGAGCAGTTTCTCAGTTCTCTGCCCCAAACATAACCCCAGAGAACGGCGGAAAGCAAGGCACACACCGGCAGCTTGAGGACTGGAACAGGGCAGAGGTTACACCACCAAAATCATCCCACCTTCCAGTGGGTGTTCAAATATTTCCACAGTCTTCAGATGTGTTTCCGGAATGACTGTAAGTTTCATTCAATAAACAGTGTTCATTTGTAAATTATGAATGTATGTTCATAATACAAAACATTTGAAAACAAAAAGTGATATAGCAATAAAATAAAATTCAATAATAATCCCAGATATTGGATTGTTCTCTCTATATATAATGCATGCACATAAAAAATCTGTCATCTATCTGCCTATCATCTATTAATGCAGATAGAGATGCCATCTATTGAGTCTCTGTTGTATGAATAACCATCTCGCGCTATTGTAGGACCGAGAAGTACCACAGACCCCCAAGTAGATGAGCATAGATCCACTCCATGCCTACTCCTCTCCGGAGCCTAAGGACTCATGGAGCCATGGTGTAAAAACAAGTTCCAGGGCAGCACACCCTCATGCTGCAGCAGGCAGCTCGAAGTGAGGCTGTGAGTTCCTCTTCTTCCGTCTGTCCAGGATGGTAGCACGCTTGCTCACATTGGGAGGGTCTTCTGCTCTAAACCCAGGAGCTCAAATGCTAATCTGACCTGGAAACACACACTCAGAAAAAGAATGCTTAAGTACCTCCTTGGCCAGTGAGATTGACATTTGTGCAATGGAGCTAGACTAACAGACAATATAGACACCCAAAGTATATCCTTTTGACTACAAACAGTAGTGTATGTACACCATGGAATACTATTCAGCACTAAAAAGAGTAAATTTCTGTCATCTGTGACAGAGAGGGTATGCCTGCAGATCTCTGTGTTATGTGACACAGCTATTTGCAAAATGCAGATCTCATTCATATTTGGTACCTAAAAGACTTGACTTCATCCCAGGAGAAACACAGTAGAGGGGTCAGTAAGGGCTGGGAAGAGCAGGGGCTGGGAGGAGAGGGCAAGGCTGGTCTTCAGGTACCGAGCTACAGTTAGGAGTGCGTGGTATCAATGTGTAACTGTACATCTGGGCAATACAGATAATAATAATCTACATTTCATAAGATTATAAGTAAGTATTCTGAATCTTTTCACCATATGTGATAGTTGTCTGGGGTTTTAGCTATATTTACCTTAACTTAACCATTAAGAGATCTATGCTTATATCAAACCATCATTTGGGGCCCTGTGGATAAGGACATTTTTATGGTGGCTTGCTTTCTGCTTTTATATCAATTGCTTGAAGTTTTCCCCCTTTGTTTTGAAATAATATCTTGCTGTTTTTCTATGTAGTCTAAGCTGGTCCTCTTGCCTCACCCTCCTGAATGCTGGGATCATCGACATATAGGCTCAGTGTTTACATCTTTGTAGATCAGCTAAAATGAATATTACAAGGTTATTAGCCACATGTGATCTTATTTCTCATTTACCCCTACGTGGCTTAGGATCGTATTCAAGGCCCTGCACGTGGCGTCCGTGACAGGCAGCTGACTTCTTCACTCTGGCTTCCCAGACATTCTATGCTTGTGTGCCCTACTTCTCATCTCACAGATGGTCCTTTCTGCCTGATATGTCACCCCACCCCTACTACCCACCCATCCCATCTGCTGTGTAGTTCTCTGAGTGGAATCCTGGGACCATTTGGATCAGGGTCAGACCCAAAGCACATTGGAAGCCCAGATTTCTGGGTCACATCTGAGCTATATTGTATATGGGTCTCTCTGACAGCTTTATTTTTAATAAGGTCAAAGTAAAATGTGAGGAGCGGTGAGCTGTACAGTGAATTCCTTCTCTGAAGGATCAGTTCTACCCTGGGCGTGCAGGAGGCCCTCATCTGCTCCCTGCAGGCTCTCGGGCCTCTCCTTCCCACCCGCTGTCTCTACACTGTGTGCCAGGAGAAATGTGCTGCCATTTAAGCACATCCCTGTCTGTGTCACCCATCCACATCTCCGTGTGAGCAGAGACATCGCCTTGCAGTGTCCTCTGACCAATACTTATCTCAAGGCCTCACGTGTTTTATTCAGGGCCAACTTAGCCTCTGTGTTGTGTGGTGTTAAACAAACCTAAGAATGCTTTGGAGAAGTCACCATATCTTAATAGTTTGATTCTAGGAGTGTGAGAAAGAAGAGGAAGAAGTACTGTTTTCTCTATGAAAAGAGCGCCGGCTTAAGCAATTGGAGGGAAAGTGATAATACTGCATTTTAAATTATGAATTAGAAGCCAAACACAGTTATAAAAAGCTGCTACCAATTCATCATGCCCAGTTTCTTCTCGTGAAAAGTGATCTTGAGTGAGATCAAAGACAATGAGAAGATAAATACAGTTCTTAATGAACCTGGAAAATTAGTTGTGAGGTCATTTAAATAGACCCACAAAATAGCGAAGCTGGATTATCACCACAGGCCTATGGTTCCTTTCTCTCTGCAGTAATACAACATAGCCCTTTTCGTATTTCATTCCCACAAACTGCAAGGTATAGAATGTTCCCTACTGTGTCTCGAAGGAGGCATCTCCATAACGTACCTCAAAACAGAGGCTTTGAGGCAGAATTCTCCTGGTGTTTCAATTGCAATCTTATTCAGGAGCTAAAAGTGCCTGCCGTTGGTCTGGGACCAAAGGCTGTGTGTTTACATAGGTAACTTGCTCCAGTCTCAGCCCCGACATGGTGAGGACATTTTGTGTAACTAGAAGCTTACAGATTGACCATCTAGTTCTGGAAAATTCTTCCTCATTTGTCTATTTTTCTGCAGGAGCAAGCAGAGAGAAATCAGACGTCATGTCCTCTGTAGTTCTCCAGAAAGAATAAAGGTGACCCCAACATCATAGTGATCGTTTCATTCAGTTTTGAATTGATTTGAGTATATTGTTTTTTCCCAAGGCTTCATGCTGCACATTGTTTGATTATAAATCTGTCTCCGGGGGAGTTGGTGTAAGTTCAGTCACAGGCGGCAAGGTTACCTGCCATTTGCAAGCCATAGAAATGTTCTTTCTTGTTCCGGGTCACCCACTAGTAATGGCCTCAGTTGGGCCACTCAGCCATTTGAAATGTTCTTTGGCAAACCATTTCACCTGTGCTGGACCAATGTTTTAAATGATGCATTTTTTCTCTGTGCTTTCTGCCCATACCCATGGAAAAGTTACTTTATCGTTGGATGTGGATGTGTTGTAGTGAATCCTTTAAAAAAATGATCCAAGCAGGACCTGAGTAAACACTGTCAGAGGGGACTGAGGCCGTAGGGATGAAATAAACTGTTGGTGGGCTTGACAGTCAGGACCAGTAATTTAATTAACTGAACTTGAGAGTTGGATTAATTATTGTTTTCTTGTTGCTATGGCAAAATACTTGACAGAGGTAACTCAAAGGAGCAAAGGGTTTGACTCACGGTTTGAGAAGCTACAGTCCATCCTGGAAGGAAAGGATGGTTGTGGGAGAGGGAGACAGTACCTGCTGTTTGAAAGCATTAGGGCTTAGCTCAGGCTCTCTTTTGTACAGTTTTTTTTTTTTTTGCAGTGAGGTGGGGTGAGGGTAGTGGTTGTCGCAGAAGGCTTCCATGTCCCTGTTTCTCAGTTGTGTGTTTGCAGTCATTGATACCTATGCAAAGGAGGCTTGCCTGTCCTTTACAGTCAGCGGAGTGCAGATCATAGACTTCACATGGTTTCTGGCAACAGCACAGACCATGGGCATCCACATGGTCTCCAGTGTCAGCATATGCCAAGGACCTCAGCATGGTTTCTGGTGGCAATACAGACCACGGACACCAACACAGCTCTCTGCCTTAGCACAGAGACACCATTATAACTGTTGGTGGCAGCACAGGCCAAAGCCATCAACATGGCTTCCAGAATAACAGGAGCCACGGACACCACATATGTTCTCTGTTTTATCAAAGGACTTTTTCATTCTAGCTAACCTATTTTGACCCCGTATATCTCATTTATTTAAGCATTCATTTTCGGAACAGGATCTCACAATAGAGCCCTAGCTGACCTGGAATTCACTATGGAGTCCAGGCTGGCCTCAAATCCTCAGAGATATTCAGCATATACATTGAGCTTACTGAGTTATCCTTTGACGAGGAGACAGATGGGGCCTATGCAGTCAAACCTACAGATGTTCACTAGTGATCCATTCTATTAACCGATTTCATCTTCATTAAATAATACTTTATATATTTCTGATGATTTTCCCATGGCTTAGTTTTGGCCTTGACTATGTCACCTGATTACTTGACTCAAGAAGAGCATTTTCAAGCCATAGAAATGTTCAAAGACAGCAAAACTTTGTTGCTTGAGCAGACCTGTGATGAAGAGCTCATCTCAGGAAGAGACACACTGGGAATACCTTATCTTCCATATTTCATAGGCATGAAACCAAGTGAGGAAAAGAAAGAAAGGCACCAAAGGACCAAGAGCTGGATGGATTAAGAGGGAGAGCAACAATCAGTGGTTCCTTGTGACAAAGGAGCCATAAACAAAATTTCCACAAGGGCCTGAATCTCAAGAGTGTTTGAAAGACTGCCTTCTGAGCTATTGTTGAAGAAGACAGTGTCTTGCAGGGTGGGGGGTATGAGAGGGGTGGGAAGAAGGGGCAAGAATCTGCTAGAGAGGCTAGTCTGACTGGAAGAACTTTGAGGATAGACTTCCTGTCACGAGTTAAGAACTGTCTTCCAACTGGATAGGCAGTTAGGAGCATTAGCTGCTCTTCCAGAGGACCTGGGTTTGGTCCCTAGCACCCACATGGTGGCTCACAACTGTCTGTAACTCTAGTTCCAGGGGATCCAATTCCCTCTTCTGACATCCAAAAGCAATTGATGGATATATAGACTAGCAGATACAAACATAAACATAAATGAAAATAAATGAATTAAGTAAAAAAAAAAAAAAGAAAGAAATGTCTTACTATAGAAACTTGAAGTTAAAATCTCATGGGGAGGGCTTTTCTCCTAGGATATCAATAGGAATGATCATTCTGAGGTATATTAAGTTGACTAAAATTCCTTCTCTGGAAAATAATACATGTAGAGGCATTTTCTTGATGGGATGTTGGAATCTGAGCTCATTACAGGCTTCTTTTTTTTTTTTAATTTGAGCACCTTTAGATCCATATAAATGTGAAACCTACAAACTAGTCATGGCATTGCTTCCCTTGTAAAACCAGGGTTGAGTTTTTGATGAGGGAAAAACAATTCAGTTCAGCTTCCTCTGAGTTCCTCTGAGAATTTTTATCACAGATAGGGAGTTATGAGTGATTGGTCATGACAGCATAATGAGGTAGCTGGATGTTTCTAATCAGGAAATATTTTCAGGTAGTCCTTCTGACTATGAGCAGTCTTGATGGGCTTTGTAGTACAAATCATGACACTATTTTTGGAACATAGTCAAAGATGAAGAGTATCGTGGAGGTATGATATGCTTGACTAAAATGTCAAAGGATTTCATGGTTCGTGACTGAGTTACAAAATTCAACCAGTCTCTCTGTCTGACTCTCTGTTTCTCTTCTCCTTCCCTCCCAGAAAATGTTCAGTACCAGATTATCTGGCAGGTCACTGGAGTGTGAGAGATAAAAGCAGTCCCGTTATTCTCATTCAGCTCACTCTTGAGAAGACAGTTATCACAGCCTGACAGAAACATCTGTTGTAGGATAATGCTCTCGTACGCTGTAAAGATTTGTCACTTGTATTAGTTTAGTAAAATGCTGATTGGCCAGTAGCCAGGCAAGAAGTATAGGCAGGGCAACCAAACTAAGAATTCTGGGAAGAGGAAAGGCAAGAGAATCAATCACCAGCCAGACATAGACAAAGCAAGATGAGGATGCCCTACTGAGAAAAGTTACCAAGTCATGTGGCTAAACATAGACAGGAATTATGGATTAATTTAATTTGTAAGAGATAGTTAATAATAGTTAATAAGCCTGAGCTAATAGGCCAAAGAGTTTATAATTAATATAAGCTTCTGTGTATTTCTCTGGGACAGAATGGCTACAGGACTAGGCAGGACAGGAACTTCCATCTCCAAACAGCCATGGTTTTCTCACATACACAATACTCTGTCCAGGGAACAACTAGTATTCTTCAACTTCCTTATGCTGATATCCAGTACAGACATGGCTCAGGAGGCATCTTCTGCCTGTAATGCTAAGCCTAAGTGTTCCATATGACCAAATATTAACAGGATTTTAGAAAATCAGCTGCACATTTTAAATATCACTGAACTGTGTCTCCACATCTCTCCTCCTCAAAATAGAGATGGAGCTGAAGAATGCAAAGCATGGGTTCCCCATCATTGAACTCTCCCTGCTCAAAGATGGCCTTCAAAAGGGAGCATTTCCCCAAAAGGTAGAGAGAGCAGTGCTCCAGGGAAGACCATGAGCACTCAACCCAGAAGCAAGACACTTGGGATGCGTGCACAGGGTCCCATTGCAAGCCAACACTGTGTCACAGGGGGATGGCTACAAATATACACCTCAGTAGGTCATTGCTGCCCTCTGCAAGTGAAGGGGACTCAGACTAGGAGCTCCCTCCTTGTCTTGATACAGTTGATTCAAAACTGGGGTCATTACAATGGACCCCATTCTGCCCTCTGAGGTCACATGGAAACTCTGCAGCTGGAAGCCAGTGCGGGACACAGACTGGGGTGTTATCTTGTTGCTCTTCTGACAGGTGGAAGGTTCAGCTATGTCTAGAGAAGAATTATTAAGTAATTTTCCAGTTTGTCCTTTCCGAGTGACTCTCTCTGTGATGTTCTGTGCACTACCTCCAACTTTTCCTCCTGGAATTGGGATCCCAGGCCACAGACAGCAGTTTGGTGGGATATGATGTGAGAACAGCAAGACACTTTTGTTAACTAATTGGGTAGTGGTGAGGTAAAGTTTGGAAAATGTTGAGAAGTTGCTCAATCAGGGAGTCAGCTCTCTGGGCTTCACAGATTAGATTTTTGAGCTCCACCCCATGTTCTGTGTAGAAGTTGCCCTACTGAATGTCTTTTGACTGTTTCTATCAGGTCACCTTAAGAATTGGCATCAATTCTTAAGCATTTTGCGGGGGGGGGATAATTTGGCAAAGAATTATTATTTTATAGCTACAGTTTGTAACTGAGTGGAGGCTTTCTCTGTGTGTTTCTGCCTTCCGTGAAATCCCGCAAGAATCAGAAATCTCTTGGGGGATCACATTTTTAACTGCTGTTATTGCCATAGCAACAAAGTCTGTTTTTACTGCTCAAATTAGTTAATCAATAGTGGTCTTTGATTTATGATGTTTGACAGCAACCATCCCTGAAGATCATTGACTCTTCATTCTTTGGTAGCTAATGAGAGCCCCTGTTTCAAGACAGTAATTCCCAGGTCAAATACAGCAGCCTGAAAGGCTCCTTTGGTGCGTGAACCTGAGACCTTAGAGCAGGCTAATCACTGAAATACCAGCAAAGGGCACATTTTCCTACATGTATGTCATTGCTTAAGGACAGAAGCAAGTTTTCTGAGATAGGCCACTTCCTTTATTTTCCATACTGTCCAGATATTTACACCCCAAAGTAAGACATGAAGTCTGAGGGCTGGAGAGATGGCTCAGGGTTTAAGGCCACTGGTTGCTCTTTCAGAGGACCTGGATTCAAATCCCAGCACCCATGTGGCAGCTCACCACTATCTGTAACTATCTGTTCCAGGGGATCTGACTCCTCCTTCTGGCTTTCAGGCTCACCAGGCATGCATGTATATCTATTTACACAGGTACCCATGCAGGCAAAACATCTATACACATAAAATAAATTTTAAAGGAGACATGAGGTGAGGTCCAAGAGAAAATACATATTTTTCTGGTATTTAAATTTATTTATATTGTGTTTGCCAAATATTATACTAATAAAAACCATATTTAGCTACATCTCTATTAATTGATAGGCTTATGGAATAAAAAGAATTCAGATTGGGCACATATAAATTACATATATTATATGTCTGTGTGTATAAGAGCAGCTTAGTCTTAGACCACACTTTCTCCATGCATTCTCTCACAGAGACCCAATGACTATAGATCACTATAAATTCAATATGTGTAGACTTTAGCAACCATTATGATTATGGGTTTACCTTCAGTTTCACTTGGCCTCCATCTCCAGTTAGCTATTTTTATCCCATGGGTGTGGGGGGTAAATGTGCAATGATGATTAACCTTTGTGAGTTTCCTAGCATCAGCCTGTCAATTCGCTGGTATATGTCAGGTTTACCACCGGACAGAGCTAATTGGCACTAAAATAACCCCTCCAGTTTGCTGTAAGCCTCCTTTTCTCACCGGTGTTTCTCTATTGAACTGGAGACTCTTTAACTACATCCCTCCTTTGAGTCCTGATGCGTGATCTGTTCCATCTTGGAAGATTCACCTTTCTGAGCATGTGCCCAGTTCATGACTCTCTCTGTGCCTGGCAGGTTTTACTCTGTAGAGCATGTGGTACAAGTGCCAATTCCAGCAGAGCCTTGCCAATGCCAACAGAATTTCCTCATCAAAAGGAAGGCCTTTGCATACAGATGATGCTGTATTAGTTTGCATATCTGGAAAGCATGTAGGTTAATGGTTAGGAAGATCAGATTAAACACAAAGTGTCATATCTACAATCCATGACAGGATTTGTTATCTTACATATATCCTGGGTATAGTACAACAGACCCTTAATATACCAGTTGCTTCAAGAGAATCCCTACAGCAAAGAACTGTGAGAAGCCACACCTCCTTTCTCTTCTCTATCCTAATTTGCTTGGTTGAAAATTCCTAGAAGAAGTATTCAGACATTTGTTCAATGCTGTGGGACAATGGTTTTGTACCCTGTCACTTGTATTGTTTTAATAAAATGCTGATTGGCCAGTAGCAAGGCAGGAAGTATAGGCAGGTGAACTGGCAGGAAGTAGAGGCAAGGCGATGAGAACAGGAGAATTCTGGGAAGAGGAAAGACTCAGTCTGCATTCGTCACCCAGATGCAGAGGAAGCTAGATAAAAATGCCTCTCTGATAAAAGGTACCAAGCCACATGGCTAACCCAGACAACAATAATGAGTTAATGTAAGTTATAAGGGTTGATAAGAAGCCTGAGCTAATAGACCAACCAGTTTATGATTAATGCAGACCTCTGTGTGTTTCTTTGGGATGGAGTGGTTGCAGGTCTGGGCAGGACAGAAACCTCTGCCAACAATCCAACAGCAGGGTGTCTCTACAAGGGAACTTGATTCATGGACTGCAGCTGACATTTACTTAGAGGGTAAGGCAATGTGAAGCGTGACCTTTATCCCTGCCCAATAAATGTGGGTCTGCAATGTATGTGTTAGTATGAAAATTGGGAGAGGACGAGAGCATTTTGTACAGGCTCTGCCTTGGCCATGTTGACTAGTCTTAGAATGGCAAGTACTCTACCGAGCTGGCTACTGATGCCTTTCTACTAATTTTATCCCTATAGCCAAGCTGGTCCTGTTTTCAGCCCAGTTCTGAAAGTGTGTGAACTCGCTGTGAGCAAGGGGATTTTATAGTTGGGGGATGACTATAGGCTTGATAGAAGAGGAGACTGGGGGTCCTACAAGGTTGTCATTTCTCGGTCAGATCCGTACCAGCCACATCAATGAGTGAACCGCAGTGAGCATGTGCTGATGGGATTGCGTGCTGTTGTCATTGCCAGAGTCCTTATAGCCTATAGCTCTTGGAAGTCTATCAGTGTGAGTTGACAATAATGATAGCACCTGTTTTCTGGAGTTTTTTTTTTTTCACTATCTGTGGGTGATATAGAGAAAGACTGCTTCTAGAGAGCTAGCTTATGGCTTGTCTGAATTTATGTCTTTATATAGAAACTCTTGACAGCAATATCTACTCTCCATTTCGCAGCGGCCGTAATAGAAAGTGCACGACACCGTGTGTCACATTTATTTGTTGCCCTGATAGGGCTATTTCGCTTTCCCTAAAAGTCTTTGGTGGGATTCAGGAATGTTTACAGAGGGGAGTGACATTAAAACGTTTGACAACGATGTGTCTGAGAGCAAAAGCCAAACATCTGGAGTTTGCTAAACATTCCCAGAGACTCGATATGGGGTACACAGTAGCACGCACGTTAAACAAAACAATCACCAAAGCATACTCTAAAAGCAGCCCTGCTGAGGGAATAGGGCTTTGGAGGTTCAGTGCCTAGCTTAATAGTGTGGATAATATAAGCCTCTGGGGGCCTGGGTCGTGTATCTAAATGTTGAGCCGCCTCTTCTCCCTGTAATGACGGTGTTAAGATACTGCCATCCCCAATCCCCAGGCTTTCAGAAGAGAAAAGATAACGAGGGAAAATCAGCCACTGAGCGGACCCTCCGCTCTCATCCACAGAGAGCTAGAGCGATAGCATAGACCTCTCAAGGTGCTTTTTCATTGACTGTCTGAGGCAGGAGGCTCACTGTAGTCAGCTGTACCTCTGTCCAGCTGTGGACCGAGATAGGCGCTGACTGACTTCTCTGTTTCCGAGGAGCAAGCCATGAGGCTTCTTTTTCCCATTGTAAATCTGTCTGTGGTGGAGGGTCTAAGAAGCATAATGAATGGCTGGCAAAAGCTTGTAGTCAGTTTAGGAAAGAGCACAAACCTTTGTAAACAGAGCTGAGTCCTTGCTGGGGGCAAATGCTACAGCAGCAAGTTTCTAAGTAGATTTTTATCTTGGTTTCTGTGGTTGTTAGTTTTGGTTGTTTGGTTGTTGTTTGCTTCTCTGTTGCTGTAACACAGTGCCTGAGGCTGGGAAGTACAGAAAGGAAGACTCATTTAGCTCAGTTTTGGAGGTGGGAAGTTCAAGATCCATCCCTATATTCGTTTGGCCTCAGGGGTCTGGTGGAGGGTGGTGTCGCTAAGGAGGAAGCCCTGGGGCCAGCCAGGCTCTTTAGTCAGCCTTCTCTCAGACCCCAGTACAGGAATCCTCCTCCAAAGCAATGCTTCTGGGGACCCAAATCCCATGCAGTCAGCTTAACTTCTTAAAAAGTTCATCCTCTGGGCTGGAGAAATGGCTCAGAGGTTAAGAGCACTGACTGCTCTTCCAGAGGTCCTGAGTTCAATTCCCAGCAACCACATGGTGGCTCATAGCCACCTATAATGAGATCTGGTGTCCTCTTCTGGCATGCAAGCATACATGGGAGAAATGTTGTATACATAATAAATAAATAAATCTTAAAAAAAATAAAAGTTCATCCTCTCTTAGTAGAATACACTGGATACAACTCCCGAAGCCTGTGACCATCCAGGAGATAGCCACACCCCTCTACCACACCCCTCTCTCCCCTGAGTCAGTTGGAGTCAAATAGACCTACTCTATTCAAGACTGTCCTTGGGCTTTTTTCTTCCTACCCTGAGTACCTACCAGTAGTCAGGCTGACTCTGGAGGATGGAAATCTCTTGATGACATCACAGCATAAAAAGAAACTTACTTAAGACACAGTGACTTTGTTACATTGTTGTTTGTTGTGAGACAGTGCAGCGAACTCCTCAACCAGCGAGAAAGAACGACCACCACACGAGGATTCTTCTCAGATCACGCTTTAATTGGAGTGCCCTTGGTTGAAGGAGAGCATGAAGCGAAGGGGGGAGGAAACGAGAGGGGCAGGAAGCGAGGGGCAGAAAGCAAGGGAGAGCAGGAAGCGAGAGAGCGAGAGAGAGCGAGAGCGAGAGCTTGAGAGAGAGAGAGAGAGAGAGAGAGAGAGAGAGAGAGAGAGAGAGAGAGACCCCGAGAGCACTAAGGCAGCTGCTTATATAGGGAATTGGCACACGGGTCGCCCTGTGATTGGCTACCATCATCAGCTGACACCAGACTGCATCGTGATAGGCCCAAGGACCCTTATCCACCGCGCATGCGGGAAGGGGGGGGGGGGGGGGGGGAGCCGCAGCTCTCAAAGGCTTAGCCAAATATGGGGTTGTTTATTTCCAACAAGACAGGATGTCGGTGCCATCTTGTAATGGCTATCCTGTCTGGCTCACTACAAGACAGGGCCTTTCTGTGGAGCCCAGGGTGGTGTCAAACTTTCAATCCTCCTGCTTCATCCTTACTGGGTTACAGGCCTGCACCTCCGGGCCCATCAGGGTTAGGGACTTGGGACAGTGTTTAGTTTCTGAAGATGGGCTGTGGACTATGAAATCATTCTTGACCCTTGGCCTTACAGATAGCTTTAAACGTGTACCCTGCGTGGTATTCAGGTAAGAGGTCACCTTTCTTTAAAGTGGCAGGCCCACACACGGAGTCATGTCTCCTCATAGGTATCTGAGAGATCAGACATCTACTTGAAGGACCCTCCGCAGACAGGCGTCAGGAGGTCACTTCTCAGGCCCCTACTCCAGAATGTGCCAGTAGTCACAACCGTATTATCACCAAACACTGTTCACTAGTTACCCACAGATGCTCCCTCAGCCTCTGTGCTAAGTGATTTGAGAGAATCAGTTCCTATGTAGAATCAGGAACCACTGGGAGAGAGGCTGTGCATCTTAGACAAGCTGCTTGTCCTGTTTTCTGTGGGTCCCATGGCGGTGTCTCCTCTTAAAACTGAGCCCAGGCTTCTAGGGCAGACCCCACAGGAACAAGGTTGAAGTTTCTTTTTCATTCACTCAGAGGAGTCTCCATGACCTCCCTTTAGCTAAGCAACCGTGAGTCCCTGGACCTCGAGTTGTACAAAGAGCTTTGCTATTTCTTAAGGTTAGCAGCTGTTGTAAGTATATCGCGTGACTCCCCGCGTATCTTATATGACGTTTTCATTGAACACTTGCTAATTGGCAGAGAGCCATTGGCCACGGGACAAAAATAGAAATTTCTGCTGATCCTCAAGGGATGAGTTGAATGGCATAAAGTTAAGAGAAGAGATTAAAATATGTAAAGATACAGTATTTATTATGTTAAAACGATCTTATTCCATGTTCTTTCTGATGATAGGAATCTAGGAGAAATAAAAGGGCGCTGTGATGCCAACACCAATTAGGATACTTTCAAACCCACGTTAAGTGATTTTTCATACATCACATTGTTTGAAGAAGTGTGCTTTTCTGAAAGCATGTATAGTTAGGCTGTGGGGCTTTTGTTGATGTCAGGAATGATTGCCCTTAAATTCTCGTGATTGTGTTTACAGCCTCGAATACAAAAGCACCCCCAGGCTCTCTTGTCAGGATGAGTTTGAAACTTCCAAACTGAAATGGAAGACATGTCATTTAGGATGTGTGGAGATAAATAAGAGCTTGAAAGTCGAGAAATGTGTACAAAAAGACTGAAGTTCCCGTAGGAAAGAAAAGCATGCTTTTATCTCTGAGAGGATTAATGTTTAGGACAGAACGTTCGATACTTGCTTCTCTCTTACGTCAAAGCAGCGGATGTTCGAGCCGGCTTCCAGCAAGTCCACGTCCTGTGCAGTGCTGAGCGGCTTGTGGTTTGTGTCCTTGGCAGCGGCAGAGCACTCAGCCTGGCCTATGCAGGCATCATCTGTTGGAACGAAGAGACAGGGGATGAGGGGAGGAGAAAGGGAGCTGATGAAGAGGATTATGGGAAGGAAGAAAAATAGGAAGGTCTGAGAGGGAGAGAAGGAAGCTGCCGAGTGTTTCTGTAGCACACACCCTCCAGTGTGCACCCATCTCGGGGTTCCTAACAGCGGGAGGACTGGAGCACAGACGGGGCCACCAGCTGGCTTCTTCCTGCTCTTTCTCTGCTTTTTAGCGCAACGTCATTTGCAAACGTTTTTAAAATTCTTGAAAAAAATTATTAAAATTTAAAGCCCTTGGAAGGAAACCATGACTCAAGCTGTTTTCGTCGTTGTTGTATTGGGTTTTTTTTGTTTGTTTGTGTTTAAGACAGCTAAATGATCTTTTAAAAAATCTCCCAAAGGCTACATTTCATAGATGGCACAAAATTATACTGAAAACATCTGAAAAGAAATTGTTCTTGTTACTTCTTTGGTATGTCCTTATTTTATTTTTACAGGGACATAATCTGCAGGCATTTTCATATCTCACATTTGCATCCAAATATAGACGTCTTCACCCTCTTGACTTTCAGTCTGGTTTGGTTTCTTCATTTCTTTCCTTTCTGTTGGCTCGTCTTGGCTTTGCGTTCAACTTGGCCTTCTCTCCCCCTGGCACTCGCTTCCTTTCTCACACCCTTGTATTTTATTTCAGTATTTCCACTTGCTCGCTTGGTCCTGGAAACTCTTGATGCCGGGTATTTTCTCTACAGATCACGGAATCTGTTTTCCTAGTTGGCACCCCTCTTTCTTTTTCTCTGTTGATGTCTTTCTCCCATCCTGTCCCCTCCTGCTCTTTCACTTTCTCCAAGGATTACCGATGCAGACCGTCACGAGGACTCTGGGGCAGGACTCGCTGTTTCTCTGTTATTCAGTTGGGTGTACACAGCAACAGCCACTACCGCTGATTTTAGTTTTTCCTCTTAGTGAACACTTTTCTGTAAGATAAAAGCTCACCGTGTATGAAGGTGGTCTGACTGTCCTAAATTTTCTGTTTCAGAGTCTGAACTTCTGATTACTAGCCTCCTGCTCCTAACTGCTAGGCTACAGTACTTTCCTGTTGTTTTTATACCCACAGGCACTGACTAAAGAGGGGTCTTTGTTGAACTGGACTTTGAATCACTAAGGTATTATTTGGTGCAATGTAATGCACTCAGATTATGGTGTGACTTGAGATCTACCAAGGTGTGCAATTGCTCACTGGGTGAGCCACCTCCCTCGTGCTAGGTCACCCTGTCACATTTTCTCCTTTGCATGCATCTTTTAAATTTTTATTTATTTATTATATATACACTTTCCAGGAGTCAGTGCCAGATCTCATTACAGATGATTGTGAGCCACCATGTGGTTGCTGGGAATTGAACTCGGGACCTCTGGAAGAGCAGCCCCAGTGCTCTGAACCTCTGAGCCATCTCTCCAGCCCCTTTGTGTTCATTTTATCTTGTGGTTTTCTCTTTATGCAAATGTAAGCATTTTACTTTCTTTGAGAAAATTCCTAAGGATGAATCTCTGGGTTGTATCTTTAATTTTATAAGAATTTACAATTCCCATTTGTGAAATAAGCCTATAATTTTACATCCACATCAGAAATGTCTAAGAGTGTTGCGTACCCCAAGTCCTTCCCAGAACCTATACTGCCAGGCTTTGTGAAATATAATCTGCCTGTAACTGTGTGGCAGTGACTGTGGGAGGAGGGGACCACCTGTTGGTTCCCCGCCATTCGGCTAGGTTAGACCCGAAGTAATCACACAGAAAACTGTATACATTAAATTACTGCTTGGTCCATTAGCTCTAACTTCTTATTGGCTAACTATTCTATTAATTTAACCCATTTCTATTCATCTATATATCGCCACATGGCGGTGGCTTACCAGCTAAAGTTCCCAGCATCTGTCTTAGGCTGTGGATTCATGGCTTCTTCTAACTCTGCCTTCTTCCTCCTCCCATGCTATAGGCCAAGCCACTTTTCTTTACTCATTAACCAATAAAAGCAACACATAGATAGAAGGACCTCCCACACCAACTGACTTTGGCTTATGCTTCCAGTGACTTTGGCTTATGCTTCCTTCCTATCCAGTAGGGTTGAACTTCTTTCTGTGTCTCCAGGGCCCATCCGGTGGCCCTATTTGGACATCTCTCTCCTTCTTATTTGTTTTCTTTCCCTGAGTTGTAAGACTTCCGTATACACTGGGGAATTTAAGCTCTATATGGGGCACCACACCATAAATATCCCCACAAATCTGCTGAGTAAGCTCTTGTTTTCCCAGCTGTCTTTCAATATAAAAACTTTTTTGTTTGGATTAAGCCTACTCGAACAATTCTTTCTTTGATAATTTGTGCCTAAGCAATCCATGTCTAACCAAACAGCACGGGTATTTCTATTATAGTTTCATTCTTACATGGAGATCCATAATCCACTTAGAATACATCTTTGAATATAGTATGAGTTATATTTGTTTGTTTGTGTTCTGGTGTGGTTGATCCAGGCCCATTTGTTGAGATGTCTGGCCTGTTTCCCACTGGACTACCTTGACAGCAGAAGTAAAATAACAGCAAAGCACTGAATTGTCATGTACAGAATTGTACAGAATGTTTCCCCAATTATATGATGCTGACCTTAACTTGTTAAGGTTTCATTTTGAATTTTTTGTGTTTATTGGTGTCTGAGGCCTCTGACCTTTGAGTCTGTTCTTTGTGATGTACTCCAAACATGAGCTGTGTATCTTCCCTCTCTTTCTGTTTCTGGAGGAAGCTCTTAGGTTTGCTGTTATTTCTAAATTTGCTCTTGAGACGCAGATATAAAATTCAGTAATTTAAAAAGTTACTAGTGTTTAAGAAACACTAGGATTCTTTTAGACCTTTGTACCTCTTGGCTTGCCTGAGGTTCTGAGGCTGGAGGTTTCATTAATCCACTAATGTTTGTCTTAGCCAGTGTTCTACTGCTGTGAAGAGACTATGACCACAGCAACTCTTGTAAAGGAAAACGCTTAACTGGGGCTGGCTTACAGTTTAGATTTTAGTCCATTATCATCATTGTGGGAAGCACGGTGGCATGCAGGCAGACTTGATGCTGGAGAAGGAGCTGAGAGTTCTATATCTGGATCTGCAGGCAGCAGGGAGAGAAAGCCACACTGGGTGTGGCTTGAGGCTTCTGGGACCTCAAAGCCCACCCCCTAGTGGTACACATAGCCACACCTACTCTAACAAGGTCACACTTTCTAATAGTGCTACTCCCTATGACGGTGGCCGTTCCTCTCCAACCACCACAGTCATTGAGATACTTTTGGGAAAGGAAATATCTGGGATGCCTTCTCTGTTGCCTGTTCATTTTCACGTCTGTCTTGTGATGCCAGCCTTCTACAGAGGCAAGAATGGGGTGAAATCATACGTAGGCATCTTCTTCGTAGTCTGAAGTCTGGACACGCAGGAATGGTTTCCTCCAAGAACCTCTACTTCTCCCATTCCACAAGTTATCCAAGAAGGTTTGGCTGGGATTGGTTACTGAGCAATCTGAGGAAATTGACACTTGTCTGGATGTGACTCGAGATACGTCACCGAGGGTGTTCGCCCTCAGGGAACATGTGTCCATCCCTTGATGGCTCTGGGCCAATTCTTGCATTGCTAAGTGACTGGGGGACACTCTGCAAATTTCATAACCTTCAACCTTGAAGTCAATCATCTAAGAATCAGTGCGACTGTGTTTCATCTTGAGTGTTTCGGGAAGAGTGATGTGGGTTTCAGGGCCAAGCGGCTGTGTTTCTATAAATGCTAGGGATCATCAGAAACGCAGTGAATTTTCTACAATTACTTTATTTTTTGAGTGTATTCTGTTTATGGATGGATAGTTCTAAGTGTATTTTGGAAAGTTCTGTTTTTCTCTCATCTGTCACACTGCCAGTGATGATTAGAGCCAATGAAGTAGCTGCTTCTAAAGTTTGATAAATACATTACAGTAACCTCAAAAAGTAACAGGAGACTTCAAAGTTTTTCCCCAGTGAAATAAAGCCAGGTTATTATTCTCATAAACCATCTTTTTCCCCCAGACTTGCTGCTGGGCTAAGCATGTCTGCTTTCTCTAGAAATAATGAAACTTCTGGAAATTTAGGATTTGGGTCATTCTTTTTGGATGAAAAAAGATAAAAATAATGTGTTATTAAAACAATATCAACATTCTTACATTGTAAGCATTACTGATATCTGGAAAAGCCACTTTGTATGTATTGGAAAAGGAATTGCTTTTATGTTGAGTTGGTTCAGACTGTGCTGTGGAGACCAGCCCACATCCTGTGTTCTTCAATGAATAGCCCAGATTGCAGCTCTGGGGAGCTGCTGCTGCTGCTGCTGCTGACATTTGCAGCCATTCCAGGGGGCCTGCGCTGCGCATGCTGGGTCCTCACCACATTTTATTAAATGGTTTAGCCATGAAACAACTGAAAACCTCTTGACTCTTATTAGCAACCTCTTCAAAGTGAAAATACACAGGGAGAAGTAACGAACACTGGATAAAAATACTAGAACTTTAATTTTTCCAAATGAGTTAAATGCCAGCAATTATGTACATTGTGACCTATTAGGTGAAAATATTCTATCTTTTAAAATAGTATCACTAGAAACTAAGAGCAATGAACATATATAGTCATACATTCATTCGCCGTACAAATGCCAGTTATTAAGTATTGTTTGGTAATGTTAAAATGGAATTTTAAAATAGGATTTGAGTTTGCACTTTAAGTAAAGCCAACTTTTACTTGAGTAGTCCTTGATTATAATTCATTGTTTTCTTTTTCTTAAGATTTATTTTAACCGGGCATGATGGCCCACATTTTTAATCCCAGCACTTGGGCAGGTGGATCTCTGAGTTCAAGGCTAGCCCAGTCTACAGAGTGAGTTCCAGGATAGCCAGGGCTTTGCAGGGAGACCCAGTCTCGAAAAAACAAACAAGCAAAAAAATCAAAAACCAAAACCGAAACAAAACAAACAAAAACCAAACCAAAACAAAAAGGTGTGTGACTGTTTTGCCTACACGTAGTATTTGCACCGTGTGCAGGCAGGGCCCTCAGCTAAGGGCCGGAAGAGGCCTTGGATCCTCTGGAACTGTAGTTCCAGGCAATGTGAATCACCTTATGGGTGCTGGGACTTGAGCTTGCATCTTCTACAAGAGCATCGAGTGCTCTTAACTATTGAATCGTCTCTGGAGTCCCTTGATTCCAATGAGAAAGGGAATGAGAGCCCCACCTAAGTCAAATGGTGTTTCTGAAATACTCAAACTACCGCTCCAATAACCCTAGTCTCCTTTTGCTAGCTCTTCAGCTTGTGCTTCAGAGATAAGATACTTACAGCAAAGACCCAGGAGGAAGCTATTGTGAGAAATGGAAAGAGGGCTCAGTGGGCAAGAGCACTTGCTGCAAATCAGGAGGACCTGAGTTCAGTTCCCCACCAACAAGAAAAGTTGTGTGTGTGACTGTACTATACGCGTGTATTCAGCGCTGGGAGGGGCAGAGACCATTACTGGGGCTTACTGACTGCCAGCTAGGCTCCAGGTTCATCAGGAGACCCCATCTCAGAGGAATAAGGTAGGCAGTGATAGAGCAGGACACCGATGATCATCTGGCCTCCACCCACAAGCACAGCCTGGGGACCCTCATACCCGTGTGCCTATACCTCACACAGATACATATAAGCAATAATAATAATTTTTCAAGTTACAATAGTGGTTTGAGGGCAAATGTTCCTTAGTTTCCCAACTTAAGTGTCTCTAAAATCATAACCAAGGGTGTAGACTGGACCATTCAACACAGTGAATATTTATGAAATCAGTTGCATTTGTTTGAGGGATAAAGGAAAAGAACCTGAGAGAACTACATCCAGGCAACACATATGGACCCCCAAAACTCCTAGGCCTGACCTTGAACTCAGTCTCCTCCTCCAGTTATCTCATAGTTGATGGTCTGGTTACTAAAAAGGAAGTTGGATTTTTTTATTCTTCAGTCATTTCGTGGTTTACTTGCAGGGTCTATATCTAGCCATGCTAAATATGTCTTGGTAGTTAGTCTGTGTTCTGTAGTCCCGGGGGTTGAAGAGTGAATAAAGGTTCATCTGCCTTGGCAGAGAGAAGGAACTCACTTCGCGTGAGTTAGAAACTGAGTCCATTATCCGATGCATGCTTGATTTTCACTTCTTCAAATACCAGTTTCGAGTCCGCAACAGAGGTAACTTGTATTCCCAATTTCAAATTACTTAATGAAAAATCAAATATTATTGCTATAAGATTTTTTAAAAATCGAACACTATAAAAATGATACCCAAAATTTGTTTGCTTTTTAAGATGAAGGACTCTGTATATTTTTAAGATGAAAGGTATGGATTTAAATGTGAATCATGCTGTACTCCAGGCTTGTTTACAATAAAACTACAAACATTGCATAAACCTAAAATTGATGTGGCCTATTTAACCTTCCTTAATTTGCCTATTTTTTTTCTGCATGCATATTCAATGATATGCAGCTTAGATATTTTAGTTGAACAAAGTAGTCTTGTTCAAGTTAGAATCACCGTGCCCACTTGGATTTTGTTTTTGGAGAAAAGTCGGTAGAAATGGATTCTTTTTAATGAAAGAAAAAAAAAAACTCAACTCCCAGGGTAAGGCTAAAATAAGAACAGCTTTATGTTTTTCTGTCTGGTATACGTAGTTGAATGAAGTCAGCAGGGTGCAGTCCTTAAAAAGCCTGGGAAGGTCAGGCTTCCAGGGAGACTCTTTGTCCCTGGCATCTCAGTTTGTCACGGGCTGCCCCTGCCATACCCATGTATTACTTTTTTGTAGCGTAGCAAAGCTGTCAACCTCCCAAGAGAAAGGCCCTAGATGGAGAAAGCCTAGGGTGGACCAGTAGAACAGAGAACAGCCCAGCTAGGCAAGGCATGGGCATCCTACAATAGGATGGCCCTTTAGCGACTAGCTGTCCTAGTCAATACACTTACTGCTATGTGTGCTTTGACCTCTATATTTGCCGATTGGTACTGGTCCTACTCAGCTTCCTTGGCCTTGACCTGCGTCTGTGGTAGTCAAACCTCAGTGTTTGAAGGAGAGATTTAAAAGAGGCAGCGGACGGCAGAGGTGTGCAAAGTGACCATCATCCGTTGTCAACATAATTCAATCCATATTGGCGTCTGTGCACAGTCTTCTGTCACCTCCCACTGTAACAAAGATGAGACCCCACAGGCAGAGAAGTATAGGCTCATTGCCCTGCTACTGATCTTCAGAGGCTCGGAACTTTGCTGTGAGAGCGACAGCTGCCATCAAGTGTGTAACTTCCTTCTTCTTGTCTAAGCCAAAGGCTGCACTTCCGAGCTGGGCTACCCAGGCTTAGCTGGTTTATATGCAAGCGTTTCTCTCTGATGGGCAAGCCTTATTTGTTCAGTTCTGTGAATACTCTGTGACTTTTGAGGGCTGAGAATGGCTTTTCAGGCAAGTTTCTATGCTGTTTTTCTTCTCTCATGAGGCTTTAATCTAGATTAAACCTGGGGTATCCTGTGTGTCACCTCCTGTCCCTCTGTAGCCCAGCAAGGATGGGATCAGCTGGTGTCATTCTACCGACCTCTTTTAAGCGGTCTTATGTTCTTTTCCTTTTTAACTCGATAGAGCTGTACATTAGACATTTTCTATAGAAACATTCTGTTCCTTTCACGAGCCAGGATCCTCTCAGGGCACCATGAGGTCCATGTTCACTCAGTTCATGGCCCTTGTCCAATAAACGTTTCTCCAGCCCGCCGGTTCTCAAAACAGCAGTGCACAAATCCACTGATCTCCTCCGTAGTCTTTCATTTCTGTTTTCTACAGTTTTGTCCCAGGCCAAGATAGAATCTTTCTCCCAATAATTAGAAGATGTGGTCTGAATATGTTGTAGTCTTTTGGAATATTAGTGAAGGGTGTTAGCTGAGAAAATAAGAAAATGAACCCCCACTTGGCTAACCCTTACTTTGCGAGCGTTGTTGGAGGGAAACTATTAGCAGCCGAGCCATATGCTAATAGAACTTGAATTAAAAATGGTTCTAATATAATGCTGGGCCGTAAACAGCCTTGGCGCGCTTCGGAGTTTGCCTCTTTCATCTTCTGACTACTGCACACAGACAAGCAAAGCAATCTCCTTCAATCGGTACAAGATACGTGGCTTTTTTTGTGAGTTGGTTTCTTTAGTGAGGTCGTGTAAAAGGTTCCACACTGGTTCCTAGGAGAGATTATCAGTAACAAACCACGTCCTTCTTAAACAGAGCCTCGTACTCGCCTACAAGAGGAATTTCCTTAAAAAGAAGTCATAATGCCAATTGTTGTTTTTCTTTTTTCCATTGCTAATCCCTAGTGTTCTTAGTCACCATGGGAAAAAAAATAAAATAGTTGATTAAGCTTTATTTTGCAAGAAATATGAACAGGTTTAATAATTTCTTCCATTGACTCACAAATTGAATTAACTACCTCTTGCTCCTTGCCAAACACAGTGGATCCCATGCCTGGGAGGAAACACTCACTTCCACTTCCGCTTTATTGTACTTCCTGGGAGACCTATGAGCCAGCACCTAGATTTGATGCCCTGCTGTCTCCTGAGAAGTGGAAGGAAAATGCTGCACAGTGTTCAGTGGATCGGGAACGAACATTCCACAGCGAGTTTGTAAAGTCGAGGCCCTTAATGTATTCCATTTCAAATGTCAGCATATTTTTCTCACTCTGGTTTCCATTAGAACATTAATCATAATTTTCATGTTAGGACTGAGTCCTTACTATACAATTATTATTTATAATATATTATTTATATTATAAATATATAATATATTATATATATTGTATAATATATAATATGTTATTTATAATCTAATAGAATTTTTATATTTATGTACAGTAAAATACAGCATAGCAAGATACACAAATCATAAGATGGCCCATGATGTTTTGAAGTATATAAGATTAGCTACGGTCACATATAAAGACTAATGTTTGACACGTCTGAACCAACAGAAGAATATCTGCTTAGCTTAAACCTGACAAAAGCCAGTTCTTCTTGGTTGAGATCCAGAAGCCACCACTGACTTTCACTGAGTGTGCTAGCCAACACTCTTGAGTACAGGCAAAATTACCTTCAAGTTCTTTGACTTCAAGAATGTCCCTATAGCTAGAAGTGTAGATAGATAAGGGTTTTTTCATCCATCTGTTTATACAGCTAGCTCACACTTACACAAGCACATGCACACACACACATACCTACCGTACTGGTTCCTTTCTCATTGCTGGCCAACTGTGACTTAAGGAGGATGGGGTCATTCTGGTTTCTTTTGAAGTTTGAGGGATGCTATCTGTGACAGTGGCGAAGGAATAACAGAATCAAAATGTGGTAGCTGATCACACCTTAGCCACAGTCAGGGACAATGAACATGCCTACTCTGTTGGCTCTTCCCATCTCCCCTTTGTTTAGTCTGGGATCCCGGCATGTGCGTTGATACTAAGCACATTCAGTGGGTCTTGTCTCCTCTGCTAGCCTCTCTGTAGAACACCCCCAGACATTCCCAGAAACATGTCTCCTAAGGGGATCTAGACTCTGTCAAGTTGACAGCGGAGATTAACCATCACACTTATGAATACTCTTCTGAATTTTTCAAATGGATGCCTTTCTGAAATGAACCAGAAATCCATAACTTAAGAAGCTGACCGCAGTGAACAGAATGAATCTAACATGTGACTAGGTTTGAGGGGCCTAGAGAGAGCTCAGCACGGAAAGGTACTTGTTGCCAAATCTAAGGACTTAAATTTCACCCCCAGGGCACATGTAGTGAAAGGAAAGAACCAACTCCTCCCAAATTGTCCTCTGGTCTCTGCGTGTATGCTGTGGCACGCGTGAGCACGCGCGCACACACACCACACACATGCACACACACACACTGTAATATATTTCTTTTCTTTCTTCTCTTTTCCTTTTTCCCCCCTCAAGACAGGGTTTCTCTGTGTAGCTCTGGCTGTCCTGGAACTTGCTTTGTATACCAGGTTGGCCTATAACTCAGAGATCCGCCTGTCTCTGCCTCCTAAGTGCCAGAATTAAAGTCATGCGTTACCAGTGCCCAGCTAATAAAATACTTATTTAAGACTAGGTATCAGTTCTCTCCCAACCTTCTAACCTGGTTTCCCTGCATTCTTCTGTGTTGTTGGGTCTTGATGCTGTCTTGTTGGAGCATTATAGTCTTCAAGTTATTGTCATTTCAATTTTCTCTACTGTTGCTGGCCATCATTTTTTTTTTTTTATCATAGGCCTTCTGTCAGGCCCTAAACTCATTTTCTCGTGGCTTCTGGAATTCCTTGGGCTTAGCAAACATGTCAGCAAGTTTGCTACATTTTTAGATAAGGCCTAAGAGGAAATAACATTTGAGGTTGGTGGCAAGGATCCCCCTGAAGACACCGTGAAGACTCTGATTGCTTGGCTCCAGCGTCACCGGCTTGTTTCTAAATTGTGTTCGGAACATACAAAACCGACAGCTAGAAATTCGTGAGACGTCACAATACAGAAGCCACAGTGGCCAGTCTGATGCAAAGCTGGTGGGAATGACCTAATTTTTTGATTTTAGTCTGAAGTCCTTCTTCTTCTTCTTCTTCTTCTTCTTCTTCTTCTTCTTCTTCTTCTTCTTCTTCTTCTTCTTCTTCTTCT
>NC_022009.1:102984658-102985555 GCF_000317375.1 Microtus ochrogaster
CTCCTCCTCCTCCTCTTCTTCCACCTCCTCCTCCACTATCTTCTTCATCAGAGCACTTTAACCGTTGACCTTGGGTGACTTGGCAGTGAGCCAGACAGTGTTATGGATTTTAGGTGAGGATAATTCCATTTAAGTGTCTATGTAGGATCCATTGTTGCCTTTCTTAATAAAATATTCACTGCTTATAGAAGTTTGCTTATTATATATGTAATCCTCCATCCTTGAAAAATTTCATCATAGAAATCAAAGGCACGGCAGTGTGTTGCATAAATCTAGGCTCGTTTCTAGACAAATTTTGAGGGGAATGTTAATTTTTCATGTCACAATATTTTAAAAGGGAAGTCATAAATCAACATTTGTGTGTAATTACAGAAAAATGACTTTGGCCTCGATATTTTTCCCTTTCAATCCTATTTTCCAGCAGTTATTAATAGTACGTTCATTTCTACGCTGGCCCATTTTACATTAATACAGTTATTACAACGCTAAATCTTTATAACTCTATAAGTAAAACTTGTACTTTGCCTGCCTTAGAATTGCATGTGGGTTTCCTTGGCCTCCCGCTAAAGCATATTTCAAGCACATACGAACTTCGTAAACATTTCATTGCAGCTATCGGAAACACAGTAAGGTAACATTGCTGCTCATTCATTCTAGCTGGCTTCTAGTTCTATACATGTGAAGGACACAGATATGAAGGGGTCTTGAGAGCTGTGTCCCCGTGGGAGGTGCACAGACCTCCTTTGATTCTATGAAAACTGCAGACTAGGAACACGGGTCCCTTTTACGTGTATCCAATTAGGTCAGTTTAAGGAGCTGTGCCCCCTCTGGGGCCAGCTTCTCACAGAATGTGCCTGTCCCCTCCATGTGTGTCCAGCTTCTCACAGAATGTGCCTG
>NC_022009.1:102985965-102999783 GCF_000317375.1 Microtus ochrogaster
CCCCTCCATGTGTGTCCAGCTTCTCACAGAATGTGCCTGTCCCCTCCATGTGTGTCCAGCTTCTTGGCCAAGATGCCCCTCTCATTTCTTCTCTGAAAATCTAATCCTATCAGTTCTTTCCCTAGCAAAAATTTACTCTTATTTTTTTGCCTTGCAAAAAATATTCATTATACGTTTTTCAGTAAGTCATTTCTGTTACAGGCATTTTAAGTATCTCTAGCAATCTTGCTGGATTACTGTCTAAAAACAAACAAAATATTTCGCTTTTCTGGATTTAGTGTTATGAATTATAGCTTGAACAATTTAAAATTCTACTAAAAATAACTATAATCATGTCTTAGTGACCATCTCTCATGTTTATATATTTTTTTTTCTTTCTGAAGCAGGGTCTTTCCATGTTGTCCACACTGACCTCAAATTCAAAACACCCCCACTTAGTTTCCCAAGCAGCTGGGATTGCAGATGCTGCCATAGCCAGCCCCCTTTCACATAGCTTAAATCTTAGCTCCTACCAGACATAATCATAGTAATTTTAACCATTCTATTGTACTTTGTTTATAGATAATGAAAGCAGAGATACTCGGAAGAGCAATAATTTCCATGGTGTCTAATGCCTGGTCTCGCTTTTCATAATTATAGAAAACATCCAAAGAGCCAGATTCTTTAAATAGCATTGCTCCTTCTGTCTCGGAGTATGTGCTTCTGTTTTTCACAGTTCTCTATCCTTCCACTTTATGAGTACATGCATGAAACTCGGTGCAGCAATGCTCCCGCAAAAGGAGTGGGTGGAGCTTCTAGATGTATTTGCTTGAAACTAAAGACGATACTGGATGATATTCAGGATAGAGAGCCCACAGGTCAACCTGTTTAACTCAAGCTGTGCCCTAAATAAGAGTCCTGTGTAGCTTTGTAATTTGGAGAATGTTATTTCCATAAAGAGTCTGGTTTGTCAGAGGCAGAGATCTACAGCTAAGCACTGGCTGAACTCCTGGAGTCCAGTCATAGAGATGGAGGAGTGATAATATGAGCAAAGGGGTCAAGACCACGGTGGGGACACCCACAGAAACAGCTGACCTGAGTAAGTCGGAGCTCACTGACTCTGGACTGACAGCTGGGGAAGCTGCATAAGACCGAACTAGGCCCTCTGAATGTGGGTGACGGTTGTATAGCATAGACAATTTGTGGGGCCACTAGCAAGGCACCAGTACTTATCCCTAGTGCAGGAACTGGCTCTTTGGAGCCCATTCCCCACGGAGGAATACCTTGCTCAGCCTAGATACAGTGGGAGGGCCTGAATCCTGTCTCAAGTGATATGACAGACTTTGTTGACTCCCCAAGGGAGGCCTCACCCTCTCTGAGGAGTGAATGGGGGGTGGAGTGGGGAGAAAGTGGGGAGCCCTGGATATCGAGGGGGAGAGGGAACTGGAAACGGTATGTAAAATAAGATTGTTTTTAAAAAGAAAAACAAAAGGAGTCTGGCTTGTATATTAAATGCAACCCACAAAGTATTCCCTTCCTGAAATTCCGGAGCTGTGGGATCTGTGTCCTCCGCTTCTCTTGAGTAGTAGAGATGACTGTCACAAGTCTGATCATCTGGCATGCATCTTACGATAGTGAAGATGAGGGATTTAGAGTCAGGTGGTTTGAGTATTTTGATTTAAGAAATAAGGATGGATACAGGAAGTGCTGCAAGGAAGTACAGTTCGAGGAAGAAGGAATGAAAGAATGGCCTCTGTACTCCCCCCCCCACACACTTCCTGCCATGTGACACTATCCTTTGGACAGGTGAGTCAAACATGTACTCACCCCAGTAGGGAACCTAGGACAGACCAAAATAGGGATCCCACTGAGGTCCAACTTGGTGACCAAACCAGAGTCGTCTTATGGAACAGAAATGACTCTAGGCAGCTGAATCATCAAAGCCCACCCAGCAAGGGGGACAGCTCTTGAAATTTGCAATCCTGGCATGTGCTCTGCACAGCTTGCAGCTAAGTTGCAGAGTCTTTCAGGTAGCTCAGATGGTCTCTGCCCATTACAGGAAGGTTTTTGCACATTGCAGGAAGCTATCCTGGCTCGCACTTCTTCTAAGCAGCTGGGCTTGTCTGTGAGTTTCACTCTGCCCTCCTTTCTGCTTATATATGCTGGGGAGGGAAGGGGCTAGCGAGTCTTGTCAGTTTCGGGGACTTCCTGAAGGTTTTGAGTTGTTTACCTCCTGAACTTAAGGAGCTTTCCTGTAGGATGAAGTGTTTCACCTCCATTAGAACATCCTGTGTCTTCAACCAGTTCCGTTCAAGATGGACTGCTTTATCTCAGAGGATATTATTAAACAATATCCCCCTCTCCCTCGTTCCCTTTGTGTCTCTTATTTTCCATCCTGTTGAAAAGCATTAGTAGTTCACAGAGGGTGAGGAGAGCAATGCCCAGAGCACTAGTCTATGTGAAGGACAGAAACTCCCTCCTCTTGCTTCTTTGTTCTAACTTAAAGAACTCAGGCCTGGAATTACTCAACTGGGGTGAGAAGCGGGTGGATGATGCTGAGCCTGGTGTGGAGAATATGCTCGGTGTTGTTGAAGAGCTCTGAGGTCTGGGCCCCAGGTTACGGATGTGGGTTTGACCATGCCGTATCTAAGTGTGGTAGTTTACTGTGCTGTATTTAAGTGTGGTAGTTGACCATGCCTTATCTAAGTGCAGCAGGGCTGTCTTCCACTCAGGACACTCATTGCTCATGGGATATTGTCTGGCTCAGTGATTCCAGAAGCTTTATAAGTCTGGTAGAAAGCTAATTGTTTGTTTGAGGTTTTTTTAAAGCACAGATTCTTTTAAGTATTCCTAGGTACAATGAGTTATTTCCATGACTTCCCCACCACTATGTAACAGGTATAATCTGTATTACTGTGATTAAAAAAAATGTTATGTATGGCATTTTAATCATGGCTCTTCCCATACTCTGTAAACTAATCATTTTGAAACAGACAGAAAAGAATAAATAGAAAGAAAGGGGGAGAGAAAGGGATCATGTATGCGTGTGACTGGCATATAGAATAGAGAACACACGTCTCTGGTGCTCAAAGCGTGGAGCGGTCAAACCGGCGTATTAAGTGTGCACTGCGAACGGGCTGACTCAGACTTGTGGCTTAAAGGGTTCTGAGTCTGATTAGCTGCTCTGATAGTCTGTAGTTAATTAACAAGTAGTTAGAAGTCAGCACCAGAGAGCCCAAGGTCAAGAGTTAGCTTCCTCTGTGGACAGTCGTTGATGAAGACCTCATCCCAGTTCAGGTGACTTGTAATGTTACGTGATTAAAGGTAGAGAACAGAGTGGGGGTGGATTAAAGTCAAGCCATTACCAGAGCAAAATCGCTGTGCATAATTGGTCAGACTGGTATGTTTCTAAGGTTAGGGAAGTTTGCCATTGGATGGAAGCTACCTGGAAACTCTGGCTTTACCTCTTTATTAGAATTCTCTAAGTGAAATATTTCACTCTCTAAGTCTCAGTGTCAGTCTGCCAAATGGAGATGTTGTCAGCTCACGAGGACACTGTAATGGCTGAAGAGAATGCTGGCACGTGTCCAACCCAGGATGGAGGCGATGCTTGTGTTTACCTGACCAGTCCTGGGGCCGGGTCGCCATGCTCAGCATGCAGATATCCTCACCCCTCCGTGCTCTGTCAGAGCTGGCTGCTTAGCTCTCTCCTTTCTCTGTATCATGCAGCTGCCCCCTCCAGTCACACACTAGGAGAGGGCAATTTGGGGAGTCACATGGCATGAAGAGAAGACGAGACCCTCACAGATACGGGCACAGAAGATACATGAGCCTGTTAGATTGGAGGATAGTGCCCCAATGGCCCCCAAGGTATATAGGGGTGTCCATGTGTCTTCCACATTATGGGGGCCATCCAGTTAGTCCTTGTCCTGAACTCACTTTCACGCCAGTGTCCCTGAGTCACTCTGGCCCTGGTCTCCTCATTTGTAAGTTTGTTCCTCTCCTCAGAAAGGCATGGAAGTAATAGGCATCATAAAAAAAAAAAGGCCTGGCATACAAATTATAAATAAGATCAATAAAAATATGATGGATTGGTGCTTTTAAATCCTCCTTCTAAAATTATTAGCTAGTCTTGTGGGGAGAAAAATGCAAATGCGGCGCTAATTATGAAGATCCATCTGTTAGACTTAAGGTGCCGTGGGAGGGAGGGAGCGGAAATCTTCTCTTCAGTTCCTCGCTGTCTTTGAAGATGTGGCTCGGAGAGGCTATTTCCATCTCGAGCAAACTCTGATGACCTTTAAGGTGGCGCATCTACCTGAGAGATTCTGAGCTGCCATTTGCAGAAGGTTGGTCTCTCGCAACTTCTGGTTTGGGTTCGATTTATTCTGCAGCAAGGATGTGGGCCACACAAAAAAGCCTGCTTAATGGACGCTTGAATAATTACTTGAAAAGAGCCATTAAATAAATTATCAACAGCAAGCCCTCAGTCCTCACAAGTCCCTGAGTACTTATTCAGAATGTTTGGCATTTGAAATCCTCTGCTTAGCAGGGATTCCCAAAAATATTTGCTAACAGAAGTTTATTGGAAATCTGTTCACTAGTAGCAGGACTGTACTCTCCCAGTGATTCTGTTAGCATTGAGTCAGAGACTCATCCCTCATTCTTAAGTTTGCAATAGTGGTTATTTTCCAAGAGATCTTCATTAACGCCTATCTATTGGTCCTCTCTGCTGGCTGCTAAAGCTCATGTACCTGTTCCTCTCATTGTGGAGTTCTGACGACATACAGTCTACAAATAGAGATGTGCAAATCATCAACACAAGGGGACAGATGAAGATTCTAAAAACTGTTGGTAACTAAAAAGGAGAGAAACAGAGGGCCAGGTGTGCAGGTCACCTGGGGATGCAGGCGCCTGGGGATGCAGGCTTGGCTGTGAACTTGCCGGGACTGAGGGTGTAGGTGTGACCACAGGAGAGGCAGGGTGCAGTTTCCTTCCAGAACCGAGCCAGTCTTTACAGGAGAGTCCTTTGGCTCTTAACTGATACGCTAAGAGTCAAGGGAGGTGTTTGATGGACTTTTCCCAATTACGCTTCGCTGATGAAGTGATGATTTAAAGATGTCCTGTAGCAGCATGTGCAGGCATTTAGCTGCTGATTTTACCCCAGGTCTGTTGCACTCTGATAGTTTACACACCGGGCGGTCCGTGTCTGTGTGCTCCCAGAATACAAGTTATTCTAATCTCTCACTCTCCACATGGTGACATGGCACAGCCCTCGCTGGCTGTGCAGTAGGGATGCTGAAAATCCAGACTCACTCAAGAAATGGCAAGGATCAACTTAATTTGATGTGTAACCAGCTACAGATGTGATTTTTGCAAAGCGGAACATTGCCGTGCCCGCTAATAAATAATTGCTAAATGCTTGCGGAGAGCCAAAGCCTTTTATGTCAGATGATGCTCGGAAGCCTTGAACCGGAGGCAGGGCTGTGGAGCAGACATGGGCATGTTGAGACGCTTTGGCATGGAGAAAAGAGTGGCAGGAACCAACTGACAATGCAGTGGACAGTAAATAACAGTTTCTCTCCTCGCTCACTTCTGACTGACTCACTTCCAAAGTTCGTCTGTTGATTTCAGCAAGCTGGGCTCATTTTATAAAACTGTAATGAAATGCCAGGAATAACATTACGTCTGACTTCACAACTTTGCAGATCCTGTGAACATCAGACATCTCTCCTCAGTCTTTTTTTTTCCTATGAATTTTTGAGATATTCCTGGAAATATTTCTCAGGATATTTAACTACATAAGGTTTTGTATATCACTGGGTTTCCAAACAGTTTGTGTTCACGACTGTTTTGTATACTTAGAAATTATTGAAGACTTCGAAAAACTCAGGCATATGTATGTTATAGCCTGCTTACTTAAAAAAAAAAGCTGACAAAATAATATTTTCTTTATTACCTGTCATCTATCTACCTACCTATTATCTATCTATCTATCTATCTATCTATCTATCTATCTATCTATCTATCTATCTATCTTTATGTCTAGTTATCTATCTTCCATCAATCATCTATCAATTATCTATTATTTTTCTATTATGTATTTATCTATCACATCTCTGTCTAATCTCTCCTTTCTATACCATCACACAATGAAGGGCAGTACCACTCACATGACAGATAATGTCCCTTTTCTTGACATCTTACCTCATTCTAGATGAGGGAAATAAGACCTTACACATATCTGAAATTGCAGATTTTAATCATACTTTCAAATAATTCAACACTAATGATACCACTGGAAAATTCGACAGGTGGTTCTCCCTTAAAGTTTGATGAACGATGCACCCGTGGTCTGTTTCCTGCAGTTGTGGTAATATACAGGGCATGTACTGCGTATGGCACCAAGAACACTCGGCCCAACTCACCTTCAGGAGGAAGCTTTACCCGCCTGTGGTTTTATAATGCCATGTGTCAGTCACCTGGGAAAGTCTTGATTTACTGAATGGTATTGAGTTTCCCAGTATTGACACATGTCACTTCGTAACACAAAATTAGTTTTATCAACACCACTGATAACCTCTTCATAGCAGTCTTCAGGATAGATTAGTGGCCAGACACACTGTATAGAAAATCTCAGTTTCTGCTTGATAGTTCTGATTTTATTCTTGGCAACAAACAGCTGTCAGCCCTGTGCCCACTTTCCTCACTGTAGAGGAAGCGTTTGCCGAATGCTCAGGTCTGAACAATAACACGTTATGTGCGCTCCTCAAAGGAAAAAGATGTTCTGTGGGCGGAAACTGGACGGGAAGAAAGCAACGAGATAGGCAAAGCCCATGGCACAGCTGCCTCATCCTAAGAGGAAAGATGCAAAGTTCCCATTCTATTGGAGCGTTTTAAACAGACATATTTCGCCAGGTGGTGGTGGCACTTGCCTTTAATCCCAACACTTGGCAGGCAGAAACAGGTGGATCTCTGTGAGTTCAAGGCTAGCCCTGTCTACAAGAGCTAGTTCCAGGACAGGCTCCAAAGCCACAGAGAAACCCTGACTCAAAGAAACAAAACAAAACAAAAAACCCAGAGATATTTCAGGGTTGACACTGATAGATATAGTTTTGTGTGTTTCATGAGGGTTTTCTTAAGTCATTGCATTTTCTATGTGCACGCGTGGAGGAGGAGGAGGAGGAGGAGGAGGAGGGAGACTCCTGACGAGAGAGGAGCTTGGCACTGCCCAGGATGTCAGGGTAGTGAAAAATAGGATGAACCCTCTATGGTAATTATGAAAGTAAGTTTCTCCCCGGACCTCACTTTGAAGACCACTGTATTTAACTGGAAGTTTACATTTAATTCCTTCTTTCTCCAGTTTTTTTTTTGGTAGGGGAGGGGTTGTGAGGAGTACTTTTGTGAGTCTTAGAAGATCTTCTTGAAGTCTGTTCTCAAAGTGGTAAAGCCCCTTTGGAAAACAGTTTTGGACTAACCTCAGAAGTTAAATACCATGCAATCCAGAAGTCAAGCACCATGCAATTAAGTACAATTCCATGCTAGAAATTCTAGGTGTAGTCCCATAATAAAGAAAATATCTGCCCATGTGTGGATTTATATACAAACATTTATTGCGACTTTGTTTATGATAGCTAAAACCTGAAGCGTGTTAGCGGCAGACGAATGCATGAGCCAGTTCTGGCATAGCCATATCTTGGGCTTTTACCATGTTATGGCTGAATGAACTCTTGACATATGCAAGCTGGGGGACTCCCAAGGTAACTTGCTCTGTGATGGAGGGCCAGGATTATGTACTGCATTGCTTCATGGGCACTCTCTCCTCTCTTGACTCCAGGATACAAACTAGTGCGTAATGACTGGAAACATACCAGTGTTTGTTCATGGAGGAGGGAGAGGTGAGGGCGAGGAGGGAGGTGGGAGGTGGAGAGGCATGGGTCTGGGGTAGAGGTGAGTTGGGCTAGGAGTGGGAGGGGGATAGGCAGAAAGAAAGGTGCAGACACAGAGTAAGGGATTCTGCCAGGGGAAGGAGATGGATTACAGGTAGACACAAAGAACTTTGGAGAAGCGGCAGGACATGCTCACTGTCTTGAATGCATCCTTGATTGCTTTCACGAGTGTTTATCTGCCTAAAGTTACAAGATTATACGCTGTAAACCTGTGTGTTTTGCTGTGTGCCGCTCATCCTTAGTAAATCTGTTCTACAGCGACTTAGGAGCGCAAAGGGTAAAGCCAGGGTTCCATTATTCAAATCAGCTGAGAGATTCTCTTCTGTTACTTCTGAGTTCTCAGAAGTGTTCTGGGAATTTATTTATAATGCCCTCTAAGACATGATAGTCACACGGGTTCCCGATCTCTGAAATTATACCCAGCTATTTTCATTAGCCTGAAAAATGGGAGCAACACATGTCAGCTTCGTAAAAATCTCCATGATATTAAATTGGATGTTACCTTGCGACTATTTATGTGAGTACAGAGTGGCACATAATCAGGTGGTAAGTTTTCTTTAGCTCGCTTGGCAGTGTGCCCCGCTCGCCGGCCTTGTACTCCACATTCATGTGAAGTGATGGGATTTCATCACCAGCGCTAGGAGTCTCCATGTGATGCCCACGTCGCTTGCTGATAAAACTGTGATTTATTTCCCACCCTCGGTGTTTATCATTTGTGCAAGGTTCCTTTATTTTATGCCTTCTTATCATTTTGTTCTTCCTGGCCTCAGTGGCAGACGCCTGTATTGCAGCACTCGGGATGCTAAGGCAGGAGGATTGCCACCGGTCTGAGTTAAATGGGCCTACATAGTCGCAAAGGAGTCAGAGCTAGGAGCCAGGCTCTGTCTTAGTCAGCAGGGTGTTTGTTGTGTAAGCGTGAGGACCTGCGTTTGGATCCCTGCGCCCACGTAGGTGCCCTGTGTGATGGTAGCTGTCTGCAACCTCTGTTCTGGGGAAAGGAGCAGAGACAGGCAGGTCTCTGAAGCTCATTGGCCAGCCAGTTGGTAAAAGATCCTGTCTGAGAAAACAGAGGCAGAGAGAGGTCAAGGAAAAACACTGGGTTTGACCCCCAGCCTCTACACACACACACACACACACACACACACACACACACACACACGTATGTGTGCACCTGCATGCAGACTAATAAGTACATACAGCACGCATTCGTGCACATGTGCGAGCACACACACACACACACAATGTGTGTACTGTATACACCATTATAAAAACACAACAAAACAGAAGAAAAACATTCTTCTCTCTCATCATTAGTGATGTTGACTCTAATTTTTCAAATATTCATTGAAACGTTCATGAAAAGGTTTTCACTTTATTGTGTCTTTTCTCCTAATTGTGGTTCTGTTTTCATCTTAATGCATGTGCTACTGCAGGGGGAACTAGAGTCTGCGTAAGTGTTTAATATACAATCTCTTAATAAAGTGACAGCAAAAACTCTAAACCAGGCATTCGTGTTCAGCCGAGACTTAGCTTTACTGCAGTATTCTAGCGGGAAGTCTGCCAGGCTCCTCTCTGTGTTTCCTGCATCTGGTTGCTTTTCCATGTGTGTATTTTGCCAGGTTCCAGACATTCAAATGTGTTTTGTGAGAGGGTTGAAATGTACAGTCAGCCTTCAGTCTATGTCAGTCTGAGACCATTTCCGCCTTTCCCTATTCTTCGGACATGCCTCCTTGTTGGGCGGCACTGGTTGGGGGACACGCCAGCAGCTGGAGGCTTCCATTAATGACCTTGTTGTTTACAGTGGGGTGGACGTGGGTTCTGTTTACAGGAAAGCATGCCTTGTGACTCTTCTTCATTTGGAAATGATGGTGTTTAGAATGAAACATCTGATTTTATACTTCTTCAAACAAAAAAAGAATACAACAACACACTGTCAGTGACATCTAAATGATTCTGAAAATGGTTTTGAAATGATTTCATTATGTAGGCATGGTTAGAATGTTAGACACTGCTGGTTCGCCGCAGGCTGTGTGCCGTTAGGGTACCGTGAGCCCGTGGTATTGAGGTATGGGATTCAGTATTTAGTAATCTTCTCCCCAAGTTAAATTATCATTTGTAATTTTGTAAAGTATTTGCAAGGAAGCGTTGTTTATAACAGGAATTTAAACAAAGTGAGTATCATGATATAAGAATACCGTTGTACCTTGAAGTGTGTTTTTCAGCCTAAGGTTTCCCAAACTGAGCAATTTAGGCAGCTAAGCTTTTAATTTTAGTTTTTTGATCTCTGTGATTGACAGCCTGTCCTTTGGGGATGAATAGAATATTGGGCAAACATACTTATGAGTCCATACTTTTTCTGTTTGCCCGTCTGTCAGTCTGACCTGATAGACAGTTATTAAGATAGTGTGACCACCAGGAATAAAAATGCGCTCCCTTGGCAAGCAGAAATGCCGAAGCCCAGAGCCTTTTCAATTGCATCACAGAACTCTTTCCTAGTTGGGAGGAAAATAGAAACGTCACATGATATTACTGCTTGTGAGATCCCGCTGTAGGAAGAAAGAGACATCTCCCCAGGGCAAAGAATTTTCTGGCTGAAAACAAATGGAAAGAACGAGGGGCAAACAGAGGCGGGAGAATCTGCAACCGTCTGTGTCTTGCTTGTGGTTTGCAAGGCCTTCCCCAGAAGATCCTCTTTCTCGCCCTGCTGCTCATCTACCCCAAGGGTCTCTCACATGCAATGAAATGTAATCTGTTCAAGCTCCTGCAACATTCTTTTGAGAGCTTCCTGAGAATAAGCCCTTTCCCTACTTAAAGTCTTGAGGTATTGATTTTGTGCCTGAGTGTCTCAGGGATCCGCAACCTTGGTACCCTCAAGGCCCATCCTGAGGAACTCAGGAAACACTCAGCTGTGATAACTTGTGATTTTGCTTTTGCCGCTGCTGTGGTGGTTTCTGGCAGATGAGGAGGAATTTCTTTTAACAGTCCTTTGGCTTAAAATTTTTATTGAGATATAACATTTATGTGTGGATTGGATATGGTAGGATAATTGAGTATACATACACAATTTACATTGGTCAAATTACTGCCATGTCCTCCAACAGTAACCATTCCTGTGGTGCTGGGAATTAGCATATCCTGGTAGGGATGGCGAAATGGGTCCTAGGCTCTTACAGCCAGTACTTAACCCTATCTGATACAGGAAGCCAGAAGGAATTCCTCATATCGGGCTATTTTTAGTAACCCCTCATCTAACTCCATCTTCTTCGTTCCCTGGGCTGGTATCTAGTGGCCACAATTCTGCCCATGGTTATTTCAAATGCCCACTTAATGCTCTCCTCATAATCCTGGCAATATGGACGGCTACTTGGAAAAGGAAGACATAAAGCGTCACCGCTTTCTTAAGCAAACCTGCTTAAGGAGTTCAAATTGAAGTATAGGTTCCTTGGATGTTCGAAGTTATAGTTGGTATCTTGAGGAACCCATGGTAAATAGAATCCTAAAATCTCTGGAAAATAAGCTTGATTTCTATGGCTGCTGTGTGCTCCAGTGGAAAACACACTGTAGTGTTGGCCCCCAGATAACCAGAGTTCAAGGACATCTGCTGTAAGTGGGGCTCCATCCTCTCCACAGGCCTGTGTGTAGCTGCCTTGCTCACAGGGTTGGCGTTTCTGAGAGAGCGTGGGACCTAATGAGAAGTCTTCCTATAATTAGGGCTCCCCCTAACAGGAGACTGTGAGTCCCCGGTCTTTCTTGCTCCAGGCTATGAGACGAGCAGTTTCGTTCCCTCCCCTGTTCCCTCCATCATAGGCCTCGCCTCCAGCGAGAAGCAGAGACCTTGGGTCCCATCTTAACAACCTTTCCCTCATAGGCCAATTATCTCACATCCTGGGTCCAGTGAGGGAGGCTGCCTAACAAGGCCTGGATGAGACATGACAGTCAGGGGACCAGGAAGGACATGGGGCTGGTGAGTCAGATCTTCTGGATCTCTGGGCTCCCAAGCTGTCTTCTCCAAAGTCTTCTTGTGCCATTAGTCACATTACTGAAAAGTATCTCGCTCAGTGTTTTTACTTGAACTTTTAAAGTATTTCTAGAAAAAATGTTAAGTGCCAACCTGAATTTCCTAGGATTTACCTTAGGAAAAGACCTTTTCAGGGAAAAAAATAGGAAAATATTTTATGAACCGTATGTTTTTGTTGGGGATGAGCATGTGCAGAAATTACAATGATTAAAAATGTAATTAAAGAATGATTTAGAAGGAAGTAGGAACAGTTTCTATAATTAGAAGCATAGCAGGTTATAGTAGAAGTTGAAGTATTTCAGTAATTTTAGAAGACTAACACAGTTCTTCCTGGCCACAGAATGCATAGCCACTCATGGAGTATAAAGCCTTTTGTTATTTATTTTGAGTTACCGGTGGTGGTGAGCAACCATGTGGGCGCTGGGAACCAAACCTGGGTCCTCCGCAGGAGCCTCCAGTGCTCTTAGCTGCTGAGCCATCTTTCCAGCCATTAACACAAAAATGACAAAGCCAAGACAGTATGGAGTTTGCTGTCTCCAAATCGAGCCTTTCCTTTTGTAACTGTAGAGGGCAGAGCGCGGCTTGGAGCTGTGAGGCTTCCGCCCTAATGAGGAGCCTCGCAGGAGTCTCTCAGCTGAGGCGTGATGAAGGCCCTAGCGGCACACGGTCTGACTGACAAGGCTTCTGCCTTGGCTTTAATTGCGTCTACAGCTGCTGAGTGGGTTGTACGTAGATTCCTCATAAAACGTAAAATGAATGTAGTTCTTCTAAAACACGAGGGTGGTTCTCAATGGAAAAATGACCCACTATGTTGCAGGTACTAGTTCCCTGGCCCCTAAGAAAATAAATAAAAAGTTCTGTTCTCTTTTCCTTAAAATATTCTTGTATATATCAGAGCATATTGCCAGTCAACCAATTATTTACCTCCGCATCTACTGTGCTCTCTGTAGACTTCCGTGTGTAAATGAACTTTTAAGTACTTGAAGAGTTAAATATAATTTTAGCATCTTTTTCAGATCCCTTAAAAAGATCTAGGTGTGATTGGCTATAGTAAAAAAGGACTTGTTTCTTCCATCCTCTTGCTCATTCTGCCGTCCACCCATTCGCTCATTTATTCTTCCGGGACAGGGTAGGAGCGAGACGGGGTGTGGTGAGGGGCTGAGGGACTGGGTCCATAGTGTTTGAGTCCGAGACCGTCTCGTAAGATGCCTTGAAATGTCCTTCCTCTGGTCCGTTCTCTTGGTACAGCTCTGCTCACAGAGAGGCTGTGGCATTGCAGACGACTGTCTTTCTCATCAGAATGACCCAGATCTTGATTGATGGCGACTTGGGGACCCCTAGCCCCGTGCCTCTTTGCTCTTCTCTTCATTTCTTGGGCGTGTCTGTGGTGTGACTCACAGGCAGACGTAGGGCCTGTGTTGGAGGGCCTCCTTGTTGCCACCTCACTGAATTGGAATGCAGACTACAAAGTCAGTCCTGCCAGGGGCCCGGACTAGCTCTGTGAGGGTTCCTTAATGCGCTGAATATCACAAAGATTGAATTCTATACTGAAAGGTTAAAAAGAAAGGAGGGGGAAGGGCAGGGATGGAGGACTACAGATGAGGTCTGGGTGAATGGTTTGTTCAGCCAATGAATTTTTTCAGAATGAGGGAGAATCTTGCAGAAGGCGGACAGTGATCAGATGTGCCTTCTTTCCCTTCTTTTTGCCCTTTTGAGAGGGTGGAGAGTTAGGGGCTGTTGGAAAATGCAACACCCTAGAGGAAAATGCAAAAATGCATCTTCAAAAAGAAAAACTCCCTGGCCGGGCGGTGGTGGCGCACGCCTTTAATCCCAGAACTCGGGAGGCAGAGGCAGGTGGATCTCTGTGAGTTCGAG
>NC_022009.1:102999883-103021682 GCF_000317375.1 Microtus ochrogaster
ACAGAGAAACCCTGTCTCGAAAAACAAAAAAAAAAAAAGAAAAGAAAAGAAAAGAAAACCTCCCAGCTTGGCTTCCACTTCCAGCTTTGAGGAATGGAGGTGTCTGGTGGGTTTGTTTGAGGCGTCGTAGCCTCGTATTCTGTTAAGAACTGCTATGACAGCATTTGGCCTGGTCAATCCATAACTCATGGGTCAGGCACTAAAGACTTCTCAAGGATTTTGTACCATGTCTGCCAACAGCTCCTGGGGCCAAAAGCCAGAGCAGCCAGGATGTGGTGACCGTCTCAAACTGAGCCTGTAGCAGCATGGACGGCCCACTGGCAAGAAGGGTCTTCCATGAGACATGTAATAAAAACGTCATGATTTCATCTACCTTTTCTTCTTCCCGGAGTTCGACATCTCTCTCCGTCATTGGGAATTTCTAAACTCGTCACAGCCTTCATGTGGCGGTACTTTAAAACAAAGCTGCATTCATGGTGGAGAAAGCCACCTTGTGTGACCATGTATGACACCACCATTGAACGCCCGTGACAAATCCATGTGGCTGTCCTGGGCAGGCAGGAAGATGAAAGTAAGCACCAGGGCTAGCAAGCTGCTCTTGGAGGGGTGTCTGAGTTGCCAGCCGTGGATAAATTATTTCTTCCACCTCTTAGAGCAGAGCTGCAAAACTTTAAAAAGCTGCGCAGTGGCTTTACCACTTCCCTGTGTTTGATTTATGTTCGCATAAACTGTAAAACAAAGCCAGTCCTTTGTCTTCTCCCTTAGAACTAAATAATGCATTCGTGCATCAAGTAGGTAAATCCGATTCTGTTTCTCTGCAGCGGCAAACATGTGATTTTATTGCCCAAATATTCAAGAGTCTACATGGGAAAAGAGGGGGACCTTTGATCCCCTATCCTTTTAAATGCAAGTTGTAAGTCTCATAGCAGCCCCCCAGAAGGCGGGAGACGAAGGCCCTTACTGTTACATAGTTTTCTCCAACCATCAGGTGCCAGTCTCTGACACTGTTCCGCATGTTGTTCTAGATCCTGGGCTACATGGATGAACATAAAGAATATGCCCAGCTCCCCTGGGTGTTCCTCAAGGGTGTGACCTTTGTTTAAGTCAGAGAACCTTCTCTGTGGCTCCCCTTGCCAAGGTTCAGTTCGTACCTGACTTCCCGCTCTCGCTGCAGCTTCTGGGTGCCCAGTCCTCTGCCTTTGTTTGCTCCCCGCAAACACTGCGCTCGGTCTCCTTCCATTTGAATCCTTTCTGCCTCCATGAATATTACATATGACGCAGGGGGGGACTCTGATGGGCAAATCGTCCTTTGCCTGAGAGGCTCACACTGTTAACATGTTGAAAACACATTTAAGGGTCCAGATATGTGCATATTTGTGCATACATTAACTTGACTTCTCCTCAGCGCTGCTGATCTGTTCTTCCTTCCACTATCTGCTGAAGCTGTATAGTGATAGACAAGTATTCCTAAGCCTGGCGGGATATATGCCCATCTGCATTCTTTAGTCTGTAGCAGTCTCCAAAAATTCAAAATTGGCCGTTTCACTTTGCTCTTTGATCCCACAGCTCAGTCATGGTATTTTCCCAGATGTTTCCATCATGGGTTACTATTACAAAAAATAAATAAATAAATATAAGCCCAGCACAAGCAAAAGCAAGCCAAGTTGGCCTGCCGCTGGGACTGAGAAATGTGGTCTCCACCAAATGCACAGGCCATCTGCGACATTCGACATTCAGGTTAGGAAAGGAGCCACCGGCATCGGAGGGATACTTTGAATTGTGTTCTCAAGGAAAAGGACCATCTTGGCCCGTGGATTTGACCCAGGGCCCCGTAGCTTCACAAAGACATTGATTTGGCCTGGTTCTGGTGAATTATTTATGTTTTTAAATGAGTGAACATGCTAATTTTCTCTGTTTAATTTCCTTCCATCTTCCTAGTACTCTCAAGGGTTTAAATGCCAATACGTACGGAGACTTTAATCACTACTATGCATTTAAGTGGCTAGGCATGGATAAAATAGATAATTGGCCGGATTATCTTTTCTGCCAAAGTTTCATATGCCAGGTGTTCATAGCGTGTTTTAGCACAAGGGGTCAAAACTGAGCCCACAGCAATAGAAACCTGAAGCAATATAGCTAAAATTTGTTAGTATGAGCCAGAAATAGGGACAATAAGTGACCCTAAGGAGATTCTTGGAAGACTCATGGAGCCATATGCAGGAAAGCCTAGGTAGTCTGTCTTCCAACCAAAATTTACCATGAAGACCTTCAGATGTAGCTCAGCTTTGAGGAAAATGACAAGATCAGTTTCTGTGTCAAACCCCCACTGAACTGTGGCTAACATCTGATAGACCCTGGCATATTCTTACAAAAGAAAATGAAAACAAACCAATAATAACCACATTTGGCACTGATAAAGTGGGTAATTTCTTCTCCGCTTGTGTAAGAACAAAGATGGGCAGGTGGCAGAGGAGTCACCCTGGGGAAGGGGACTTGATTCAAAGGGAGCCAAAGGATGACTGCTGGGCACTGGTCACAATTTGTTTTTTAATCTGTGTAAAGGTCACACGTGCATCTGACTTAAGAACATGCTGAGCCCTGCCCTTATGGATGCTCAGGGTGGTGTTCGTGCCATACTAAAATCACTGGTACAAACGCAAATGCATGCTCACTTACTAGCCAAAGCGACAGCAGAAGAACTTGCTTGAAATATATTTGATTCGGAAAAAATCCAGCTCCTGTTTGAAGTTTAAATAGAAACATAGTTTATGAATACTCAAATTTATTTCCCCGCTTTAAAGCCAACATCTTTCCCTGCGTGTGTGGCGCCGTGGTTACATTTTACAGTTACTATTTGCATGCGGAGTTTCTGAAGACTTGGCATGAAATTGTGCTCAATAAAGAAATGCTCAATTGAATTACAATGATTAACAAAAGCTGTTTCTGCATAAGTTATTTCACATCTTTTGTTAGTTAGTGTTTCTTTCTTTTTTCAAAGGCCTTAGTGTTGTTTCGCTTAGTGGTGTATACAGTATCACTTTGACTGGCATGTGATTTTGTAAACTTCCTGGGGGTAAGCTCAAGTCTGTTCATTGCTCACCCTTTGGTGACAGGTGGGTGACATAAAGACACAGTTGCAATAGTGTGTACAGGTGCTAGCCGGCCTGGGTTCAGGCTCTGTGTTACGTCTTATAGTTTGCCTACTTTGGCTAAAAGTTTAGCCTTTGTTCTTAGGTCCCCTTATCTCTTTAAATGGGGACAATGGGACACCCGCTGCACTGTTGTTATAAAGGTAAAGTGGATTGAGGTATAAAGCTCTGAGGACAGGTCTGACACACATGGGAAATGCTCAACAATCCCTACTTTTGGTCACCTTTGTGGTGTCATTGGGATTCCCAAAAAGATAAAAGGAAGCCAATAATGTAACAGACCCAGGAAGAGGCACCAATCCAAAACAATACACAACACCTAGAAGGAGCAAGTGAGGTGGCTCAGGAGGTCAATGCACCTGTCGCCGTGTGAATGGCCCTCCCTCTTGTATCACTGAACCGAACTTCAGTTACTCCCCTCACCAGACGGAGGAACAGCTGAGAAGCTCATTTCCCGCATGCATCTTTGAAGATGAAATTGACTTTCGTGTCTGCCCTTTTCTGAGCAAAGGGAGGGCTGCTGGAGCACAGAAGTGCCCTCAGATCATCAACTAGCTCACAGCCCCAGTGGTCGTGGTCGCCTTCCTGACATCTGGGGACAGACATCACTCTGAGACCCACAGCAGTCTCCGGATGTCACTAAATCCTAGAGATGCATTCTGGCGCCCGGAGTCCCTTGAATCATGTCAAAGTGAATCGCATCACTACTTTAGAATCAGTCTCGGGAATTGTTTCCAAGGGTGGACCCTCCATAGCTCACTGGGTTCCCCTTAATACCTTGCATGTATTGCGGAAGAACAAGGAACATCTTTAGGTTCTAGTTCATGCAAATATCTTGAGCATTAAAAAATTATCTTGCAAGACCTCATCCTTATTCCATTTCTCCACTTAGAAAAATTTCCAGGGCAACAGAGATAAAAATAACTGCAGTCAGTCTGCAATAGCCATTTGGGATATGGCTTTCTAATGGAATTCTGCCTAGCTGCAGTTGCAGTGTGTTTTAGTTAGGAAAACCACTCCCAGGTTATAATCAGACTAGCCACACGTATGTATCCTGCCGCCATATTATAGGCAGTAAATTCAACCCTCCATTCAAATATCTCTTGATCCACGTGCTCACTCACTATAGTGATCTAACACGTAATTCCTCATAGTATAGAATGCTGATTGGTAAGCAAGCCACTGAGCTCAGCCATCAGAAGTCGTAACGTATGTCATTGTCATTCCTGCTGTAAAGATAGATACGTGGCAATTATCCCCTGATCTTAACAGCCCTTAGGAAAGGAAGTAGGGAAATGGTAGCATTTCCATAGACTTTGCTTGAGGAATTCCTCTCGTAGCTATGGAAGACTGAGCATCTTTGTGGGGTTTCCTTTGGGTGGTTTTGTATTAAAATTTTCTGTTTAGATTCTTCTGGAAGGAGCCAACCCTCCCCAAGATGTGGGAATAGTTAGTGCAAGTCTGACTAACATGTTTGGTGGGGGTTGTGGTCCTGGAAATTTTCTATCTGTCTCCATGATGTTTTGTTAGTTTTATATCTTCATCTGTTGGGTGGAGAGAAAGAGGAGCTATTTCCGTGACATAATACTTGGATTTTAAAAGGTTCTCCTTTTTGAAGTTATCTTACAAAATGTTGGGTTGCACCATGACATTTTTATGCCTATGAGTCATTATCCTTTGCTCTGATCTGACTTCCCTCACTCACTGCCCTCTCCCATGCCCCTTTCATCCCCCTCTGGCCTGTTCCCCCCTCCCAATATGCCCCCCTCTACTTTTATGTCAAAAGCATGTGTTCAAACACACACACACACACACACACACACACACACACACACCTTAAGATCTCTTCTTCTCTACTCTCATGATCTGCTTTCCTTTCTAGCTCCTGAATTGGTATCTGAAGCATCTTTTTAGATCCTAGACTGAGGGCTCATATCTAGTTTCTAATATTGTTTTCAAGCTCAGTGGTGGGGTTACAAAAGAATACGGGAGACCACCCGACTTGTGCGGGGAGTGGGCGGAGGGGCTTGCTGTCTTAGCTGCCCTGTTTTCACCATGGCAATGGGAATAGAATTTTCAGTCCTCTGTGTTCTGCCCGTTTTTAAAGTGGGCTTGCATAATAAGGCAAGGACAAAGCAGTTGCCTACTGAAAGCCAAATGAATGAATAAATTTGGTCTCTGGATTTTTGGGCTGTTGTGAAAGAGTTTTTGTTCTTGGCTCTCTCACTGCCCTCCTCTTAAATCGCAGTTAGAACGCCTTTTCCCCTCTTCAGATGATGTCCTTGTTATCCAAAATGTGATGTATAATTCAGATAGAAAATTCTACCACACAAATACCTCAGCAATGTCTTCTAGGGGCTAGCTACTCTTTTAAGAAATTTTAGCTTAAATTAAAACTTTCTTTTTAAATACTTCTCCGACATTTCATGTTAAGCAAGATGTAGCACAGAATTATTGTGTCCAGAACAAAAATAAGGCCCCTAGAACTTGGACCAATATCTATAAATGTTATTGAATTATTTTTTTTCTGAAAGAGGCTGAAACTGGATGGGGCCTATTATAGAACAAATTCTTTTGAATTAATTTCTCTCTCCCTTTGTTCCCCATATTATCTCTTTTCTAATAATCAAGTAGCAATTTTAAATATTGTTTTCCTGTTACTTGAAGACTTCCCAGTAAGTTTGATCTAAATAATAGAATAATTACTGTAGAAAATAAAGAGTTACCACTCAGAGCGAGCTGTTAGACTGTACCCTTGGAGTCAGAAATCTAGCTTGGCCCAAGGAGGTGCCTATGTCCCTAGGGATGCCAGACCTTCATCATATCTTAGTACATTTCAATTTGGCCTCTAAGGCAGCCACATTCCCACCATGTGCAATGAATAGCAGGCTGCTCCTTCCACGGTGTGATGTCTCCTTACAAGACATTCTCTTGGCTTGGAGAGCTGTGGTTAAAAGCATTTTTGTGCTTTTATAGAAGACCCAGGTTTGGTTCTCAGCACCCACATGGCAGATCACAACCAGGTGCTGGGAACTGAACCTGGTCCTCTGCAAGAGCATAAAGTGCACTTAACCACGGAGCCATCTCTCCAACTTCCCTCTCCCCATTTTCCTGAGCAAAGAAAGAGCTGCGTATTGTGTGTTTGGTGAAAACAGAGGCATGTACCATACCCAAGATCGAATGGATCCAGATCGGGAGGACATGAATTATTAGTTGCTTTAGTTTCTTGTAATGAGAATGGGGATTTCTCTTGATATTTATAATTGGCTGTGCTCATGCAGTAATCTTAGAAGGTCTGGGTAAGGATCAAATGAATTGTGCTTAATTAAAGTGATTATACCAGGAACTTTGTGACACTGGTTTTTTATATTTTTATTTGAACGTGAAAGAATATCTTCATTACTTTACAATAATTCCCTGCCTCCCAGCCACACAGTTTGGTTACTGCTCTGCCTGCTTTAACACATTGAGCTAAAGCCTAATAAGTTAGACCACCAAGATTCTGTCACAAACAAAATAGCAACTGTAATTTATGTACTCAGGCTGTTACTTTGCTCATCTAAAGCATGGCTGTTTCTTAACATAATTGAATCCTTTATTCAAATGTTTGTGGTGCTTTTATGGATGTGTGTTTACTCCTTTAATTAAGACTGGCAAGTAGTCGCTGTTGCTGCTGTGGAGTGGTGGGGCGGGGCAGCAGAGCACAGCCTTGTGTGTCCCCCGACAGGTCCTGATCACCAGGGGCTCTTAGAAAAGGAAGGGTCCCTGTTTCTTCCCAAGGGAATGTGCTGTTTATCTGATGTTAGCACTTGCTTCTTTAATTAAACAGTCATTAATTGTCAAGCAGATAAATCAACTTCATAATAAGTGCCTAAAGAAAAACTTGATCAGCCATGTGTGCATTCGATTGTCATGGGCCAAAATAGACGGATGTGCTTGCAGGCTCTGTCTGTAGTTCCTTGGTGGGTGGTACAGCACAGCAGCTTTTATGCAAACCTTTCTTATATGGAAGAGCCTGCTTTCCGAGCACATCACCGCTGCCTCCTGTTTGTGTCCTGGATTCTTTCCCCAGTGGAAGGTGGACACCTTCCAAAGTCATTTTCTTTAGCAAATACCGAGTTTTGATGGCATGGCCTAATTCTTCCGGTTTCCATTTTCTCAGCTCTGTGGCCTTTGGTTTGTTTGGCACTTGACCTGGAGGTCAAGAAAAGTTAGTGAAGATATTTGCAGCGAAAAATCTGCAAAATAGAAAGCTGCTTGCTGTTGGTAAATGCCTCAGCCAGCACCAGCTCAAGCTTCACATGGGGATGTGGCCAGAAGAAGGGGTTAGTGGAGGGATGCGGTTGGGAAGCCTTAGTCTCCAAGAATTGTTCTCAGGCAGAGGGGCTACAGCAACACTGAGAGATTAGGAAAATCCTCCACTGCTTAGACAGTACCATAGGAAAGGGGAGAGAGAAGCCTGTGAGATCCAGTGGTTGTGTGTGTGCGCACCACAAATGGATGCAAATGCATGCAATTGACGCACTGAAGGGAACCGGCTAAGAGCCTCATGTGGACTGCAAAATTCTGTTAGTAGAAGCAAGTTAGTCAGGCAGCCACCATGCTGTGTGGAAGCCCTGCGAGCTGTGTTGATCCAGTGGCTCGGGGAAGGGTACCAGCGATGCGGAGGACACCAGTGAGAGTCACTTCTCATCTCTGAATTTCCCTGTGTGCTAAGATCTCCAGGTGGTGTCCAGCCTCTCTAGCAGACGACGACCTCAGTCCCTTGTCTGCATGACCACAAATACTTACATGATTGATTCACTTCTATTGGATTAAAGTGTAAATACGTCAGAAAACTATTTTAGTTGATCAAATACTTTTATATAAATTAATCCCCATGACATCTGAAGTTTTGAGTGTCTTCGCTGAGTTTTGTGATTAAATGTTATGACTCATTCAGGCATGAAATTATCAGTTACATTAAAAAGATACTTTTGTTTATTTTCATGTGGGGACTGACCTGACTCTCAAACATCTGCCCTTTAGCAGTGACAGAGCTAGATCCCAGCAGCCTCTTCAATAAAAACATCTTTTAATTTAAATAAAAATTTTGAGAGGTTTTCATTAGTCATACAAAATAATGAGTCTCATCAGGACATTTTTATATGTCTATATAATGTACTTAGATCTTATGCACACTGCACTGGAAGTTGAAATCTTAATAAATTTATAAACAACATGGGAGCATTTGAGAACCTAAGATTGACTGTTTTTAAACTTGAATTTGTTGTATTTTTTAAGAATTATTTATTTTTATAATGGGGTTTGTTTGAATTGAAGCAACTACGGAGATTGGGAAATGAAACAGTAAATGCCGATGCAGTTTAAAATGGTTGAGGAGTTTGGTAAAATTAAGAAATGTAGCTGGCTGTTAAACAGAGATGACCCAAAGGGACCTGTTGACCCTTGCTAAACTGCAAAGGAGGATCGTAACAGTTCTGAAAGTTAGAATGTGAAACTTCATTTGAAAAACAGCAACTCTTGAGAAGTTTTCGCTGTGCACAAAACCCCACATCTCCATTCTGCTGGGGCACAAGTCTTCGCCCAGACAGTGCCTTCCCCACTGAAAAGAAAAGGCCACAGCCAGACAGTGTCAAGCCCTGGCTGGGAAAGGCTGTCAGCCTGGGAAAGGCACAGGGCTGAGCTGGATGGAGGCGAGAAAACGCAGCGTGAATCACTAATTGTAGCTTCCATTCACTCGGTTACCACACCGAGTCATAAATCCATGTCAGTCACACCCACGGGGCTACTTTAATGTCACCCATTGGCGAAAAAACAGACAAATTCCTTCCTTCACTTTAATAGTGTGAGCCCAGCCATTAAGTCAGATTTCTAGGGAAAAGGGCTGTCGCTGCCCTCCAGCAGCTAAGACTAATCTCGCATGCCCTTCATTAGCACCTTTATCACGCGGCTCCTTTCACCCGGGAGCTCTTTGGAATTTATTCCTCCTGTTTCTCTGTTGTGGCCTGGGACCATTACCTTAATTTGCTGCACCTGTTTGTGGTGGGAAGATGGATGTGCCCAGGAGCTTCCTTCTGTCTGTTGGTTGGTGTGACTGCCTCAGCCTTGGCAGGTATGCCTACCATCCTTGCCTTCTGCTCATGCCAGGCGCAGGCCCAGCTGATAGGACAGAGAGACGTGAAAATGTTTGCGCAGCCAGGGATTTGAGTGGCAAGGCAGGCTGGGAAGAGAGTAAATACTTCTAAGAGCAGGCTGATCATTTAAACACCACCTCAAATGCTTGCTAGAAATCAAACAAAGATGACAGGCAGCTCAGAGCAGGAGCTGTTTCTTTATATGCTGGAGGTGATTCTGCTTCGCTGACTCGGGGAAGCAAAAGGCCACTGACTTAGGCAAGAAGCACAACATTCAGGCAGATTTACTAAGAGTGAAGTGAAGTCTAAGGGGTGTGGGGGGGTTGCCAGGGAAAGGGGGGTGGAGAGATGGTTAAGAATACTGACTGCACTTGTGGAGGACCAGAGTTCATTGCCCAGCACCTACTTGGCAGCTCACAACCATCCTTGGTTTCAGCGGATATGATTTATGCCCTCTTCTGACTTCTGTGGGCACAGAGAAACCTAAATTTGTTTGTGACGTCTTTGCTGCAAAAAAAAAAAAAATGGCAATGAAGTTGGTGGCTCCCAGATTTTGTTGCACAATGGAAATTGTACAATTAGGAAATCCTTAAAAATTTTTACATTTGTTTATTCATTCGTGTATGTGTGTGACTCACACACATGTGTGCCCTGTGCCACACATATGTGTAGAAATCAGAGACCATTTACAGGAGTTGGTTCTCTTCCACTATGTGCTTTTAGGAATCAATCTCAAAGGATCAGGCTTGTTTGCAATCATCGTTGATGTGGGAATGAGTGGGCGGAGAAAACAGAACAGGATGCTGAAAAAAAAAAGCTGAGTCAGTGAGTCGCCATGGTTCCAGCACTCCAGACAGATGCAGGTTAAGATCATTCCTGGTAAGCCGGCTCGTGGACTACATAAAATAATAAAAATGGGTTAGATCAATATGTAAGAGCTAGCCAATAAGAGGCTGAAACTATTGGGGCCAGGCAGTGTTTAAAAGAATACAGTTTCCGTATAATTATTTCAAGACATAAGCTAAACTAGCCATGTGGGCGGCAGGGTGCTGGGGACGCAGCCCCGCTGCTCTTATTTCAACACATCGTCACCCACTGAGTCATCTTGTTGGCCCCTACGAAATCATTAAAAAACAAACAAAAAACAAAACTCATGCTGGACTTCCACCCCCAGATGTTCTAACTGTCTTAACTGTGGATTTGCATGGAGCATGCCCTGGACAGTAGGGGTTTCAGAAACTCGGGGAGTCAGAGGTACAGTGAGGTGGTTTAAGAGCTGGGGCTGTTGGCTGACACCTAAAATGTGAATCAGAATTGATTGACGCGGTGAAGAAGGCAGCGGGAATGTCACAGACTCCTTGAAGTTGAAAGGATTTTATCCACCCAGGGGATGAAGGAAGCTCTGTTGCATCCGAATGGAGGCTGGAGCTGTGGCACTCTGGTCATGCGCAGCGCTGGAGACTGACCCACTGCAGGACATTGAAAGGAGTTCGGAGAAGGCCACTCTATTATCAGCTGGTCACCAGGTCCTAAAACCTTCACATTTCAAACAATTCCATCACATGCTTATTTAAGAGCAGCCTGAACCCCTGCAAGCACAGAACAGAACTTGCCGTCTGTCCATCTAGTTAGGTAATGGTTTCAGCTCTCTGTACTCGTAGGTACGGCAACTTCACCTTGTGAGAAGTTCAGTTGAGGCAAAAGCAGCAGCATTCGCCAGGCAGGAGTCCAAGTCTTCTACTTGGCAATGAAAACCAGAAATCATCCCAAACCCATGGCTGGGCCCAGATCCAGCTCTGGGGATCAAGCACAAACACTGTTTCTCCAAGAAGTATAGGGCGCAAGCCTTGCTGGATCTTTACACCTGCAGACAATGGTACAGAATGTGTAGCATTTTCTTCGTGCGTATATTTTGCATATCGTAAATGCCACCTAATGAGATCCTGGCTTTGCAATTATCATGCTAGTTAACAGAACATGACTTTCACCAATAAAACCTCTTGATGTTTGTTTGCTTTTGACCCGGTTTATGCTCTTGATTGATATGTAGACAGAGAAGAGTTTGCTGTGGCTGTTCTGGAGTAGGTCTTTGGCTGTGACCTTTTTACCCTGGCCTGGCGTCCTTCATAGTGTGGTAGCTATGAAGGACAAGAAAGTTTAAACCAACTGGTATGTGTAATGGATCACATAGATCAGACTTGGCATCAAGGAACTAATGGATATCTCTGAGCTTGGAGAGGTTTGAAAGGAGGCGGGATGACAGATAGTGACTTTGCTTCCTGTCTATACGAAGAGACTGGATAGGGAAGAGAGGAAGTAAGGGAGGGATTGCTGGGACCCTCCCTTAACAAGCCTAGTCCAAGGCTTCATTGCCTAGCTCCTTGGTGACTCGAATTGCCACTTGGGAAAAGCTGTTTCTGCTGTTTCTCACACGATGTGTTGATTGCTGTTTTCCCTTATTGTTCGACAGCTGGAGATTTAAAAGCCAGTCTGAAAACTCTTGATGTGGTTATTAAATTATCTTGCTAACCCTCTGGGCCTTTGTATGTCTTGCTGGGGAATTTCTCCCTGAGACCTCTGGCTTGCTGTTTTCCATTACCATCCTCGATCAAGAGAAAAAAATCATTGAAGGTTTCTGTGCAGTGGGAGTCAGTCCTGACCCTCTCACTGCCAATTCGAAAGCCAAGGCAGGGATTTCAAGATCTGTGTCTTATTTCTTTTTGATATTGCAGCTTTGAGGGCTGGCTAGCTCTTTATGGAACTCTCAGGGTCAGAGTTATTTGCAATGTTGACTCCCGTTTCAAGCAGCCTTCTGCTTTTGTTGGCCAAAGGATCCTTTTGCCTTTACTGCAGGTTGGTTTGGGGTCATGAGTCAGCATTTTCAAGCGCCTTGGCATTACAGACAGGCTAATCCTGGTGCTTATAGGTTTTGTCAATAGAATCTTGTGGGCTGCATATGACATTTAAGATTCTCTAGCTGCTATATTTAAAAAAGCAAAGAGAAAAGTGAAACTAACTGTAATGACATTTGGTAACCCAATATATTAAAAATGTCATTTTCACCTGTAATTAATATTTAAAAGATTAACTTTGCATTTTATATAAATTTTCCCTATGAATTCCTTGAATTTAAATTCATTCAAATTTTAATAAGCGCATTTCCAAATGTTTAATAGCCAATTACCAATAGAGTTACCGGCTACCATTTTGGATAGTCTATACTAAACACTTACAGTCTCAGTGATCTGTTATTCAATTCCTTTACTGCTTTGGATTGATTTTTAAAGTGTATTGATTTTTGTAGGTGGAAATTACTTGTTTGTTTCTTAACTGCCCAGACCCAAATAATTACACAGAAGCTACATTAATTACAACACTATTTGGCCAATAGCTTAGTCATATTCCTTGCTAGCTCTTACATATTGAATCAACCATTTCTATTAATCTGTGTATTACTATGAGGCTGTGGCCTACTGTTAAGTTTCTGGGGCATCTGTCTCCCTCGGCAGCTACGTGACGACTCTTTGACTGTGCCTACTCTCTATTTCTTGGGTTTATTGGCTGATGGTCCTTAATTTAAAGGGTACTACCCTTCAGTATACTTCAAAATAGCATCAAGAGACTGGATATAAAGCATGTAACCCTAACATCTTAAATTTCACACTCTCATTCTTTGGATTAGCCATTAGCCACATGATATATACATGAACGCTAATGACTTCTGGTGGTGACCATTTCAACCAGCCGAGAAGCTGTGAGAGTGGCCGAGGAGAGTCGCTCATGGTAACTGAAGAAGAAGGCTCAGCAAATGATGCACCAAAGCTCATAGACCTTCATATTGCTGACTTTCTTTCTGCCTCAGCACCAGCCTGATCATCACTTCCAGAGAGCGCACATGCAAACGGAAACTGACCTCTCTATGCACCTCACTGCATCCAACCAGCAGGGACAGTGAAGCCTTCTCTGCCTCTGATGATTCCCTCCCTGGTGTCATCATGAAGCTGAGGTGTTTCCCCTCTTATGTGAAAAGAGCAAACTCTCCTAAGAAAGGCGATGCAAGCAATCGGTACTTCCTTCTTCCTGTCTAGCCTCTGTTTTTGTTGTTACTTATTGGAGAGGGCTCAAGTAAGTGACCCTGCCGTCTGGGTGCCCATTTCCAAAAGCCAAGCAAATTGCTGTAAAGTTGAAGTAATGGGGGCGGGGACAGGCTGCATATGCTTCCCCGGAATCCCAGCATATCTGCTGTGAATGTATGCACTTATACTCAACACAGAGGTGAGACAGGAGCTCAGTGAAGGTTTCATGTTATCACAAAGTCTCTCGAAGAGCCCAATGAGTGAAGAATAGCTGAAGTCAGCTTTCTGCATAGTAAGGATACATTGAAATGACCATGTCCTATAATCCTCTGTGTTTGTTTCTGTAGTGGTTAAGCTTGGATAGAGATGAAATTGGCACACAGTCAAGAAAGGAAAGGAAGAAAGTTTAGGATAAACCGGAGCATGTTGGCAAGTGCTCCCGTGCTCCAGCACCAGCCTTGCCTGTGGTGATCTAAAAAACCATGAACAGTGTGCCATCAGGAGCCTTGCTTTCCAACGCTGCTGGGCATAAGTGACAGGCATGTGCTGTGTCTGCAATGTCCAGCATGGTAGTCGCTAATCACACCAAGATATGGAACCTGTGACCCTTGTTTGGCATGACTGAAACACCAAAAACATATATCCTAGGAATTCACGTTTGGATTTAACTAAGTTATTATTATTATTATTACAGGTTAATAGAAAATACCAGAAAGAATCATGCTCAGAGGCCCACTGTTGTTCTCCATCTCAAATGTGACTAGTAGTCATTTCTGCCTCACCATGGATTTGCTTTCTTGGCTCAAAATATACTTTATGCTTAGCTCAAAATGCATTTAATGCATTAGGCAGTATCAGTGGCCACAATTTTACCTTCCAATCTCTTTGCTTTCTTCACAGAATAATAGATATGCAAGCATCCCTGTTTTTTCTTTCGCAAACTCCTGTTCTGCTTTCTCAGCTTTGCTATCCAAAATTCCAGCTACCTGCATGAGCTTCAATAGCAGTTTACAATGACTTGCTCACCCTTCCCAGCTTTGTCTCTTTGCCAGTAATCACTTTCTTCTTGTAGTAAATGCTAATTAAGTTTTTTTTTTTTTTGCTTGTTTCAAGCCTAATGTTTAACAAGAAAAGCTAAACTTAATTTTTCCCTGATCCCTTCAGGCCATTTTGAGGAATATATATTATTTAGATTATTGTTTCTGTAATGTCAATGTCAACAGGACAGCTACAAATAATACAAAATTTTAGCTTTAATACAAATAGAGTAAATCAGATTGAGGGTTAACTTCATTTCTCTTACAAAAGCTTCTTTGTGTTGAAATTACGAAAGGCCTTTGTTGAAATTCTTATAGTGTCTGAGTAACCACAGGGTTTTAAAAAATTTGGGTTCCTACGGCCCTTATTATATTGGTGGGTTGGCTGGCCATAGACATGCTAGCTGCCTGTAAGAACGGTAGGCCTGGAGGGTAGGAGCTCCGACATAGAGGCCTGCCCTAGCATGTTTGAGATCCTGAGTGTAATGCCCAACATCACCAGAAGTGTTAGACTGGATCACGCTATAGTGGTGCTCGGTAAAGTCGCTCACTGAAAGGTATTCAGGATGGTGAACTAGTGCTATCAAGGTCGCCAAGCCTGTTGAGATATGCCAGCTCCGCAGAGCCATCCGAGGCAAGCCAGCCACCACGAAAGTGTTTCCTCTGCTCTGCCTAGGTAGAAAAGCCCTAAACCTAAGGCAGGATGAATGCTGTGGTATTTGCACCTTATTGGACCAGTCCTTGCCTTTTTTCAGTAAATACAAGGAAGGGCCTCCCAGCTCAGAGCCAAGTGCTCACATCCTCGGGGCGGGACAGGAATCTTCTCCTCCACTTCTTCACCACTGGTTCCGTCAATCAGTTCTTGGAGGGCAATCGATGGGATGCATTCTGACGGCTGATCCAAGAGTGTAATATCTGAGAGACCGCCTCCACCTTAAAAACATGTTAATGCCATTTCAAAGTGCACAGGGCCTTTCTGAAGAAGCTCCAATGTCCCCGAAGGAGGAATAGATGAAGCCAGTTTTCTTCTACCAACCAGGAACTCCCAGAAACAGTTGAGTGGAAATGTAAACACCAACTCCACTAACGAAGATGTGTATTGAGAAAGGGGATACTCAAACAATCCCGCAAACAAGAAGAAAGAGAAGAACAAACGGCCAAACCTTGAGGTGCCAGAAGAAAGAGGGGTGTGTGACCTTACTTCCCCTTCGCCATGCATGGCTTGCAAGGATTAATTAAGTAAAAGTCCATAAATTGCTTCAAGCTCTTTGGAGAAAAGAGCCATTTAAATATAAATTACGGCACCGCCGTTTGTATCTCACGTCAGGCACGCATGGTTAGCGGTGTCTCGTGTGTAAATTACGCTGCTTTCAGCCGGTCAAGATGAACTCCCAGCTTGACCTTCCCTCTTTGACCTGGTGGTAAGGAGATTTACAGTGCTCTGTGGTGTTGGAGGAAGGCTGCCTCTTTGAACCGTGCTTAGGGAAACCAGAGATTCCATATATGTCTCTTGCTGTGGTGTTTGCATACGGGAAGGGTAAGGATGGGCTTGAGGATCAGGATTTGGTAAACTTAGAAGATGGTTTTCTTTTTTTTTTTAATCTTTCAATTTACTGTATTAACTATTCACCTAAGAGAAGGAATGTATTAAGCAATGAGTGAAGAATGTATTTTCAAGGAAGTGTTTAGATTTCCAAGGCTTGTGTAAGACAGGATTACCAACTCTGTGGCCTCAAACAGGGGAAATGAGTTCCCTTGCTGTTCTGGAATCTCAGAGTCTGAAAACAGAGATTGGAGAGGCACATGCCTCTGCCAAGTCTAGAGATGAGCTTCGTCTGGCTTCTTCTCTAGGCATGACTTTAAACTACGTCCATTTTTCTCGGTCATCTTCCTCTGTCTCTGTCTTCCCATCTGACTGCTTTAATATCAGGACCTTGTTCATGCTATACTAAGGGTTCATCTTCCTCCTGTATGATGTCGTCTTAACAAATGATACCTACAGCAACTCTATTTCCTTCCTCCATTCATCCAGTTCCCCCTATGAATTCCAACCAACATGTGCTTTTCAAGAACCACCAGTTCTTCCATGGGGGCAGCAGAATTCTGTTCTCCTTCCTCTACGTCCCTTTCTCTTGGTGAGAAGAGAAATACAGATTGAGAGTTGAGGACCAATCTCGGGGGGTCATGTGTGCTAGACAAGCTCTCTGCTACTGGGGTACATCCCCTCATCTCTACCATCTACCTTTCACACGGGGCTGTGACACACAGCCCGCCCGCCCTATAGACCCTACCGCACTCCTTGCATGACAGTTGAGGGAGTTTGGAAACTCATTCTTAGAAAGAATGAAGTTCACAGTCATCCTGTTTGCTGGGTGACAGCAGGCAAGTCTGCCAACAAAAGCAGTTGCTCCTCAGTAAGAGCCTCGCTGGGGCTCTGTGCTGTGTTCATCCAGCGATGAGGCCCTTAGGGGAACCGCGCAAGTTCCCGAGGGCAACAAAAGCGCAGGCGCATTTATCAGTCATGGGAAGGCAGGGAAAAAGAATGGTATCATTCATATTCTTAGATCCTGGAGGAGAAGGCTCTGGGAAGGAGTCCACGAAAGATCCCATGGGGGAGTCCTAACAGTAACTCCTTAAAACGCGGCTTTAAGTGGTCTCGGCTGATCCATATTTTTAGAAAATTGTTTTGACTCAGCCTGCTTGACTGTACTACCTCTGCCAGAAACAGCAGAGAAAGGGGGATAAACTCACTGTGGCAATCTCTCGTTTTACGCCTCCCGTGAAGCCCTGTACAGTACACAGTTCACTTGACAGAGGCTCTGATTAGCAGCTTCTGGGTTCTCCTCAGAGGCAGGGGCATTTCTCTCAGGTGCTGTTGTCTGTTCATGAATGAGATGTGGGGGGTGTACCATTGAGAACACCCTGGCTGGAGGAAGCCTAGGCTGAGCCACCTTGCCACACCTGGGGAGGGCTCTCTCTAAGGTCTTGCGGTGGGGTGCTGGCTGGCCAGCTGGTGTGCCCATGAGGTTGTCTGGGCCTTTGGGGTCGCCATGTGTGACTTTAAATCGGATGTGGCCTGTGCCAGTCACACCGGCTGCTTCTGTCTTTTCTCTGTGACATCGTGATGTCACAAAACACAAGCTTTGGACAAAGAATATGAGTTCAGTCTGCTTTTGATGTTTTTCATTGTTATTACTGCTCCTGCTGTTGTTTTGTTTTGTTTTTTACTGCCTGTGATTTGAGACTTCATTTAATCTCATCAAGCTGAAGCTTAGCATCGTTTTTACTGACATCAAACAAACATAATGTATATAATCAAAGAAAAGCAGGTGGGGTGTTTCATATACAGGAAGCAATACTATCTCACTGAACCCAAAATATCTTACTGGGATATCAAATTTAACATTTGGGGGAAAGTATTTTTATATATTAAAAAAAAATTTCTGTTGTGAGATAGAAATTTCCCTGTGATTTTCCAATAGATATAAGAAAAACAAATGGTCCATTCTCTTTTTCTTTAGGAATAGTTTGGTGACAAATTTTAAAAAGAACTATTAGATTATTTTGAGGATTCCATTCAGCTCTTGCATTTGGGAATTTAATCCCCAAACTGAACTGTTCAGAGCTGCACTGTGCACCCCAAAAGTTGCATGTTGTAATTCTAATTCTCAGTATCTTAGGGTATGCCTGCATTTAGACGTAAGCCCATAGAACAGCCATGAAGAAAATGAAGTCACTAAGGTGAGACCTAGCCCATCTGCTGCCTTTGTAACACGGGAACTCCATGAGAGGACAAGGCAAGACAGCACAACAGAAACAGGCCTCAGAAACCAGCCCATCTACACTTTCATCTCTGACTCTTAGCATCTAGAATTATAAGAAAATAAAATTCTCTTGTTGAAGCGATCTAGTTGGGAGTAATTTGTTATAGTCACCTTGAGAAATGGTACAGTATCCCTCTGCCTACTAAGTGGCAGCCAACTTTTCTGGCTCAGAGTGAATGAACTCTGTAAATGTTACTGACCAACCCACCCCCCACCCCCGCCCCATCTGTGCCATTTGGCTGCGATTTTCCTATACTCCTTTGGCTCCCAACATGCTCTGTTTGGTTGTGTGAACTTCCAGCCTGGGACCTATTCCCTTTACCCAGGAAATCTGCACATTGAAACCCACTAATTCTCTGATGGACATTGCCATTCTTTCTCATCAAAAATGAACTGTTTCCTTCCTCTTTGATGTATGTACAAGTTATGTGTGAATACATATATGTGTATATATATTCATACTTTATGTGTGTGTGTGTGTGTGTGTGTATTTGAATCTTAAGCCTATATCTGGTGTTCAGGTTTTTTGTGTAAAATTCATATTTAGATGTTTAGATTTTGGGCTACTGATTCTGGGGCTGGAGAGATGGCAGAGCAGCTAAGAGCACTGGCTGCTGTTGCAGAAGCTCGGAGTCCAGTTTCCAGTCCAGATGTGTTTGTTCACATACATCTGTAACTGCAGTTTCACACTCTTCTGGCCTCCAGAAGGCACCAGGCATGCAAGGAGCGTACATATATGTATGCAGGCAGACACTCATGCATGTAAAATAAAAAAGAAATGTTTGTAAGGCTTGGCTCTAGTTCTGCTTTCTGTCAGTTCTTCAAGTGCGCTATTTACTCATTTTAAAGTTTGTTCCTAGTTTGTTTGATTATGAAATTAGGATAATGTTTTTAAAGTTATGAGCAGTTTCATTGTGACTGCCTGTCACAGGATTTAAATTATGTTTTTTTGTTCCTCACTGGGATCTACTTGGGAGACATACACACATTCTTAATATACATTTTATATTAAAATATTCAAAAATTATTAGAGGCAGTGTGTTAACTAAGAAAAATTCTATTAAAGTTTTAAAAATTGAACCCAATGGAAACAAAATTCTCATCACTTTCAAAACTTACATGGGACTGATCATGAGGTCACAGATGGAAAGTTGAGAGCTCCAGTCATTCTTGACATTTCAGGAGGGAAAGAAAACAGAAGAAAAATCACCCTAGAGGTCCCGAAAGATATTTCTTCCCAGTTGCTGTCTCTCAGCTCTTCCAGATGGCTGTGCTGTGTCTTCGTGGTACTGATAGTGTATTTTTGAAGGACCTGAGGAAGACAGATGGGGCTCTCACTTTCAGAAGTCTCACAAGCAGGTGTATGCATGTGTGTGTGTGTGCATGTGTGTGTGTGTGCGCGCGCACGCGCGCATACGTGTGTGTTCTGAGTGTTTAAAGTATTTGATTGTGTTGCCCACCCATGTGCCTTACTGATGGTGCACAGCAGTGATGTTGTGGGTTGCTCAGGTTTTCCGATAGTCCAGTGACAAGGATCCTTTATAGACACAGATATTGATGGTGAAATATTTTAAGCTGGAATATGTTATAAATGCCTTATATGGCTTATGCAGTCCTGGTTACTATGTAATCAAGTTTGTTAGCTGTTTCTAACTGCTGAGTCTGGGGTTTCTTTCCTGCCCTTAATTCGTGGCTTGGTGGAGAAAATGGACTGATGGAGACCTGGGAGCTGTAACATTGTGGCACTTGATGCATGGGTAGTGAGGAGGGAGTTTTGCTCTTCAGGCTCAAGGTCATGTCAAAACTGAAACAAGCTTCTGCCATGGAATTCAGATTCCAGAAAACTCAAGCAAGTATCTCAGAGACTGGCACACCTTTAGTAGATCCCTGTAACTATTCCTCTGCTGTATTTGTGGATTTTGTGCTGTTAGGGTATCAAGACTGGAGTGAGGACATTGGTAAAACACTGTGTGGCGTGCACAAGGCTCAGGGTTCAGTTGCCATGACTGAAAAGAAAAGATCCGGGAAAGGGAGGTATTTTCCTCCACTTGTTGGTCCTCTCCCAAGTGCTATACTAATAGATTTTCCCCTCCCTTGCCCTGTGCAAACATGACAGGCAACCAGCTGCGATGCGTCTACTACGTGCTGTGCAATTGCATACACATACATTGCTCTGATGTCATGCCAGCTCCAAGTGGTCCAGGCAGCCTATCCCCCTGGCCTTGAGAGCAATCTTGAGGCTCAAAGTATTGACAAGTCTAAGATCCTGGTCACACCCCTACCCCTCAGATTCCAAAGCTAACAGCCCTCCCATACCATTATCTCTTTGAGGTAAAATCTGGCCACGCCCCCTTCTTCATTCACCCTTAGATAACAGTTGATGAAATAATGCTTATTGCAGCCACACAAGGTTCAAGCCATGTCTTCTTGTCTGTAGTGCACACCCCCACTTCTCCTTTCTCCCTAGGGAACTTGATTACTCAGATCCACTGGTTCCCAGGCCAGCTGGCACTTCCCAGAGGGTACAGGGCCCACGAGTCCTCTGTGTATTATCAAAACAAGGTACTTCATGTGTTCTGCTTAGCATCAGAGCTTCTAGGTCTTATATCTATTTTCATTCAAACAGGACACAAATCCTAAATCTACCCCAGTTCTTATAAGAGGCACTGTGACAAGAACTGTCTCGTTACATAGTTACAGTCTGTGCACTGACTGGCCCTCGATCCCACCCCCGAGGTCCCTGGTGTCGGTTCCCCCAGGGAGCCTGGGAAGATTCAAGATGAGTATGTCAGACATGAGTGAGGCTGCTTCCCACGCTCAGAGGCCAGCCCCTGGCCAAGGAAACTGAACTGGTTGTTTATCGGGAATCAAAGCAAAGATCTGGATGCTTATCAGGCTGGGAGGGGCTGGGGACAGCATTCGGTTTCATGATGCTGAGCTGTGCTGTCTGCGAGAGCAGACACACAGTATTATCTGCCTTTGAATACCAGCGTTTGCCAACCTGTTCTATAAAACAATGTACCCCAAAGGTAGTGCACTTCCCTATTGTATAGCCACTGTTGTACAAATAAAACTCAGTCTTCACAGCCCAGCGCTCCTTCCACTTTTTCAGAATGTCATGAGATGGGAACTGTATGTCTTGTACTATGCCGGGGCTTTAGACATTTTATCTAGCCCTCACAGTGGCTGTACGAGGCATTGGTGCATCCATTTTCTGAAGAAACTCCCGGAGCTCATGTTTAAGACTTGCTGAGCCAGTATCTAGCAAGCAGCAGACCAAATATTTGAATGCAAGGTTGTCAGGCTGCAAAGCCTTTGCCCCGACAGTTTTTCCACTGGAAATGGTTTCTGAGGCTGAGCACACACTGTCAGGAGCCTTGCTGGAATCAAATCTGCATTTGCCAAGCAAGAAGAGAGTGAAGCCCAGAGTCTAAAGTGTACTTAAGGGTTCAGCTTTTGTTTTTGTTTAGTTTCTGAAAGGCTATTGTTAAAGCCCAGCCCTGCTTTACAAAAACAGAAAGAAAGAAAGAAAGAGAGAGAGAGAGAGAGAGAGAGAGAGAGAGAGAGAGAGAGAGA
>NC_022009.1:103021782-103062054 GCF_000317375.1 Microtus ochrogaster
AGAGAGAGAGAGAGAGAGAGAGAGAGAGAGAGAGAGAGAGAGAGAAAGAAAGAAAAACTCGATGGTTGTTTGAGGATATTTTTGGTGGTGGTAGTGGGTTTTTTTTGGTGTTGTTGTTTTATCATTTTAAGAATAATTCATTTTTCACAAAGCAGCATGACCCTTAAGGGAGAATACTTGTACTTAAAAGCGAGCAGCTCTGCTGGGCTCTGCTGGCATTCTGGGCTTTCTAAAGTGTCTCAATGGGCTCCCATCATATTTCTGGGTCAGAGAGCCAAAGCCAGCTGTTTCTGTTTTAGTTTGCAGGAGAGTTGTTTGAGAAATGTGAAAAGGTTAGAAGTGTCCTTGCTTGAGATTTGTGCATAAATCACTTTCCAAAGTTGACGGGTCCCAGTTTCAGCCCCTTCTGGGTCAAAGGTTAGAAGATGGTATATGGATAATGACAAACTGTTTTGCCTACTGCAAGAGGGTGGGGTATCAGAGATGGCAAGAAATATATTAGTTGAGGCTTGGTATCTACTGTAACATATAGTCTTACCCCCCCCCCCGCAAAAAAAAGGTATGGATTTCCAGATCCATAGAGAAATGGGAAAAGGCTTGGTAGGCGATAAACAAATAAGCAAATTCTAAAGCTCTGTCAATCTTAGACTCACGATGGTCTGCGAGCAGACACTAATCATGCATTGCCTCCAATGCTCCTAAGTGCTGCAAACTTCATGATAACATGTTAGATGGGATGCAACAATTCCTAGCTGCAGACCTGGGATGGGATATAGAAAATGTGTCTGTCGTGACAACATGAGCGAGCGATAGAGGATTTCTGCTTGTGAAGAGGTTCTGGGCTTGCTGCGTGCTCACTTGGAACTCACGAACACCTACAGTTCAGTAGCTGCTCCTGAAGGAACTGAAATCGACGGGTACGAGCTGAAAGGCTTGCACCTCTCCTTTGGTAGCATGGTCATTGTTATCAACACAGTCACTTCAAATACAATGTTCCTACTAAGCCACTGGTGTACACAGGGCTCCAAACAAGACACTGTTCTAAGCTTTTGATTTATTTCTGACGGCAATGCTGCAGATTTAGGCACTGTGCTAAGAGAGAGAAATTATTAGCCCTACTTTGCGCATGAAGGTCTGAGCTCAGGGAGGTCAAAGCCTCAGGGTCACATAGCTAATTAGGGAGGTATCAGATTCAGACCCGGCAGAACAACCTTGAAAGGCCCCCGCTGATGCATGTGAGCCCTAGCCAGCCGCCTCAGCCTCAGCAGGAGCTGCCAAGCAGAAACTGCATTTTAACCGGCACCCCACTCCCGTGCACACAGTTCTATACAGTATTCTTCCACACTCTGGAAATTCGAAGCTGCTCCAACTTTGCTTTGTCTCTGACACAGATGAGGGACACCGCTGGGTCAATGAAAATGCCCCTCACTTTTGTCTCAGAGGTGTGAATGCAGCATTGGGCGTGTTGAGCGCTGTCCAGAAGCCTCATCTTGAAACCCATGAAGTAAGCGTGTCAAGCAGCCACAGCCATGCACCGCCTCTGCTTCTGGTCATCCCTGTGGTGGATGGCACGTGGATGTCTCCACTTCTACCTGCTCCACTTCATTAGTTCTGGCTCTACTTGGCTCATACAAACGGTGCCTCTAAAAGTAAAGCAGTAGCAAGAAAAAAATAATAAGCCAAAAGGAAAAGCATCAGGGTGTCCGGCCTCTGCTCACAGGGCAGGGTTGTCAGGCTACGAAGATGTCATTTGTACTTACTGAGGTAGGTGTGGCTGATAATGACGTCTAGCTCAAGGGTTCAATGCTCAAAGTTGTAGGAATCCTCTTCCTAGGGCCCTCACTACTTTCCCATCTATGAAGAGATTCTTCCTGGAGAAAAAAGGACACCATCAGTATGCTGCCCACATCTATGAAAGCGCATCGCCCTCTGTCTCCTGCCTGTGGCACCAGATAGAAAGATTCCAGCGAAGACCTCTCACTGGCCCTCCATCTGAAGCGCTTTGCTGCTTCTCCACAAACACCATCACCTTTAACCCTTGCAGGAGCCCAGGGAGAAGGTATTCTCCTCACTTTACAGACGAGAAAACCGGGCACCCTGAAGAACCAAAGTGATGGGGCTGCCGAACTTGGCGCCCCTCGGCCGGGAAGATGAGGCCTTCATGCTGGTGCATTTGCCTGAGAGCTGTCGCATGCAAGTGGTGAGATATGATCAGCTGTAACAATTGCCTGGGACCCGAGAAAGAGAAAAGATGACAAGCCACTCATGGCTGAAATTAGTTTGTGAGGTTTTCTGTGAGCCAGGAAGCCCTTCTGGGGCCTAACACACTGTATCTGTCTTTTGTGTCTTTTGTCCCATGAGCTGGAAAAGAAAAAGAAATGAGGGTTGACAGACCATTTTGAAAAACAGTTTAAGAAAACCCGAAGTCGTCTGCAGGATGATTAAACAAAGACAAGAATCTGCCTGTGATTCCGTAAAACACCATTGTCCATACAGAAATGACCAGGTTTTACTTCATATCGCAGCGCTGGGCAGTTACTTGTGAGAGCAGAGAGGCCGTTGCTGACTGTGATGCCTGCAGGTGCACTTTCTAGACAGAGACCCTCTGTGTCTTAGAACTCATGCCGGATCACTGGCACCCAGCAAGGCAGAGACTGGCAGGTTTCGGAGGGCCCTGTCCCTGCTCCTTGATTGCAGGCAGCTGACTGGCTCAGGTTAACAGGGCTATTACATGTGTGGATGTGTTGAGGGTGGGTCAGAGAGCATGTGGCTCTTGGTGGGGTCTCTGGAAGATAGAGGTTGGGAGCGAGCTATCGCGCAGTACTCAGAATGCTGAGTGTGTCTCCTGGAAACGCTGCGGCGCATTTGGAAGTGCAGGGCAAAGTTTTGATAAGCTTCTGTATTAAATAGAGGCAATAATATGTCTCATGTTATTTGTTAATTATGAACTGTTGCATAATTTCCCAAGGCTTCTAAAAGTGCCAAATAATACTACAGTGACTGACTGTTTAACAAATATTGTGAATGAGGGCATTGAATGGAAGTAATCGCATATACAGGAGATATAATACAGAAATAACTGCAAGACAATGAAACCTCAAATAAGCCTTCGTGCATGCGGGAGCCCCTGGGAGGGGTGGCTCATGTAACTCATTGCTGCGTGGCCTGGGGAGTCTGAATACCTTCATCTCTAAACCTAAACAAACAGCAGATATTTTCATGATGGAGTTTGAGCATGAACTTAAGGCGTGAAAACCGAACTGGCCTGGTAGAAATGAAGATAGTCCAAAAAGACATGTGTGTCTCTCAATCTTACCATCTGATGGTCGAAACCACAGACCCGGAAGGAATGGGGATTTCTCCCAGAGTCTGATCCTAGGAGTGTACCAGTAGAGGAGGAGGAATGGAATTGTCCCCCAGAAAGAGATGTGACACAGCGCTAACAACCTGTCACAACACCTCACAGGGTGAGACTGAAGTTCGGATAATGGCAGGTCAATGGCGGACGGGACCGCAACTTGACCATGGCCACTGACATGTGCATGTGCTCAGCCATCCATTTAAACTTCAATATCACGTCGGGACTCAGAACACAGCTTCCTGTCCGCGCTACACAGTATAGCATTTGCTTTTAACCGCATTTTGGGGTCTGGAGGGGCTTCCTCTCCTTGGCTCTTTATCCTGTTATATTTCGTAAGGCGTCCTTATCGAGTGTGGAAATGGAGACTATCTCCTACACCAGTTAGCATATGGAGGCTCTGAGATGGAAGCTTGCCAACCCACTCCAAAGGAAAGCCCAGATAACCGGCTGTAAGATGGAGCAGCCTTCATGAGAACAGTAAAGAGAACACTTTCCCTCAGTGTTTGCCACAGAAAGGGAGCTAAAGGGGCTGGAGGATGGATGAAAGTCTCCAAAAAAAACCATAAAAGATGAATTGATGGGAAAAAGGCGGTGTGACCACTGAAGGGGCGATGGGTGGGAAAAGTCACACTATTTAAAAAAAAATGGTGAAAAAAAATGGCTCAATCGTCATGGAAAAGGAATGAGAACGCATCAAAAACTTGAATATCAAGAGCCGTCTGGAAAAAAAAATAAGGCTTTATGAGCTTAACATGAGGACTCGGTCCTTCCCACCTGGGGAGAGCAGTTGGCTCTGGCTGACTAGGGGTTTGTTCTGCTTTCTTGGCAGGAGCTGAATTGTTATGTTAATATTCTGCAGGCCAAGTGCTCAGTGCTGAGTTTGAATGGAAAGAGTTTTACAGAAAGGGAAAATTCCCAGCCCCAGGTTTGTTCTTGAACCTCTGAACTCTTCAGCGGTTTAGCTTCCCATTCAAACGCTAAGAAATAAATAATATTTTGGCAGACATTGCTAGCCTTTTCTGGACACTAGAAAGAACTGGTAGAAAGTCCCCTGCAGGAGTATGAGAATGGATAAAGTATCCATGCTGAGGGGCTCACTGAGCTAAACAGTAGACTCTTTAAATCTTTATTAGTATATATATATATATATATATATATGTTTTATTCTCTATTAATGTTTTTGCCTACATGTGTGTATAATGCCCATAGAGGCCAGAGAGGGTATTAGATCTCCTGGAACTGGAGTTGTACATGGTTATGGGCCACCAGGTAGGTGCTGGGAACTAAGACCAGGTCATCTGCAAACGCAACAAGAGCATTTAGCCACTCACTCAGCCATCTCCCCAGCCCTGAAAGTAGGCTTCCTTTTAACTTTACCCAGCACTGCTCGGGAGCATCTGTCTCTTTGCATTTATCAGACAGAGGTCTTTTCCCCATGAACACTGGCTTCTTCAGAAAGATCAGCCCTCTGACGTGGCTCTTCAGACAGTTTCATTGCTCTTGAGCAGAATGAGCCTCAAGCCCTAGGCAGTCGGGATGGAAGGCCTAATCACCAACATATTACTAAAATGAATTCGTTAAATTGAAGAATTACTGAATCACCTAGTTTCTTTTTTTATTCTTTTTTAGAAGGCAACATCTCCCCTCATTCCACAAAATGCCCTTATTGGTGATGTGTTGCCCTCACCCCCGACCCCCCACAGCGGATTGCAGGGGTGAGGAGAGGTGGAAAGGAGAGAGTCTTCTAATTGGCAATTTGTAACTTAACTTGTGACCTCGTAAAAGTCACAGAGTCTCCTGGACCGCAAAAATAGATTCTTCCTTAATCCCAAGTGAGCCTGAATCTCACACCTCCATCAGTACATCCTTCAGGCTGCCCCACCCCCAGCCAGCATCCTTCAGGCTGCCCCGCCCCCAGCCAGCACCCTTCCTCACTTTCCCTCCTGACTGCACAGTTTCCTTCAAAATGTGTGATCATGTGGCTTTTTCATGATTTTTTTTTTGATGCAGTGGCAAAGGAACTTAATTAAAATGAAGCCTGGGTGGTAACAAGGTCTATAAATATAATAAAGAAAATCTCTATAAATAATATTAAAGTTTGAAGCTAGAAGGTCTCTGGAGCCATTTATTCCTGATGAACAGAGTAAGCAGCCAGAATGGTCCAGACTTGTTGGATCACTGAGACGCCACTTAAGCGGATACTTCAGCTCCTGTGACCTCCACTGCAGTGTGTAGTATAAGGCCCACGTGGAGAGGAAGTCATGGACTTCCAAATGGTGCTACACATGGACTGAGGTGTGGCAGGGTTGCGACAGGATGGGGGCAAGTCCTTTCGTTCAGAAAGATGTTCTCACTTTTGCATTTAATGACTTTCCTTTTCCAATACGATACATTCAATGGAGATCATAAAATGCTTGTTAACTCCCATCCGCACCTTAAGGGCAGTGAGTTGGCATCTGAGACACCCACTCAAGACACCCATACTTCTAGAGAGGTTGATTACCGTGTTAAATTCCTTAGCCTGAGAGGATGTCACAGAAATGGCTAAAGGCTAGCCCTTCTGATGTGTGTATATACACACATACACACACATATATAGGTATGTATATACACCCACATACATACATATAGACACACACACATATATATATGTCCTTACCACCCAGAGAGTTAAAAATTAGGTTACACCTGTTTCAAGGTGATGTTTAATTAGACATATGCATAATATTTGAGCAGTATGAGAGAATAGAAAAAAAATTCATATCCCTTATCTTATATGAGTGACACATGGGACCAGCCCGGGGCTTGACCGCACTATGTCCCTTCAGTAGAACGCCTCTAGACTTGAAGTTTTGCAGGTTTGCTGGAAGGTCTGGGAAGGTGAAGGTCAGAGGAGCTGACTTGAGGAATTACAGAAACCAGAAGTCCAGGGATCAAAAGAAACTGATGTCCGACCACCTTCTCTAGGTAATGTGGAGGGAATGGATGTCTGGAAGGTCCTCCCCAGATCTCAAGTCTGCCGTCTGCAGAAAGACTTGTGGCAAATACCAGGTTACTCCAGTCTCATCTTCTGAGTTCCACACAGAAGTGTCTCCCAGACAGACTGTGACACAAAGCTCCGGCTAGCAGGACAGTTTAGAGAACAGGTTTTAGACTTGGAGTTCCCACCCTTACCTGAGAAAGACTGAAGAGCAGGCGTGAACTTTAACTATTGCAAAAGAATACCAGACCCTGGGTATGAGTCTGGAAAGCCGGCACCCTCTTGAAGTTTGTCCTTAAAGCAGAACTCTCCACTGGAGTTTTCCAAAGCTATGAAAATGGTCAATATTTGTACTGTGCAGTATGGCAACTCTTCGGCGCCCCACCCGTCTGTAATGGGAGTGGCAGAAGCGAAGATATGATAACGAGGCACTTGCGGCTCTCAACCTGTCAGGCTATGGAAACAACAGACCCCAAAGAAATGGGAATTTCCCCTCGGAATCTGATGCTGGCAGGAGGAAATGGCTGTACCAGAGGAGGAACTCGGCTTCCAGAAAGAGATGTCACATAGTTCTAACAATTTGTCACACCCCCTCATGGGACAAGACTGGAGCCAGACAGTGATGAGTTAATAGCAGGCAGCATCACGCCTGATCAGACGCCTTAAATGATCCATCCATGGCCACTGTTTAAACCTCAATCTTTCCTCGGGATGTCTAAGATGGCAGCGAGTCCCTATCTCTCTCTCTTCCAGTGTGACCACACTGAATAAATCTTATTTTTCTTCTTTCCATAGTTAATTTGGCTGTCCTAATTGGTTTGTTGGGAACAGGTGGCTGGACCTGGCTTGGGACACAGGCCCCAAATTCGATAACATTTTCCCTGAATAGGAGATAAGCGTTGTCTGATACGACCTGGAGTTTTCTGAGTCTCCAGTCTGATACTCGCCGTGTCTGATATGTGTTGCGATACTAATAAGGTGACGGCTTTGATGGAGTCACCAGGGTCCTTCATTGTGAAGCAGAACTGATTTCCTGACTGTTCTTGGTTCTCACCCGCGAACGCGGACATTTACTGACCGTTGGTATTTGCCTGCAGATCCTAAAACATGCGTCCATCAGTTAGCCCCCTAAAGGTGCATATACTTGTCTTCTAGAAATGTTTCTCAATCTTTAGTGTCCTTCCCGCGAGCAGACAGTAGTACACGTCAAACACACAGTCTCCATAAAGATTAATAGAGAAATTCACGTGAACTCGTCCACTCCACGAAACAGCTGATTTTTAAACGTGAGCCTGTGTTTGTAGTTGCTTTCTAAGGGTTCCACTCAGGGCCAGAATGTAGCTTAGAGGTAGGAAGTTTGCCTAAAATTCATACACACAGTGCGAGTTTCCTGTGTATAAAATTGTTGTTAATTTACATGGCTGAGTCGGCTTTTCGTGGTTTCACAAAGATAGCCCCGGATTTTGCAGAGGAACGGATTCCCAAGTGTTTTGTACTGTAGGGAATTGCTGCTCTCCTTCCTGCCTGTGTAACTTAGCGTGGGTCAGTTACTTCCTGTTCAGGGCCCAAACCCAGCTAGAGAATACCACCGGACCAAGAAGGTACTTTTGGGACTTCATGATTAGTAAATTAGAATACTTCTTTCCAAATTAGACAGGAAAGCTGTTGATGGCTTACATATTACCACTTTTTGTTTTAATTTGACACTTGAACAAATTCTATCCCAAACATTTCTGTATTTGTTACCCTTTAAAAATCACTACAAGAGCTAGTTCCAGGGCAAGCTCCAAAACTACAGAGAAACCCTTTCTCAAAAAAAAAAAAAATTACTGACAAAATCTCAAAAACGGGTGTTACCTACTAAGAACTAAGTATTGTGTAATGCTCTTACATAGATTTTAATATGTATGGGATTAAATTTGCATAAACTCTGACATCGTCAACATCTTTTTACCTAATGGTGGGGAAACCTAGCTCAGAAAAAAACTTCCCCAATGGGAAAAGCCTGAGGAAGCTGACCAGTAGGCACTTGCCCGGTCTGCAAACCCTGCCTTACTGTTTTGTGAGTGGCGTCCCAGCCAGAACCTGACTCCCAATTCTGCACTGCAGACAGGTCAAACTGCAGTCAGTGATTTATCCTGAGGATCCTGAACTCTCAGATCAGACCCTCTGATCACTTGGAGGAGCACCGGGGCAGGAGATGAGGATCTCACTGGGGGACTCTCTTCATAGCTTAGCACAGTGTTTAGGGAGGGCACGGCCCGTTCTGCCCTAGACTGTTAGAGAAATATGGTTTTACCCCTTACTGCCACTCTCTGGGGCGCAGAGCAGATCAAAGGCTGGCTGGAGAGATACCAAAAGCATTCGCTATATCAGTGACAAAGCTCTCCTGTTAGGGCGTTTCTCATCCGTGTTACTGTACTGAAGGGTGTTCCCATGAGGGGCTGTTTACGTGGTAGCTGATAACTGACATTCTCACCCATCACACAGTGGCATCGGTCGGTGCTGCTGTCTCAGCTTATCTGCATCGTGAGTGGTAATGATACTCACGGGTTGGTGTGACCATATCTTACTTTCAGATTAGCTCACAGAATCCAGTGGCATGGGCTTCAATCCCTTTCAGGTTCTTGTAAACCCATACATAATTTAAGACTCATGGAAAACAGTTAGCACTGTCTGCTGCCAAGATAGCAGATTTATATTAAAATGAAGCCACTTTCTTCCGTCTGATTCTCAGACACTTTGGTTTTACATGTATGTGAAGAGGATTCAGACGGTCATGCATCTGCCTGCTAGAATATTCCTGAGCTGTGTGGATGCTGGGTGAGTCTCAGCATAGCAAGAGCAGACAGTACAGTTCACAGGCTCAAAGGATGGGCTGACATGGTTTTTGTTTCTTCTGCTCCTGCTGAAATTTCACAACAGGGCAACCTTCGGTGTTGGTTCTTATATTGGAAACACACTCTGATGAATTATGAAGTATAACTTAGTAACGTCGCTTGCTCAGGAATGAGTTCTCTATGGGATTAATGGAATTGGTTGGCTTTTGGCGAGTGGGATTAAGAGAGTCTTGATTTTATTTCCTTAACAGGATTTCCAAGGTTTTTTAGTGCATTTAAAAGGCAAAGTTGGAAAACAAATTGAGTTGTGTCTATTTTCACTATTATTTTAAGCAGACTCGGTATTATTTTTGGAATCTAACTGACTTGAGATTGCTTAAAGGAATTTAACGCAATGTTTTCAAAAGGCAGGCACTGTGGCCTGTCATGTTCTCAGTTTTGATTTGTAAAGTCTTCTTGTTTTACCTCTCCACAGGCTTGTTGATTGGCTCTGGCTGTGCCCTCTATCCCTTGGGCTGGGACAGCGAGGAAGTCCGGCAGACCTGTGGTTACATCTCTGGCCAGTTTGACTTGGGTAAGTTTGTGCCATCCTTTCTAGAAAAAGGGCTTAATCACTGCTTCCTAGAAGGAGGACAGTATGGAGCTGCATTCGGCTAGTCATCATGTGTGATGGTGTACATACGTGCATGTGTATATACATACATACACACGTACATACATTTATCTATTTGTCTAATGAGGAGTCATTAATACCCTACTGTTTGCTAGCACTATGATTCATATTTCAGACTCAAAGAAAATAGAATGGCCCTGCTCTCGAGCATTTATATTCTCTGATTACTTTGTTCAAAAAATCATATATTTATTACTCGTTATACATGCCGAAAACATCTCTGGGGACTTCACAGGCAAACAAAATAAGCAAAGAAATTGCAAGGAGGGCAGAGCAGTTTCTCTGTGGGGTATGGAGCACAAGAGGAATGGGGGAGACAGAGCTGCAGCAGGGTCCTGAGTACGGGCATGTGTGTGATCACCAACCACAGATGGACGCTCCTGGTGGGCAGGAAGCCTATCTCAGCAGAGGGAGCTGGAGGGAAGAAGAGTCCATCAGAGAATCCGACAGCAGGAGCAGTGAGCTGCCACTCCTCAGATGGGATGCGTGTGTGGGATTTTGTGTGCTCGTCTATGTGCTAAATGCACAGGTTTGGTTGTTCTCCACTTGTAGCTAAGTGCATCCTCCCGGCCCTGCAGCCTCCGTGGTTTCTAACGGAGTGCATATTACATAGTATTCAAGATTTCCATTTGTGGCAAATGGGGGCTTCTTTACTTGGTGGATAAACTTACACCGGTTTAATCACCCCCTTATCTCTCTTCAGTTGAGAAAATAGCTAAGTTTACCTCACTTCCTCTTGCTTTAAGGTATGTCCTAATGAAATATTTGATGAATATGGGTTGTCTTTGTTGAATTCTTTTTCTTGGAGTATTTTTCTGGAATCAGGGTTAACAGGACCAAGGACTGTTAAACCACTACTACAGGACGGGACATATGTTCTCACCCCCACTGGGTTCATGACTCAGGCCCCTGTTGCAAAAGTAGATCAGTGAGGGAAAAGCACGTAAAGTATTTCAAATACATTTTACAGGATATAAGGACCTTCATAAGAAGGTAAAGACATTGTAGAGATGCTAAACCCATGGCTTCCTGTCCAGGTTTAATAAGGCATTAGGTAGTCATGGAGAGCTCTGATTGGACAGGGCGGGATGGGGTGTGAGCCAATAGTAATAGTGAGGCCATCTGTCTCCCTCACTATGCCCCTGTGTTGAAGGGACATAGATACCTTTCAGGTGCAGACGTTTGTGGAACATATTCCTTACGTAGCGAGGAAGTAGTAGTCTGCCTAGATTTCATGACCCTGCCTCAGGGCCAAAGGGCTCGGGCAGGTCAGAGTGTCTCTTCCTGCTTCTGTGGGTCTCCACAGAACAGCTGTGCAGCTGTGACTGCCAAAGGCAGCCAATCTGCTCCCTCTGCCTTGTGGACTAGCAGCTTACTTAGCCTCTGCCTGTCGGGCCGTCCTCCACCCGTGCAGTTTACTGTCTTAAACATCTGCTGTCCCCATAAGACATCCGATTCCAGGAGAAAAGTTCTGAGAACTGGCCCAAGGGTTTTGATTCCATTCTAAATCGCTTTTTTAAATGTTTGTTACAATGCTGATGACTTCCTTTTCCCTTGTTCATGAGTTACATAGCAAAATACTGTTTAAAGACAATAAAAGGAGGTGAAGAAAAGTAAACCGAATTGAGAACCTAAAAGAAGCGGTTTTTATTACTGGATATCAATCACCTCGCTGTCCTCAGAAGGACACTGGCGCTCTCCAAAGGACAGTGTGCTCCTTATTAGCAGGAATAAAGCAAGCCACTTCCTGTTCCTCTTCTCCCCTCTTCCAGTACAAGCTTGCCTGAGTTTGGATTACTTTTGTAGTCACCATTCATGTAGAAAAAAGAAAAAAGAAAAAAAGCCGCTGGCACCAAGTGGACTCTTCAGAGCCTTTCTGCCTTTTGCTCTAAGGGCGTGCTGCGTCTAAGGGAGACACTTTAATATGTCACTTGGCTTTTCCTTTCCCTGGCCTTTGAAACATTCCTAGTCATTTAACACAGGCTCCAACTTGAGCGGAACCCTGTCTTCAGCTGCCCTGTGGCTGGGCTGCCACATTGAGTCAGGTAGTCGAGTGCGCAACAGGACTCAGATCTTGTAGCTGAGGTTTCTTTGCTGGACCCTGGTATTTTCTGTCTTTTCAACACCGCTCATCCAAAAAGTTGAATGTTGAATTAAAGTATGCCTCTTCACTGCTCTTTATTATCTATTTTTTATTCTTTAAGTTGCTTTTGCTTTATGTATATGTGTGTTTACCTTCATTAGTGTCAGTGAATCATGTATCTGCAGTGCCCTAGAGGCCAAAAGAGGGCATCAGATTCCCTGGAACTGGAGTTGCAGATACCTGTGAACTCCACGTGAGTGCTAGGAACTGAACCCAGGTCCTCTGAAAGAGCAACCAGTGCTCTTAACCTCTCCATCCCTTGTTTATTAATTTTATGTTGTTAAAACCACATTCGCAATTCAAGAGACTAGCATAATTTAATTTCTGCCCGGTAGTTTTTACGTTTTCTCTTTGCATGGATGATGAGGGGGAAGGAAAATGGCACCATCTAAAGACGAGAATGGGATCTAGATTCCCGGCGTCAATAAGTTTCGATTATTGTACTGTTTTTCTGGGTTCTATTTTTGGGGACTCTGTCATCTTCTTTCAAAAGCCCTAAGAAGAGAAGCAGAGAGCCATTGTCAGACCCAGCCCACGCTGACTGCCCTTAGAACTATTTTCAAACCTTCCCACATAGTAGCCCATGCTGGCTTCCCTTACAAAGCTGTCACTTCTGAACATCTCCTTGCTGGCCACTTGTGCTGCCTCCCTTTGCTTATCGTAGTTTAAAACTGTCTTACATCATGACCTACCTACTGTGCCAATTTGAATGTAATTGGCCCCCATAAGCTTTTAGGGAGTGGCAGTGTTGGGAGGTGTGGCTTTGTTGAAGTAGGTGTGGCCTTGCTGACAGAAGTGTGTCCATGTGGGGGCAGGCTTTGAGGTCTCTTTTGCTTAAGGTTCGCTCAGTGTCACAGTCCACTGTCTATTGCCTGTAAGACGTAGGACTCTTAGCTGCTTCTCCAGCATGGACCACCATGATGATAATGCCCTAAACCTCTGAACTATAAACCAGCCCCAGTTAAATGTCTTCCTTTATAAGAGTTGCTGTGATCATGGTGTCTCTTCACAGCAAGAGAAATCCTAAGACATCAAATAAAAAAAAAAAAGATCATTTGTCTTTCCCTGGGGATGTTGTGGATGGCTGCAGGGAGCTGAATGGGAATGGCAAGAAAGGAGCCTTCTCTGTGTTTAGTTTTTCTGTCTGAGCAAGTTTGTTGTTTTTTTCGAGACAGGGTTTCTCTGTGGCTTTGGAGCCTGTCCTGGAACTAGCTCTGTAGACCAGGCTGGTCTCGAACTCACAGAGATCCGCCTGCCTCTGCCTCCTGAGTGCTGGGACTAAAGGCGTGCGCCACCATCGCCCGGCTGTCTGAGCAAGTTTTAATCCCAAGCATAAACCATGGACGCAAGATACAAAGTAACTTCATGAGATTATAGGTTAGTAAGGACCCCCTAGGGAAAACATTTGAATTGGCCCAGGAAATGTATGTAATAGGCAGGAAGGGGTTTCACAGAACGTTGGCATTCGTGGTTGTAATGCAGTGTGGGGAAGACCTAACCCAGACATCTCTACTTTTTAGACGGGAAAGGAAGGGAGGTTGTTCGCGGATGTCCGTGGCTTTTGTTCTTAGCATGCCTATGTTTTTTTCCTATCATGTTTGTCAGGCATTTTTCATGTTAAATACAGAACTTTGAACCAGTTTTGTAATAGTAGCTACTTGGACAAATCAGAGAATGTTACGATGCTGACCTTTGAACGCCTTGACTTATGAGGAAGAAAGGAGAGGAGTGTTTACAAATCTACTCATTTAAAAACAGAATACAGAATTAAGAGTCCCAAAGGGCTGGCCAGTGACTGTATTGCTTCCTCCTTGACAGTAGTGATCAACCTTTAAAGAATCAGAAGTGGTCTTGTTGAGAAAGTTAGATGCTTGGTTCCCACATTATTATTTTCTCAGTGTTTTTTTTTAAATAGTTTTTCATGTATGAGTGTTTTGACTGCATGTATGTATGTGTGCTGCATGTATAACTCATAACTATAGATGTCAGAAAACAGTGTCAGATCCCCCGAAAACAAGGTTATAGATCAATGTGTACCTTGTGGGTACTGGGAACGAAATCCAAGTCTTCTGCTAGAATGGTGCTCTGAACAGTCCACCCTCACTGGGATTTTCAATGCTGATCATGTATGTAAATTAGGATGCTTTGATATGCAGATTAAAAAAGTCTTGATTTAAACTGACTGAAACAAAAAGGTCATTCAGAGGACTCACCTCATGGCCAGAGTTAAGGTGCAGACTTTACTGGGCCTGGCCTCAGAGATACAGTCTGGGGTCTGTGTTTGAGAAGAGCTATCTGCAGAACAGCAGTAACCATCTACCATTCCCAGGTTGACTTTGTCCTGGAGTTCATTCCCCTCATGGGCAGAGATGTGTTTGGTACCTATAGCTTTGAGCACCCTAGTTCATGTCAAACGACAAAGACAAGCTGCTCTCCAGTAATGCAATAGTGCTCTCTCTCTCTCTCTGTCTCTCTCTCTCTGTCTCTCTCTCTGTCTCTCTCTCTCCCTCCCTCCACCTTCGCCCCCATGTTTCTCTGTCTCTCTCCATTGACCTGGGCCAGCCGGCTATACATCTGCCCATAAATAGACGACCACAGCTGGGGATAGTCTGTCTGAACGGTCTTCTTAGGAAGACATCATAAATTGCCAGTGACAATAAGAAGAGAAAAGTCACCGTTGTCTTCCTCAGTCAGGCATCAGAGTTTACCCCGTCAGGGTAGCCTGTGGATGTGACAAGGATCAATAGTTTATGCCGTGTAAGTGTTAACAGCAGTGATGGTCCCGCTATTTGTTAGAACAAGCGTGTAAGAGAAGAAACAACCCAGTGCACAGCAGAGCTTCTGATATACAAGGAAGGCCTGGTAGAGATTTGCAGTGTGGATAAGGCCTATTTATTTATTTACATCCTGACTGCAGTTTCCCCTCCTCTCCTCCCTGTCCCTCCTGCTACCCCCCACCGCCACCCCACTCTTCCTCTTTGTTTCTATTCTCATGAAGATCAACAAAGTATGGCATATCAAGTTGTAGTAAGACTAAGCACCTGCCCATATATTAAGGTTGGTAAGGATGGCCTATTATAAGGAGTATAAATTCCTTTAAGGAGCCAGAGACTGCCCCTTCTCCCACTGTTATGGGTTCCACCAGACAAGCTATATGACTGTCACGTGTGCAGAGGGCTTACTTCTGTCTCATTCTGGCTCCCTGGTTGTTGGTTCCGTCTCTGTGAATCCCTGTCACCCCAGGTTAGTTGATTCCTTGACCCATCTGGCTCCTGCAATCCTTCCCTGAGCTCTGCCTAATGTTTGGCTGTGGTTCTCTGATCTGCTTCCATCAGTTGCTGGATGAAGCCTCTCTGATGACTACTGAGCTGAGCAGCACTCTATACGTAGAGCAGAATATCATTAGGCATTATTACGTTGACGTTTATTTTTCCAGTCATGTTTGGTCTATGCTAGGCCTCTGGGTCATAGTCTCTGGGTCCTGGCTCTCCAGGGAGTGTGAGGCATGGACTCACTCTTGTGTACTCTTGGCTGTCCTGGAACTCGCTCTGTAGACCAGGCTGACCTTGAACTTGGGGATCTGCCTGTTTCTGCCTCCCTAGTGCTGGCATCTTTTAAAAAATGGCACCAAGGCCATTTTTAATGTGCGCTTTCAATCAGTCGTTAGTCTTCCTTTTTTTTCATATTAAACATACGGTCTCCATAATCAGGTTGTCCAATTGATTTAATTCATGCCTCAGAGTCTTTACCCATCGAAGACTTTTATAATTATATCCTTATGATCAAAAGTAGCATTTCAATTAATTTGTCTTGCTAATTTGCCAAGTAAATTTGAATAATTATTGCTTTCATCTTTTCTTTAATTTGATTAAGAAGCCCCGTTGTTTTCTTTCCTTGAAATTGTGCGGCTGGTGTCCTAGGAACAGCGCCATGGACTAAACTCGGGCATCCCAGCTGTGAGAAGATGCATTTTTTAAACGAAGGAAAAACCCTTCCTACTGCCATTTAAAGGATGACCACATGCCTCTAAACATGTTATGTCTCCTTCCGATGATGTCTGACCCCTGAGTCATGCATTCCATCCTTAAATCTAACCGCACTTGATCTACAAAGTACAACTTATTATACAAAAGATAACTTGCAAGTTATATTAAGGACAGTTGGGTAAAGATGAGAAAACACTTCCTCCTACACCCGCCTCTCCAATTCTCTCTTAAAGAGTTTTGAGCTTTTCCCAGCCTGGTATTTTTGGCAGCCTGACCCTCCATAAGTAGAGCCAATGACAGAAACAACTCTATTGGCCTCTGTGACATTTACTATGACACACATCATTTTGACTATATTCATAAGGCTCCTGGACAATTTTGTGGCTGTCCTGGCTGCTTCGTGTGTAGCCGCTCCTGCCTCTGACTGTCTTGCTGGAGTCGGGTGTTGGGCGTTTTCTCATTGTTGTTTTTTGTTTTCGTATTTTTCTTCTCCCAAGTAGAATGAGTTTCCCATCCCTCAGTTTAGCAGGAGACTCCTCTCATGCAATACACTGGGCATGGAAAATAAAGGTATAACCCCTTTGTGAGATAGCTATTTCGTGAGGCTAGCTAATGGTAAGATCTGAACACACGTCAGGATTTAGCCAGAAAGGCTGGAGAGACAGCTCAGTGGTTCAGTTTCTAATGCTCTTGCAGAGGCCTGGAGTTTGATTCCCAGCACCCACATTTAGTGAGTCACAGCTGCCTATAACTCCAGCTCTGAGCATTCTGACTACCTCTTCTGGCCTCTGTGTGCACCCCCATTTATGTGCTGCACATGGCTATTCATTGGACCTGTCCCCAAACTTTTGAATCTTAAGACAAAGTTACTGGATGCCATCTAGGGGTTCCTTCATGGGCCTGGATTCTCTCAACGAAGGCTCCAGTGCAAGAGAATATTAGCATGAAGTCAGGCAGCTGCTGGGAGTTCAACTGAAACCTAAACTGTGTGTTCCAAGGAATTCTGGAGAACTCAGGAACTCTATAAATGATACAGAGAAACTTCTGCTGGCCCAGGAAGTCCAGTTAGGCCAGTGACACTTGATTGGGCAAAGCATTCAGTCATCACCAAGACAAAACAAATAAAAACCAACAACAGCTCTCTGGTTATTCATGCTTCCTGGTGACCTCTGCATACGCCTTAGAAAAGGGAAGAACTACAGATTTATTTCTGGAATATTCATGCGGCCTGCAAATCATAACTTATTATTCAAAAGATAACTTGCAAGTTATATGAAGGATAGTGGTTCCTGTGGTCATGAAATTAGCATGGGGACATTGCCACTTCAAGCGATCACTTAGTAAATACCTCTAGTCTCTCTAAAAAGAAAAGTTGCTGCACTCTGTACAGTGTGCACCTGCTTCTGTCTGGTTCCCTAAACTCACCTTTGCAAGTTCATCTCACCTGCAACTGCAGACATGCATGTTCAAGATAGCAAGCTATGCCGCATGTAGATATGGAAATATCCCATGTGCCATTTGTCCGTCATGCTCAAAGCAGAAAAAGGAACCGGGGAAAGGAAGCACTTAAGAAGTATAAGTGGGAGGTGGGGACAGCTGCCTTCTAATTTTGGCCAGCTACAAAAGCTGTTAGCATTCATCCTGCTTCTATAGATTCTGGTATCTGACACCCAGGTAAGAGTTACAGCCTGGCTCCCTGAGGGATTCAGGCTCCATCACTACTCAGAAGTCAAGATCAGTCATAGTTTAAAGACCCAGGTTTTGAAAAATTAATTTTTTTGTTTCAGCCTTCTCTGGGCTGGAAGACTGTGGCTCTTTTTAAAGCCTCACCCAGTTCCTTGCAGCAATTTCTGGCAATGAAATTCAGCAATTGGAGAAAAAAAAGAAAATTTTTTTAGCAAACTTGCGTGAAGGAAGATGTCTTGAAGTCCAGTCACCAAACAGGTGCTTGGGTTACGCTAATCCCTACTCGAAAGGTCTTCGTCTCCTATGGTACCTGCTGGTGGTGTACCCTTTCCAGACTCCTTAAGCAGCACTTATGGAAACTGAACAGTGCTGCCCTGATTTTTTTTTTATCCCATTGATGGCTTCCTTCTGTCTTCTGCTTGGATATTAAAGTTTGTTCAGAAAATGTTTTAAATTGAACTGGTCCGGGGGGCAGTATTTTTGAGGTTTGGGTTATCTCTCAGAACTTGACCTTCAAGTGGCAAGAAAGAATGAACCACAGAAACATATCAGAGGTTAAAGGAATTCCACTGTTCCTTCTGGTTTTGTTACCTTGTTCTTTTATGACATACTGTCATCTTTATTTATTGCTGTTGATCAATTGTGTTTCCCATCCTTGTTCTATCATTTTTAATATCTTTTCTCATCATCATAAATTTAGAATTGAGTTTTATAGGAATATCACCTTGTTTCTGTTCCTGTGTACCCTATTTCTTTAAAATGCTATATTCTACATTCATTCATTTATTGTGTATTGAATGCACTATTTGGGTGAACAACTGGATATCTCAATCCGTGGTGCTGCAGATGAGTTCCGTGTTGTAGGAGGGTTTGACCCACAGGTGGAGTTCAGCTTGAGGCCTCTAGACAACAAGAGGCCACGGTTCATTTACATAGGTTTCAGAGAACTCCTGAAGTTTTGTGTGATTTTTATGTGTTATGTGCTTTTAAAAGATTATTTATTCGTGAATTTAATTTCAAGAGAGTTTCATAACCTTTACACTTTGGCCAAAGGCAGTCTTGATCTCTGAAGGTTTATCACTTCTGGCAAATAGCATTGGCTATCAGACCTCAGAAAGTGTAACGACCTGAACTCGAAACTTAAGACTTCTCGGGAGCCACAGGTCTCCCCAGGAAGACTGGAATTGGACTTCATTCTTGGTCTATAAAAGTGCTTGCAAGAACTGCTGTGAGGGAAAACATCCTTACTTACAGTATGCGTTGTGCAGACACAGCTCATGCCCAGTTCTGATCTTAAGTCCCATCTATGAAAATGTGACCTGTCTTACCAGTGAGTAGATTATATGTCCACTTAGATCTGATCCAGTTTATTTCCACAGCCTGGACCTAGCCTCTTGGGTACCACAGTGTTTCCATGTTTCTCCTGACTTGTGAGTTGAGGCACTTTATTCTTGACTGCCATCTCAAAGATGTTTGCCATGGTGATTTGATTGAATAATGTCCCCTTTATGGTCACATATTTGAGCATTAGTCCCAGTTGGTGGCACTTTTTAGGGAGTTTCTGTAACCTTTGGAGATGGGAGGCTTGTCGGGGAAAATATATCACTCGCGGTGGGCTTATATCCCCTGCCTTCTATCTTCTCTCCTTCCTATGTGCAGATAAAAATGTGATCCCCAGCTTCCTATGCCTGCTGCCACACTGCCACCATGCCCTCCCTATCATGGTGGACTCAATCACTGAAACCATAAGCCAAAACAAACCCTTTCTTCCTTAAGCTGCTTTGACTGTGCTTTTTCATCACAGCAACTGAATGGTAACTCATACATCTTTATAGTCAATAGACTTAGGAGACATCACAAGGGAGGCTGTCATATGCCCATATAATAAAATGATTTCCCTCTGGGGTAAAAGTCAGGCATGTTTTCTTGAAGCCCAATATAGAAGTTTTCCTATGCCTGGAGCTCTTCCGTTGTGACACAAACCCACTGTGCTTGCTGTATCTGTCTGTGCTACTGAGTTTCAGCCTTAGTGGGATGTGGGAGGCAAGAGAAAACATGAAGCTCATTGTGCTTGCTATGCTGTAATATTGTCCCCATGCTGGTCTAATATGATAGCTTACAAATAGAGTAAATCCTAGGCTCTTAGCCTCCTTTTACAATACTGTTCCAATACTTCAAAACACCTCTGCATAGACAGTGGAATCGCTTTGCTACACAGAGAAAACCCAGCTCAAGTGCCTCGTCTACACGGCAGTGTAAGTACTGCTGTCATATGGATCTCATCAACACCAGAAGCTTTATTAATGAGCACAGCAGTTGCCAGAGATAGGTTTTGATTGCTGAAATTTGTGTCTTCTTAACTAGCATGCTGGATCTTTTCACTGATGTTAAAGATGAGAGTTAATGCTGCCTACGATCACAGAGAATCTCCCCATTCTTTCCTGAGAGGATGCTAGCATCCATCTAGGAATAGACCATTATTGCAACCATGAGTGATATTTAGATTTATCAACCTGTATGGCCTAGGTTCTGAGCAGTCCTAACCCCAACATATGCAGCCACAGTGGGGAGGCAAGCTCACACGGAGACCTCCTGCTCCAAGGCATCATCTCTGGTTTGTGGTATGTGAAGCTGGGAATCTCCACCATTCTCAAGAGGAGCAAGGAACAATAGAATATTTGGGGGACTTTGGTGAAGGCAGTTTCCTTACCAGGGAACATGCAGCAGTACTCTGATAACCAGTCCACGTTTAGTGATGGAGTCAGGTATGGCCTTCTGCTTAGAATGGTATGCACCATCGAATCATTCTCAAAGGGTCTGTTTTAGTCTTTGGCTTGAAGGATGTGTAAATGTGTGTTGCCAAGGGCAATGCAGCTCTGCTTGAGCCCACAGCATTTGCCTGTAGTGGTCCCTTCACACATTGGTGGTCCACACACAGAGAAAAAACAGTTTGATGAGCAAGACTTTGCATGTATCTTTTGTTTGCTTTATTTTGTTTCACAGTCTGTGTAGCACAGGCTGGCTTTGAACCTGGGATCTTCCTGCCTTTCTGCCTTCCAAACCTTGGTGTTACAGACACATGGCACCATGCCTTGAGTTGTTTCGCTTTGGCTTTCTGATAACTGTTTGTTGAATAAGTATGTGTACACCAGGATTTGCTATGAGGCTTGCTTTTATTTATATCTTGGAAGTGAGGTCTTCGAAAAAGAGTGTCTAACCACTCACCATCTGTCATAATTTTACAGAGGGTATTGGAATTTGCCGGAAGGAATCAAGAGATTGGGCCTGACTGGATTTGGCTTAACTATATTTCTTTGATTTGACTTCCAAGCATGGCAAGACTGTTGAGAACTCCCAGAAAGGGCCAGCTAAGCAGCGTCAAAGTCCTGCCTGCGGCCACAGGATTCCACTAGCTCAGGGCCAGCAGAGAGTGTGCAGACTCTGCTCGGTGTTCAGTGGAAATGTGACAGTGACCGACAGAGTGGGGGACCAACACCATCACAGTTGAAGGCTGTCCATCTCCACACAGGTTGGGACAAAACTGCCCCGGACCTCGCCGAGCAACAGCACTGGGAGATAGACTTTGGTTTCTGGGTGGCCTGAAAGAAAGAGTTAAAACCCCAAGAGCTGAGTTTCCCAGGAAGTCTTAGCTTTTATTAAAAGCAGCCCCAGACAGAAACTAACGATGACCTTGGTGGTCTTCGTTACTGGACAAAGTCTTGCTGGTTATTTTAGTCATCCCCAAAGATGATCAATTTCTGTGTCGCTTCATGGTGTGGACACAAAGGCCACCTCTGTTCATGCGACAGTGTCTCCCAAACGGTAGACATCTCTAGTAAAGCTTTTAGGTTGACGGCAGTGTTAAGGGGTAAAGACTAATAGCGCCTGGGCTGCCAGATACTCAGCTAATCGATATGACAAAGGGGAAACTGCTTTTCACACAGATGGTACAAAGACGTATATCAATAGATGTGCCTGGGGTGTCCTGGAGAATTGTGGGAGCCATTTCACCCATCCTCATTTCACTGTATTTTTAAAGGAACCTGAGTATTTGGAGTTCTTAGGCATGTGGACCGAAAGAAGGTTGGGTGGGTAAAAGCATCTTTAACTTCCCTCCAGTGATTATGTTGTCTTCCTGCCATGCCAGGATGGAGGGATGCAGAACCTGCATTCAGTGTAAAGTGTGGAGGGAGGGCTCTGGGTCAGTCTGACACCAAGGAAAAATGAATAGGCGTGTTGCGATGTGAAAGGAAACCTCAGGAGTCAGAGACGTTTGATGGATTGAGTAGCATCACCTGGTCATCCGGGTCCTAGACCATCCTCACTGTGTTACTTGCTCCTTTGGTTCTATCAGTATCTTCCTTCCACTCATGGTTTACTTCTTGTTGTACACAACTCTCTCCTGAGCCAAAATGCCACCACCGTTTTCATGAATTCAGCCGTGCCAGGTTACAGAGGATTATCACAGCTGGATGTGTTGATTGCTGATGTTGCCTCCTAGAAGGAGGAGTTGGAATGGTCACAGCATTTTCACCAGAGTGTCAAGCCACTCCTACAAAGCATATGTATGTACTGCTTCCATAAGTGCACACGGCTTCAGTGAGAGGCTAGAGTGTATTGACTGGGAAGGCCCAGGAGGGGCTCCAACGGTGCAGTTATCAATGCAAAGGCGCTGTTCTCACGTCAAAGGCAGTGAGGGATAGTTTATTCTACAGCCAAATTAGAATGACTGAGGCCTGGAAAATACACAGCTAGGTCACTTCAGGTTCCATACTCACACGTGGAAGCAATTTCATGAAGCTTTATAGCTGCAGAACACAGAAAGTTATAAATAAAGCAATTTGCTCTCTGATGACATTTTTGACTTTTGGGTTGGTGGAAGTTCATCGTCTGCTATGTTAGCAGATTCCTAAAGGGTTCTGTCTATTAGTCAATGGATATTAGTCCCAACACAGATAGATAGATGTAGGCAAGGAATGGCTCCTCAGGGGCCTTAAATATAGCCCAAGCTAGGCAATTAGCCTGTGGTCCTGCAAGCTTCCAGTCTTCCCACACCACTACGTTTCTTCTAACTAGTCATGCCTTCTCAGAGACAACTTTTCCCCGGGAATTTTCATCCACTACGCTAAGAAGGAGCTAACGTCTGTGCTGGGTTTGGACCATCCACTGTGGCCCCTTTGAGAACACCCACACTCCTGCCTGTAACCTCCACCCACCCGTTACTCTATAAGGAAGCTGTTTTAGTTAGGGTTTCTATTGCTGTGAAGAGATACTATGACCATGGCAACTTTTATAAAGGAAAGCATTTCATTGTGGTAGCCACTTACGTTCAGAGGTTCAGTCCATTATTGCCATGGTGGGAAACACAACAGCGTGCAGGCAGACATGGTGCTGGAGAAGGAACTGAGAGTTCTTTCAGCTTGACTCACAAGTAACAAGAAGTGCTCTGAGACATTGGACAGTGGCTTGAGCATATATGAGACCCCAAAGTCTACCTCCACAGTGACATTCTTCCTCTAACAAGAATACAACTACTCCAACAAAGCCACAGGTCTTAATAGTGCCACTCCCTTTGGGGGGCCATTTTCTTTCACACAGCCACATAAGACTATAAGTAATTTATGTTGGTTTGAGTCGTCTTTGGCACTCAAGGAAGGAATGACTCCGGGGCTCTCTGAAGAGACCAGTCTCAAAGTCTGCCCAGCTCCCTATTAAAAACACTCTAGTGTTTTCATATAGCCTCCCTATATTTTCGTCTATATTTTATTTCATCTCCAGACAACTTATAATACCTGCTCCAATGTACATAGATATGCTAGTTCACTCTGAGGGGGATAAGAACCAGGAGCAGTGTGTATACATGTGTGCATACATGTTTATACACTGTAGATACCATGCTGCAGGGAAGAGCACTTTGATTTTCAGCCAAGTCAAACCTGTGATTCTAAAATCAGTCGATCCTAAAGACCTGATGATATGCCCAGATATGGTAGTTTGCTGATGAAATATGACACTGGTTTATTTCTCTTAAACAATGCTATGCTTTTTCTTTGAGCATGTGAAATTACTTTAAAGAATGAAGGTGTCCAAGAATACAGAGGACCCAAGTTCAGCTCTTAGCTCCCATGTGGTGGCTCACAACCTTCTGTAACTCCAGTTCCAGGGAGCCAGTGTCCTTTTCTGGCATCGGTAGTAATCGCATACATGTGATGCCCATACGTACATGCAGGCAAAACCCACACACATAAAATAAAAATAATCCTTTCTTTTTAAAAAAGGAGGTGTCATGACTCTGTTAAATGTCCCACTCCACCCCCAACACACACTCTTATGTGTTGGAACACATTCTTAGACTGTGTGCTGTTTTCAGAGGGTTAAGAGACCTTTAGGAGGTGGGGCCTGGCCAGCTGGCATGGATAGGTTGCTGAAAGCAGGCCTTTGAAGTTACAGCCCACCCTAATTCTAGTTTCTTTGTCTAACCTTCCTTTTCTGGCCCCCTGAAGCAGCTCTGCCATAGGCTCAGTCTGCCAAGGCACTGCTCGGCCACGCCTTCCCCACCCAATGGACCGAACGCTCCTAAAACCAGGAGCCCACATGACTTTCCTTCCTCTACATCTCCTTGGTCAGGTAGCCTGTCATAGACAAGAGAATAATGACAGACACAGCAGGTCCTTACAGGTTGTATATAGTATATAGGCAAAGAGTCAAGATTGAATGGCTGTGGTTAGCAGCAACACTAGCCTTCTTTCATATGTGAATCAGGACATTATATATCATAAACAAATCCAGCAGACCAGTGGCATGCTGAGAGATCTGGGACAGTCACCAGTGTCCTGGGCAGCTATGCTCATGTATAGAACACAGGAGATGGCCCAGATCCAGGGCTGGCAAGTGATGGGCCAAATTTGCTCTGCATGCTTCTGTAAATTAGATTTTATTGGCAGGCAGCAGTGCTCACTGACATAGTTGGTATCTGTGATTGCTTTTTAACTAAAATATTTACTGTCAGGCCCTTTTCTGAATAAGATCACCAATCTTGACCTGTGCCATTCTTTTCAAAACTTCCTCCAATGCTGAGGTCTATGACCCTGTGATACACTCCCTTGGTGGCAGAAGCGAGGGAAGACAAAGGTCAGGAAAACAGAGGAAGGATGCCCTGGTTCTGGGCGAGTCCTGAATTGAAAGGAAGCTCTGTTGCATTCAGGTTCAGCACCTTCACAACACCCACCCTCCTTCCTCCTGCCTTCCTGTCTTGCCTGAAGCATTGGCACTGCTGCCTGGGGACCTCTTTGGTGGCACTAAAAGCCCTGTAGTAATTCTCTGTGGAGATTACCGTTTCCTTGTCTTTCAACTGTATTAGCTAGAAAAACTCCTTTCATTCTTCGGAAAGCGTTGTCTCCCACGCGGAGTATAAACCTACTTCATCTTTCAGGATCAGAGATGTTTGTTGAGGAACATGGGCCACCTGTGCCCCCGAGTGCTGCCCTGGCACACTTCATGGCTCCTCCCAGGAGTCTGGATTGACACTCTGTCCTCTCCTCCCTAGACACTGAGAGTCTGCACGCAGGTCTAATTTACCTGTCGATTCACGACCGGATCGCAGGACTAAAGCTAGCATGTCGTCTTAATCGTCGGTGACTTAATTTGTAGGCAGTTTGCTCAATTGGTGTAGTTAGCTGTGACTCCCTTAGTAGGATGCAGTCAGAGTGCCCGGACTGAAGAGCTGCCCCGTGGTCACTGTCCTACACTGCCATAGTTGCAGGTGGACTATAAAAGAAGATCTGATTCAGAAAGTTTCAGAGTAAAAAGGATCAATAGGCTATAGCTGTTGTTTAATAGTAGGTTATGCCTGCCACCCAAGTACTCTAAGTCCTCAGATTTGACCTTCCACTTTGGATATGATATCAGTTTTTCATTTTGCATACCACTCATGTTTATTAATGTGTGTGTGTGTGTGTGTGTGTGTGCGTGCGCGCACACGCGCATCTGTATCTTATTTTCTTATTGAAATTTGCTTAACTTTGGTTTTGACATTATTCTGTAGACAATACTTATTTTATGCTTTGGTTAACATACATAAGAAAAGGGTCCGACTATGAAGCTGTAGGAAGGACCTGACTTTCTGTGGTATTTAAGTCTATACTATTTGCTTCCTCTTTCCATTGATCCTTTGCTTTCTTGCCTTTGTTCTTTGTAAAGCAGAAAGAATAAGGTCAGACATGCCTGCTTCTTCCCTATCTAAACTTTACATTTATATATTGGTATGCTAATGAGAAGACGAACGCTAAAAAGAAATCCCACACTAGCTCAGAACTGGTATAATAAAGGGTTGTTTATTTAGGCATAGACTCACAGATCACAGGAGGAACAGCAACCGATGTCTCCCCAAGGAAAGCTAGTACAGCGCCTTACAACAAGTTACCGAGAGAGAGTGCCCAGCGCCTTGTGACTGGCTCAGTGACCAGATGCTAAATCTTCAAAAGGCAGATCCTTCATTTAACTAGAAACAGTCAAAGTGGACAGGGGAGATTCTTCTAAAAAGACTGGAAAAATCACAGGGTAAGAGAAAATATGACATTTTCCCTCTGGCACATAAGTTCCACTGAAGCATCTGTAACTCACAAGAAAAGTAGAGTCAACCTAGACCTTCCTTATACAATAGCTAAACCCAAGAGGAAGCTCTGTGATTAATTGGACCCAAGTTCATGATCAAGTTTGATGTTTACTAGAGCTATGGGACAAGTTACTCATCCTGTCGGGAGCTAGATACTTCTGAGAAGTGAGAATCAAGTTGAGGAATCAAAAAGATACAAATGGATTTGCATCTCTAATTTCCTAAAAAATATCTTGTGAAAAAAACAATTAAATGAAGGGCCCCTCCCCATTGGACCCCTTCCTTGCAGTCTTTAGCTGACAGATATTAAAAAATTATAAACGTTGAATTTCTATTTACAGTCCTGGCATAAAGTCTGATATCCACTCATGGCACAAATGGGTATCGATTGCCTTTGGGGGTCCAGGCATTGTGTGTGGTATTGAGCATCAGCATACAGAAAGAAACAGGCCAGTGCAATCACATCTAGAGTATGAAATATGAATTGAACTAATTAATGAAAAAGTGGAGGTTCTATTACAAGGTCAAAGACAAGAAGATGGGGGGTGGGAGGAGCTCCAGTGAGTTGGATCTGCTGTAGGGTCCTTTTCATTCCTTCCTTGTCTCTTATTACTTCCAAAAGCAGCACAACAAAACTAAATTGAATCACCCGCAAAAGCCAGCCACACCTCACTTCACCCTGCACCCCGCCACCGGGTATGGCCCTGGAATACTGCCAGGGAGCCTTTGTCTGCGGACTTGGCAGGTGCCTGCGGTGCGCAGCTCTGTCCCATTAACCTCTATTTTAGCTGTCAAGAAGAGTATTCCCCGATGTTGAAAGCAGCAATTTGCCAAGCAGGCAGGCTTGGAGTCCTGTTTGACGAAGCGTCATGGGGTGCAAAAGGGAAAGTTTAAACAGATTTGCCTCTCTAATTTCCTGAAAGATCACAGACCAAACTCACCCTCTGGTAAAATGCTTTCTGTTTGCTTTATAATAGCAAGCATTATTGCCCTGACAGGCGGAGTGGGGAGGCCAAGAGAGAGGGGCCCCTATTTCCTGGTTTAATTTAGTTCCTTTACAACTCATAGCATACCTTGCTCTTTAAAACATAGGAATGTAGAGACTTCCTCTTTGCTAGTGGCCTAATGTATCCTGGAAGACGTTTTTAATTCTGCAGCTGTAAGACACGTTGCTAATTTTTGCATCTCTAGTATCAAGTGTTGGGTTCTAGGCAGGAAACGGAGTTCAGAGTAGATTCTCCTGATTTTCTTTTCCTTTGAAGAGGTCTGGACTGTATTGTCGCGTCTCTGGCCAGCAGATCCAGTTCAGACAGTTCACCTCTGCATTTGTCTTTTCATGAGGCAATAACAGCAGCAACAACAACAAAAAAAATGTCCTTCTAGGCCTAGTTTGCCACCATGAAAAAGAATCAAGAATTGAGGATGCCTAGGGAAACTAGTGCTTCAGTTTCTTCAGACAGGCCTAAGTCTTGACACCTTAGGCTGGTCTTGCTTCGCCAAAGGGGTGTGCACGGTTGCATTTGTGTGTGGGTATGTGGATGCTTGTGTGTCTGTATAGGTATGTGCACGCATACCTGTGCGCACTTCTGTCTACGTTTGAGGCTACTTTGACGAGCTATTTCTTATAGGAGGCATGTTCTATATGTATGTTCTATATGTTTAACTGATGTGAACACCCAACAGAAAGCAGGCTTCAGGAGACCGACTGTGTAGTGGTATTTGCCATGATCTTTCCAGTTCCTGACTGGTTTTAAAAATTAGTTGGAGAATCAGGATTATTTGTGAACGTAGAATATCTAATGTATCTATCTTATAGCAGAAGTAGAAAATCAGAGGAGCGGCTCTATGAAAGTGAAGCTCTCAAACTGAGAAGCATTCCTCTTGCCCGTCCCTGGTAATGCAAGTACATAGTACCCATACCTCGTGTTGAACAACGTGTTCACAAGCCCTAACTCTATCCCCATTTCTCCGTGACGGCCTCCTACATGTGTGCCTGGTGTGCCCTTCCTCAGCTGCCAGGGCTCTGCTTCAATGTCACTTCTGAGCTAGGCCATGCACCCCTTCAGCTCACTGACCACGCTCTGCAGGTGGCCCCAGCTTTGCTGTCTCAGCATCCTGGAGTGTTTCTCCAAGCCCATCTCACACCTGCCATTACGTAATTGTGTGAGTCCTATTTAATGGCTGTCTTCTGGACTAGGCGGCCACTCCTCTGAAAGCAGAGGTTGTATTCACCGTAGTCAGCCAAGTCCACAGCACCCGACTTGAAACAGCCATCGCTCAATAAACATCTGTTGGATCAATGAATGAGGTGATGAAAGCAGAAAAGGGCAGAAACATGAGGACGGGAAGGGCAAGCCAGGGAGAAATAGATCACCATAGAGGAAGGGTCAGGAATCCCCCAGTTGGGGGTGGAGAAACTCTTCAGTGGTTGAGAGCACTTGCAGCTCACAACTGCCTGTAACTAGTTCCATGGCATCAAGCACCTGTTCTGGCCTCCTCAGGACTGCACACACCCATAGAGGCAAATAAATAAAACAAATCAGGGGTTGACCAGTTAGCATTTCTTCAGATGGGCTCATGTCTTTACTCTTACCAGGCTAATCCTGGCTATCTATGGTTTGCTTCTCAAAAAGTGTGTGAGAACATATACATTCATGTACCTGTGTACAGACATGTATCCATATAGTATTCACAAACACTTGCAAGTGCTTGCATGCATCCATGCATGAATATGTTCATGCCTGTGCACATATGTATGTGTTTGAGGCCAGTTTGACGAGATTTTGTGAGTCAATGGAGTTCTTTGTGTCTGAAATAATGGGATATTTTTCTTTTAAAGCAAACTAAATTTAAGATGCTCACATTGACTCTTAGCCAGTTGCTGAATTTTAATCACCGAAATTGTATGGCATGTGGTTAGTCAGGGGACATATTTTCTCACATCCTCGAACACTTTGAGAATCTTTATTTAGTGTCCACCCACTATTCATGCACCTGGTTGACTGTAGGTTTTAAGATACGGCGATGGTAAGTTACAAGTACACACAGGCCAAAACAAAGAATGGTGTTTGCCCCAGGAAGCTGGTAATGCAGACAGATACTGCATTCTTCATACCCCCACTCCTGATAGTCTTTCAGAGATGACAAGATGCGAGTGGGTGCATGGTAAGTAAGGAGGGCAAACCTTCAACAACCGAAGACACTTCACGGGCCTCTGATAAAGTCAGATGAGAAAAGCCTGCTTCACCCATGGCTGTCTTGGATCTAGGTCATCAGAGCAGACCTTTAAATGCAAAGTTGTGTTCAAGGGAATGTGTCAAGGTGGCCTGGGAAGATGGTTGGCAGTAGTGCTCACCGTGCAAGTATGAGGACCAGAAACCATGTGAAGGGCCTGCCCTGGTGGAGCCACACAGATCCCTGGGGCTTGCTGATGAACCCTTGTGAGATCCAGGCAAATGAGAGAGCATGCATTCACAAACAAGGTAGACAGCTCCTAAAGAGTAACTATTAAGGGCTGACCTCTGGCTTCCATATACACATGAACGCCCACATGCACACACATGAAATGTACCTAGGAGAAACCAGGAAGGAAGACATCTGATGTGAGATTCCCCTGTGTGTGTGTGTGTGTGTGTGTGTGTGTGTGTGTGTGTGTGTGTGTAGGAATACCATTGGTGAATAAAGAAACTGCCTTGGCCTGTTGATAGGGCAGAACTTAGGTAGGTGGGGAAAACCAAACTGAACGATGGGAGAAAGAAGGGAGGAGTAAGAGAGAAGCCATGTACCCCCGCTAGAAATAGATGCCTAAACTTTATCCAGTAAGCCACAGCCTCATGGTAATACACAGATTAATAGAAATGGGCTAAATTAATATGTAAGAGTTAGCCAATAAGAAGCTAGAGCTAATGGGCCTATCAGCGTTTTAAATAATATAGTTTCTGTGTGACCATTTCAGGTCCAAGCTGCCAGGCTGCTGGGAAACAAACAAGCGGCCTCCTTAAACAGACATCAAGGTAGCAAACACCAAGCGGGGGAGGCACACGACAGCTTGATGTAAGGACCAGCCTGAACTCTCAGATGATCTGGAAGCTTCCTTATGCTGCAGAATAAGTCCATGAAGGAGGAAAGAAGCCATCGGTGTTGACAATGGCACACCAGTCCTAAGTCTACCATCGACTACAGCCATGCCAGAGGGAACTATAACTATCAGAGGGGAGGAAAGTTGTCTCTCATCTCTCATGGACCCTGGGAGGGGAGAGAGCTGCAGTATAAACTGTAAGAGGTCAAATATTGTCGAAGACCAGCTTCAATATGACTTGTACATTACAGGGTAGGAGCGTGATTAGAATTATTAAGCAAAAGGAACATAGATATGATAGAAATAAGAGACAGAGATACAGAGTAGCATTGAAAGGGACATTCAGTGAATACTGAACTCACCTCGTTTGTTTTCTACACGCCTATATACTTGACTCCGAAAGGAGAGGTGGGATGCAACAGACTTCATTATCATGATATAAGGAATAGACTTGAATTCTCCAACCTTTGGTCCAGGTGGAGTGGATCCACCTCTATATCCCAAATACTAATTAACCACACCCTAGGACAGAATCTCTCATTTATAGCCACACCTGTTGTCATCAACTTTGAAAAAGCAAAAATAAGTTCCAACTCTCTGACCTCCAGTCAAGGTGAACAGGCTCACAACTGTGGGTCCCTCACAAAATTACAAACAGAAGCTTTGACTAGTATCCAGAGGGCTGGGTAGAGCACAGTGCCAACAGCTGCAGCTCTCCACAGGTAAGGACCCCTAGACTTGAAACTTCTGACACCCCTGCAGTCAACGGTGTGGGTGATATCCCTCTCACCTTGGCTCTGTGATTGTCGGCCCTTCTGAAGCTCCTTTTATCATCTTTAAGAGATGCAGCTACAGTGACACGTACATTCTCCAGTAATTACCCAGGACGGCTACTCTTTCTTGAGAATGCGTCCAATCATTAATACACTCTGCCTTCTGCATTAGGTCAGGGGCTGTGCGTAGGTCAATATCCATTAATGATGAGTGATGGGTGGCCTTCCACGTTATGAGCCCTGTGTGGGACAGAGAGACCACACATTTTGCTGACTCTTGAAAAGGTTCTAAGCCACTGGCTACTCTTAGCTGCCTGCTAATTCGTCCTTCTAGATTTATTTAATTCTGCTAACGAATAATTCACAGTGATGATGGTTCCCAAGGCTCACAGCTTGTGGCTGTCAGCAAATGTGGCCATGAAACAGGAATGCTGTCACCCTTGAAAAACACTTCTCCAGTTGACCAGTATTGGGGTAGGTCATTGTGCCCGGGGACACACCCCGAGCTGGAGACGTGATCCTTCCGAATCTATTATTTTGTTAAATGCAGCGCAGACTGTGGGAGGCAGCGGCAGCAATGCATACTGGGGTTGGAAAACTTTCCTTTAAAGTCCAGTGCCAAAACTGGACTTGCTCTTCTGGAGCCTGGATGCCCGTCGGCTTTGCTTCCTTCCTTTCTGGTTTTCTTTCACTTTGCTTCTCATTCTGCAGGGATTCACCCTGCCTGTGATGGGTCAAGCATTGTAGGCAGAGGTATGGGAGGGAAAAAGACCATCCCCATGTCTTGAAACTTCCAGCCTCCATTCTAAACAAAGACTGGTTTGGGCATACACACATAGTGATTGCAAGCCCTAGGAGTGCAGCGGAAGAAGCCAAAGCAGAGGAGGCAGTGGGTGGTAGGAGGAAATAGGTAGGGGTGGGTGGTCTGACCCTTGAGAGCTAGTGTTGAAAAGGAGCTAGTTCCCTGAAGGTCTGGAAATAGAGTTTTGGGGTAGAGTGGGGAGTGTATAGAGAGCCCCAAGTCCGGAGTGCTGTAGATAAAGCTGCCCAGTGTAATCCAAAGACAAAGGGCAAGGTGGCCCCCAGGTCCGACAGGACAATGGACAACAGCTCACCAAGGACCCCACGGACCACAGAAAGGTGATCAAGTTTTAAGAATTCAAAGATCTAAAAAAGAATGACTTGATTTTTAAAAAATGTCAACTGTTCTACTGTTGGTCATTTTGCAGTGGAGACGGAGAGGCAGGGAAGCACTCTGGCATTCAAGGCTGGGTGCCTCAGCCATATAGAACTGTGCGTCCATACAGAGGCAAACAGTGAGCCTCTTTATAGGACGGGAAGTGTGCGTTCATACAGAGTCTCTAACTGTGTCATCTTCCAGCTTTTCTTGACTTCGGTTTCCTGCCTGAATGATACCTAGGTACCCTGTGTATTGCATTCCTCTGAGGACCAAACACATTATTATTTATTCCCATGAAGAACAAATGTGTAATGATTTTGTGCAAAAGCAATAACTACATGGTTACTATTTCACATCATCTCTGGATGGAGAAGGGGGAAATCAAGGATGGCACTAGAGACAGGGATTGGATAGTGTGGTGTCGTCTGTGTGCCCGGGACTGCTTTTATGGTATGAAAAATCTCCAGCCAGCTGTGCCGCTCTTGATGCTTCCTCTGTCTTTGTTTCCTCCCTAGAACTTTCTATAGCTTACAAATACCATTTATTTGTATATTCAATTCAGCCTCTCTCTAGAATGGAAGTTTCAAGAAATGGGGGTGATCTCTGCCTTTGTTCATTACCACACCTCTACTTGCAGTGCCAATACAAGCCAGTAGCTCACACGGCTGTGTCTGTACATGGAACAAGTTAGACATGCAACTGAAAAGGTCTAGTTAAGATAGTTCGGGTGTCCTGATAGATCTACACTCTTGATATTTTGGTATTATACAAATACCAAATGAACAAAGCAAAAATGACTAATTTGGAGAAAAAAGGAGGCATGGTTTTCTGTGGTTGGTATGTTCAGTCCCTGTTAGATACAAATGTGTTGGTGTTTAACATAACATGTAAGCAAGAATAAAAGAGAGGAAGAAACTGGCTGCTGTTGGAAGATGATAAAATGGGTGGAAAAAAGGGTTAGCCTTCCGGATATGCAGCTCAAAGTACTTGTCTTGCAAGTACTTGCAAGGCTCTGGAGTCCATTCCCAACACTGTCCCCAGAAAAAAAAAAAGGGGAGCTCTAAACAGAAATAACTGGAACTAAAAGCTAAAAGGGCGGAGACCAATGGAATAGACAGAGGGCTCATGAGCCGTGCATATTAAAAGAGTAACTCGGATGTCACTGCAAAACAAGGTAGCCAGCCATGGCACCTCATGCCTCTAAGCCCAGCACCATGGAGACTAAGATAGAAGACTCTGAGCTGAGTGACATTAGGGGCTGCAGACTAAGACTGTTTCATGAACGACCCTTCACCAAAGTTCAGGAACATAGAGCCCCCTCCACCAACCCAGACAAGCGATTTAGAATTAAAGACTTCTGATTGTTACTCTGGTTCGAACCCTGCCTCGATTTCTGAATAGTTACACGAACTTGAAGGACATACCAACATTCCATCTCCTAGCACTGTTAGAAGAATCAACCCAATGAGCGAGCATATGGGGAAAAAAAATCAACATTTTTCTAGTTTCAAGTGTGTCATTACTCTGGGCAGTTAGGACCTGTTTCGACCTGGTCATTGTGTTCTCCATTAAATGGTCTTTGAATTGAAAGTGGGTTTCAGCCCCAGGACAAGCTGGGAGGTCATGTTCTCCAGTTTAGATCACAGAGTATGGGTCATTTGACATCTTCCCCATGTGTCAAATGTCCCCTGCAGTGTTGCCCCTCAAATGGGTCCCCTTTGTAGGAGGACTGTTCCTGTATTTTTCCCTTAACATGCATGCAAGTCTGGCACAAAGGTGAGAATAGATATAGTCATCATCTTTCATGTCCTTGTGGTTGCCATTCCTCCTTTGCTGCAGCCATGAGTGTGGACATGCATAGAAGGGCATACAGATTCTCCGGTTCTCTTAGCTGACGTGAGACAGAGACCTGGGACCTGCGGAGATGCACACAGCCCTTCTTCCATTCTTCATTCCCATGGCGGGCACACTGGAAGATGTAACCATGCCTCCTCCAGGTCATACTCATCCTTGTCTGCTTTTCTCTCCCTGCTTTGTCCCCAGGCAAGTGTGAAATCGGCTGGGCCTACTACTGCACTGGCGCAGGTGCTGCGGCCGCCATGCTGCTGTGCACGTGGCTGGCTTGCTTCTCGGGCAAGAAGCAGAAGCACTACCCCTACTGAGACCAGGCCGTCGGGAGCAAGTGGAGGAGAGGATGGGCCACGGGGGACTGAAGGGGCCAAAGCATCAGCTACTTTCACAAGGTGGAATAGTGGTTCTAGCCAGTACAATGTCAATAGAATGCAATTTGACTGAATCTGGAACGTTCTATAGGAAGGGAGGGCGGTGGGGAAGTTGTCAGAAGCATGGAGAATATGGGACCGTGGAGGAAAATGGACCAAAGGCTAAAAACACTGCAGGACATTGGGTGTTTCTATTCCACAGAGTATTGTTAATGTATATCACACACACAGCAAACCTATATATGCAAACGAGGATCTCATTTTTGTTCTCCTTCAAAAAGACGAGGACTAGGGGAGTCCAAAGGGCTAGTAGACACAATATTATCTTAGGAAGCAGGGTAAGTACCCTGCAGCAGACATTCCCTGAAGATGAGGACTGAGCCTGAAAGCACATAAAAGCACATGCATACATACGCACACGTCATCCACATATGCACTCACACATAGACGCGCATACACACGTCATCACACCGCGGCACAGGGGGTCAGCTGTGCACCATTGCTCCTGGTTTTTTAAATATCCATCGGTACAGTAGCATCACTTTATAAAAGCGTACATTAAGCCTAGTCCATGGACCAATAAAGCCGCTCTAGCAGTATTTTTTCATATCCTACATAAACGCTTTATGCCAGCCACACATCTGCAGTGTTTCTGCAGATCTTTAGGGGTAAGCCTTTGTATTTCAATGCTATTCAAAGACACTCGGTAGTGATCTGATTAGCTTCTGCTGCAGTACCCTTGTGGGAAATAAAAACAGGACAGCTTTTGTCCACTGTAGGTGAGAATTCAGTTGAAGGTATGAGAGCGAAGGCAGGCCTCTCTCCAGTTATTGGGTCTTGGTTTCTCTTGCCCATTATTCTACTGTGCTATACCACAATTACTTCACTATTCATTTTGTAAAGGGAAAAAAAGTACTATTTTGTTTGTATCTGAAAAGCTCTGTGAATAAACTCTCTTTGATCAATAGCTCACCCAGTCATTGAGCCTTATTTTCTTAAAGCCTGTCTACCATGGTGGGCAGCCCGTTAATCAGATTATTTTCATCTAAGGCCAGGTCTTAGAGGCACATGAAAGGTAAGTGGCTACTTTTAAGTTAGAGTCTTCTTTGACACCTTCAGATCATTTTTAGTTCATTTTAGTTCAATCGTGACAGATTCTTAGAGTTTCAGGACTGTGAGGTATGTCATGGGAAGAGAGAGCGTGATCCAACATGATCCAGGATTGCAAGATGGACCGGATCATCACAAGTGGTGTGCCATAGGCTGCTTCCCACTGACCACAGGGTGCTGTGTGTCTTTTGGACTCCTGTGCCAGCACAGGTCACTTGGGCAGCACCTGTCCCCTACAGTGGCCCCCAGCGGTAAGCCTTGATTCAAGAGAAAGGTTTGGCTTTATCAATGTCTCCCTAAGAGAACCAGCTCTTTAGGAGCAAAAGTTGCATGTCAGATAATGGGTGCATTCTATATGCAGCGTTAATTATTGTGGCATATCCCTAAAGCGCCACCCTCACCCTGGGGATGCCGATCCACCATTCGGCTGCCCCACCCCTCTCCCACCCTGCTGGCGCTTTTCTGCTTTCCTCCTCCAGGCAGCTGCCGAGATTTACTTGCAGCTTGCCTGCCCCAGGGGTTTTCACTTACGCTTTAGTAAAATGTTCCTCTCTGAAAAAACTTTAGCTTGGCTTGATTTTCAGGAAAAAGCAAATCCATTCAGTTTTAAAATTGCATACACATTGTATTTCGAAATGGAGCATTCCTACCATATATGCCTGGAACCGTTTTCTGTAGTGCACACACATTTATCAACTTAACCCTGAATAGTGTTATGCATTTTAAACTCCACATCAGCCCCCTGGCCCTTCCCCACCCCAGCTACTCATCCCCCACTTGGCTAGCCCTGGCCATGCCCACTCTGTTTCTTTCTGTGTTCTAGACTCTTCCAGATGCCTCTGGATGTCTTCGCTCTCTTATCCACTGTGAAAACCTTTCCCCTAATGAAGCGTCCATTTTGGCCGTTTCTCTACTGCTCTCTCTCATCACCTGGAAGAGAGCCCTGCAGGTAAAGCACTTAGCACACAAACCTGGCCGTTTGAGTTTGGTCCCCAGGAGCCATGAGAGAGAACTGACTCCTAAAAGTTGTCCTCGGACTTCCATATGCATGCTGGCACTCACCCGAACAATAATAGCAATAAACAAAATAAAACTAACAAAAGCTAAATTTTGCACATTGGGCCTGGACCTGTTATCTCAGTGGTTCAACACTTGCCTGGCACTCACACTCTATACTCCAAAATCTATCACACACCACCCTAGAGGTTCAATCCTAGTGTCTAGCTCACTCTTTAACACACAAAAGTATTAGGTATGCACACTTATTTTCAAACAAAAAAAATCATCTTTACAAACCAACATAAAGAAAACGAGAGGGTAAGGCAAAGGTAGCGAAATGCTACATGTCTGATAAAGACTTTACAAACGGAATATATCTACAACTATTGCAGTGAGTGAGTTTTAAGATTTAGTATTTTAAATGAGCAAAAAGTTAAGTGATTTATTTCTAAACAATTGAAAGCTATTCAGTAAAGTTGGATGACAAGAAAATGGATGCGGAACCACAATGGAATCACATGACACACACTCATTGAGTAAAAGGAAGAAGAGCGACAACTCTAAATGTTGTGGGGTGTGTGGAGTCATAGTTAAAGACAGTAGGCAAATTTCTACTGTGTCAGCCACAGTAATATATATATTATGTTTTATATATATTTTCTTGTGTATCTGTACTCTGGGGGGAAAAACTATGACCACAAAATTACTGTAAAAGAATGTGATTCAGTTTTGACCTAAGCTGGTATCAACTCCAATGTCTACCAGTGCATAAACACAAGATGGCATATTAACAGCAGCATGGCACTCAGCAACAAGAGAGCGTTAACTCCTGGTGTATAAAGCAGTCTGTTTCAATCTCACAGACATTATGATGGAATCAGAGATAGCAGACACACAAGGTTATATGCAGACAGAAATTACAACTGTAGCTGGAAACGGAGAGACACTCACTAAATAAGCCCCGACCCTCAGTCATTCGAGCAACCCCAATTAAACTCACTGGGTCACACATTCAAAGAGGGTCATGAAGGTCAAAGGGGAGCTAACTGGGAAGGAGGGGGTCATCAGGAAAGATAGGGCAGAAGAGAGGGTGAAGAGAGGTGAATGTAATCCATGTGTGTATTGTGTGAAAAGTAATAAAAATAAAATAGGAAAATTATGAAATATTCTGGAAAAAAATAATAAACAGTGGTAAGTTGAGTAGTGACACCTGTAATTTCAGCTTTGGGGACATAGTTACAGGAGATCAGAAATTCAAGGCCCACCTCAGCTATATAGTAAATTCAAAACCAGCTTGAGATACAAGATTTTGTCTCAAAAATACAAGCAAACAGGAGCTGGTGAGATGCCCGGGTGGTTAAAAGCACTTGCTACTCTTATAAAAGACTGGTGTTCTAGTCCCAGCACCCACACTGGGCAGCTCACACTGCCTGTAACTCTAGGGACATGTGATCTGACACTTTCTTCTGTCCTGTTCAGGTAATCGTATGTATGTTCATGCTCACACAAGCATACACACACATAAATAAATAAATAAATAAATAAATAAATAAATAAATAAATAAATAAAAAAAAATGAGATTGGTAAACACCAAAGATGATGACTGATACTACCTTCTATGGAGTGGAGAACAGGGTATCAGGGTCGAGGACATGGGAAACTTCCTAGGATGACAGAAATACTCTGTATATTGTTTGGGAGGCAGTACACACACCTGCCAAAGTACATGAATTTGAGCTCCTGAAATCTGCACGTTATTGTGCAATGAACTCTAATGAGAAAGAGAGGTAGGGGCAACTTAGTGTTTATGAGGACAAAGAACTATCTAGAATGGCTGCAGTTATGGTATGGTAGGTGTGGAGAGAGAGGAGGCTGGAGAAGGGTGGGAAGGGCTTTGTGTGCCACGCTGTGAGAAATACAATTTGATATTGACCCTGGGAGCAGTGGAAGGGTTTGAAGCAGAGAGAGAGGAGGTCTAAACCACCTGTGTTTCCAGTAGACTGCTGGAGGCAGGGGATGGGGAAAGGAGCAAAGGAGGACAAGGAGCAGGTACTCAGGGGCTTGGGTGTGGAACCTGCACGGTAGCAGGTGCAGGGCCCCAGGGAACAGTCGAACACTAAGGCCTGAAGTCCAGGAGGCACACTGGATTCCTATGACTGGAGAAAATACAAAGCAAATGCAGATGAAGCCTTAGGGGACAGCATCACTGAACAAATACCATGGGCATCTTTGCTGAAGGAGCCATCGGGGACCACAGAAGAAATCTAAGATATGATACCACGCCAATAGCAGGAAAGAGAAGGTTAAAAGGCCGTAACACCTACAATGTGATCATAGAGAGTGCGTGAGGGGAGGTCTATTGTAGTTAATTAATTGCCAAAGAGAAAGCCAGCAACTGCTTGAGAAGAGTTTTAGGAACGTGATGGGACAGAAATGAAATTGCAGAATAATTACAAAATTATCATAAAAATGGATGGGGGAGAGGAGTGAATGAGCCTAAAGAGACAGCTTAAAAAGTATCTTCCAAGAGTGTTTGCTGCTTTTGCAGAGGACCCAGGTTTGGTTCCCAGCAACCACATGGCCACTCACAACCATTTGTTAACTCCAGTTCCAAAGGATCCAACACCTTCTGGCCTCTGTGGACCGCTTCATGTTCATGGCACACATACATACATACATGAAGGCAAAACACTAATACACATAAAATAAAAATAGACCTTTAAGAGGGTATATATTAGACCAGGATATCAGTAACAATAATACTAATAATATCTGTAATACATGTTCATCTTATAGCGTGTGTAGAAATAAGCTTTACCAAGGAGGGATTCTTGTAACAGGCTGTTTTCCTGTATTTATCTGGGATGAGTCAGAATTGCTTGAGACAGGTAAGAAGGAATTAGCTTTCAAGACACTCTACTGAAAAACATTTTTAAGTGTTTAAGGGAACCTCTGGTTTGAGCCCAATATCAAAAGAAAGCCATGTATAGGATATGTTAGGTTATCAGCCGTGAACTCATATACAAAAGTAAGGTCTTCAGCTTCAGAACGGCTGAACTTGAGTCTTCACTGCCTTGTTTAACATCTCTGCAAGCTTGAACATGCTTCTTGATCATGGTTCCTTCATTTGTAGACTCTGAACAGTGAGTCAGTCCTTCCTTCCTTCCTTCCTTCCTTCCTTCCTTCCTTCCTTCCTTCCTTCCTTCCTTCCTTTCCTTCCTTCCTTCCTTCCTTCCTTTCCTTCCTTCCCTCCCTCCTCCCTCCTTCTCATCCCCTCCTTTTTTTTCTAGTACTGAAGATTGACTCTAGGGCCTTGTACATCCTAGACACTCTACTAAAGACCTAAACTACTAACTTCTACATTTATTTTATTTTGAAACACAGTTGCACTAAGTTGCCTAGGGTGGCCACGAACTGGCGATTCTGTGGGAGCCCACGTGTGACTCAGTTTCCATCTGGAGTCATTTCTGACTTAAAGAAGTCATTTGAGGCCGGGCGGTGGTGGCGCACGCCTTTAATCCCAGCGCTTGGGAGGCAGAGGCAGGTGGATCTCTGTGAGTTCGTGACCAGCCTGGTCTACAAGAGCTAGTTCCAGGACAGGCTCCAAAACCACAGAGAAACCCTGT
>NC_022009.1:103062359-103110848 GCF_000317375.1 Microtus ochrogaster
GGGCGGTGGTGGCGCCCGCCTGTAATCCCAGCACTCGGGAGGCAGAGGCAGGCGGATCTCTGTGAGTTCTAGACCAGCCTGGTCTACAAGAGCTAGCTCCAGGACAGGCTCCAAAACCACAGAGAAACCCTGTCTCAAAAAAAAAAAAAGAAGCAAGTTCTGAAATGAACTCTGGACTGTTTGGCTGCTTCGGCATGACCAGACAGAGCTCCCAATTCTATCCTGTCTTGTGTTTCTTCTGACTTTTTGGCCTCGAGGATCCCCTATCTAGAAACCCTAGCTGATCTTGTAGGAGTGGACTCCTACACAATTCTCCTGCCTCAACCTCCTCATTACCTGGAATTACAAGCCTGGGCCACCAGGCTAGGCTCTAATATTATTTTCCTAATAAAGTTTTAAGAGGGGGATAATATAAAACAATCAATGGAGAACTCTTTATGGCACTTAACACATGATAAGCCTGATACATACACTTTTTATTATTGTCATTATAGTATGGCTTCTTTAATCTGGGCCCCAGAATCTTGACTAATGCTAAAGAAGGATGCATGGCTCCAAGCATAATGCCAAGGATTGTGAGATAACCTCCCTGGGAGTATTGACCAGACAGGTCCCAGCGGCCCCCAAAACAACACAGGCTATGGCTATGCTCTTGGATGCCCACCCCCAGAATGATACATGAAGACTCTATTGCTGAAGAAACCGCACACTCTGTCATTATGTAGCTCTCATAGCTCACAGAAACATAGGCAGCGAATGTCTTTTCTCTCCCAGCAGCCTTCGTAGCACTTTTCAGACCAGCATGGTTTCTTTTATGTCCTCCCACCACGTGTGTGGTATCTTCAGCAAGAGGGTCTTACTATACAGTTGTGCCTAGCAACCAAGATTATATAGACCTGGGAGAGGAGGTGGAGTACTATGGTTTTGCTAATTTTGACATGGTACCAAACTGTTGTATAAATAATTCTGTTTATAGCCATAGATACTACGTTCAGCCTTGAAGTTTCTCTTTGCAGCAAACTGGGATGAATGCAGAGTGCAGTTGCTCCAGGTTCAGAGAAATATGATAACTGAATTCTGAGCTGCTTTCTCCGCCTCTCTTGGTGTTACTGGACTCCGTGCATGATTAAGGATATCTATACCACCCCCTCTAAGACATGAGGGACACTGCCGAAGAGAGGGCAGGGAGAACATTTGAGCCAGAGGACAACTACTAACACCAGAAACCTGTTATCCTTAGTGCTGCCCTGGTTCTCACATATTTATATGACTTTCATCCAGTGATTATAATTGATCCAAACTAAACTCAACTTCAGGTTCTTGTTGGACCTGTTACCCATTGCTAGGAGGCTCAGAAAAGGTAAAAATCATAAGCACCGCCATCATAAATCTGCCACTTGCTGGGAGGTTACAGCTGAAGGCGGCCTTCAACCTGATTCTGTCTTGGACAGTCATTGTCTGGAGAGAAGTACAAAAGCTGCCCTGTGGTCAGCTCCATTTATGCGTACTCAAGCCTTCAGAAGGCACTCGGGGTGAAAGCAGTGCTTTCAAGCAGGGACATTCAGTCCATCTGGTCTCAAGCCTTCTGTGAAGTTGCAAAGCAGACGATTCTAGGTTTGAATTATCCCTCCTGGAGGTGAGAGGCTTCTGGCTCCTCAGATTCTCAAAATCTATTCACGCAGTCCCACGAGTGTCTGCATAATGGACCAGAGTCAACTCATTAATTTTGAAAGCCACTTATGTTACTAATGAAACACTCGAGCTGACATTCTTTATGCCAATCAACAAAGTAGTGAAGATTCGTTGCTAATATTTGCGGCCATTTGTTGGAGCAGTTCCATCTGATGAGTGTATATAGACCATGAAGTTACCATCTCAAAAAATAAAGATTACAAAGATTGACAAGGATTTGCATGTAGTCGTGTATACGATACCTGCATATATCTATAACTACATGTATTTAAGTGTCATATTTTGAAGGTATATCCCATCCCTGCATCTTCCAGACTCATCTTTCTGCCTGTTTATTTCTCCTCTAACCATACATTGGTGAAGCGTGGCTGTTATCAGGGACTCCGGTGTCTCTCCTGACTGGTCTGGCTGTGACTTAGTTCTCCACCATCCTATCTATGTTCCTTTAGTCGCCAGGACCTTTTGTTCATTGTGCACATGCATGCCTGTCCTTCTCCACCTCTCTAGGTCTTACTGGACTTCGTGCATGATTAAGGTCACAGCTTACAGACATTAAAGAAATAGGTCCCATCTCAGCCTTAGAAAGCACACCTGCCTCCCCTTCACCTCAGTCCAGATGGCTTCCTAATAGAGCCTTCCTTGAATAAAGTCACAAATGCTAAATTGCAAAATACCCATGTCCATACTTGGCCCTTATAGTTACAAGGACAAGGCTTATGTACTGTCTCCTTTACTCTGTTGGCCCATATCCCAGCGTTCAGTATCTGCTTCACGCCTGAGTGAATTATGGCTGTGATTTATCTGAGGAATCTCAGCCACATGCATGTATTTTGTTTCCTATTGCAGCAAAACCCAGCTTTCTAGTTGCATCTGCTGGGACAGACATTTAAATGATATTCTTAGCAAATGACATGACACTTGATTACTCAAACTGAATACACAGAGAAGATACATACTTTATGACCTTTGAAACATAAATCCTAAACCCTCCTCATCCGATGGCTCCTAACAACATTTGGAAAGTAAAAACATTTAGGGCAAGAATGAAGACAGAAAGCTGCTGTGTGTATCATGTCTAGAAAACGTCTCCTTGGCCCTTCCTCGGGGTCTTCTAAGGAAGGTGTAGCAGGGGTCAAGGTGACATGAAAAGACCTATAAAACAGCAACAGGAGGATTGCTCACAGCCTAAGTTGGAGACAATGCTCTGAGCTGATTCAGCGTGGGAAAATGCTACAAAGCACTGAGAGTACTTGCCAGTTGGCTCCAGCAAACCCACACTAGAAATAGGTTTGCTTAAATTGCAAGGATTGGGTTTCTTTTATGATTTTATTTCACGATGTCTTGGGGGCAGTGGGAGAGATAATTTACATACTGATGGACTATCGTTTGCAAGGGAGAGAATAGAAAGCAGGTGATTAAGACTGGAGAAGTCACCAAGGTGTCAAGAGCACTGGCTGCCCTTGCAGAGGACCCATGCTCAGTTCCCAGAAGCCACATGGAGGCTCATGACCACTGTAACTCCAGTTCCAGGTGACTCAATGCTTCCTTCTGAACTTCTAAGGGCCTGCTTATACACACCACACAACTAGGAACACACACATACACAAAATAAAAGTATCTTTTTAAAAATAAACAGGTAGTTTCTCTTTTCTTTCTTGAAGGAAAAGATACCATTCCCTTTCAGCCCTATTCACTAACACATGTAGTGTTTATGTATGTGTGTGCCTCTATGTGTATGCATGTGCGCTTGTGTGTGTGCATGTGTGTTTCTGCATATGTGTGTGTTTGTCTGAACACACAGAATGGCACATGTGTAGAGTTCCATGAACAATGGTTGAGAAAAAAACTGCTCTTGCCTTCCAGAGTAATGAAGCAAAGAATATGCTCCTCTAGTGCATTTACTATGTAAATATTCCCAGTGTTCCCACTCAACGCTTCTCAATGAAACCTCAGATTCACAAGATAAGTCTACTTCCAAATAAAAAGAATGAAATCTTACTCAGTTGGCCTTTCTGGAAAATTAATATGATCTTGTGGGTGTTTCCCACCATGTTGGTATGGAGAAGTGACACAGAAATGAAAAAGGTAAGTTTGGTGGGGACGTAGGCTGAGAAGTGCGGTTAGAAACCAACCCCAGTGCCCCCCACCAAAAAAATCCAAATATCCACCTTATCAGGTATGCTTTGGAGGCTTCCGGGATGCAGTTCAGACCGTGTGACTCTTAGGGTTCTCTCCAGGATCCCATACTCTTAGGAGAACTAAGGATTCTCAGGGGAGCAGAACTATTGAGAGCAAACGGGGTGAGGCTGCTTGGAGTCCCTGAGAATTCAAATGAGTCCTTGTTTCATGCAATAAGATTGCAAAGCAAAGGAAATTGATATTTTCTAAAATTTTACCCGAAGACCAATTAACTAAATGCATTTTCAGAAAGGGTAGCAAGTCAGTAATGATTATAAGATAATAGAAGTCAGTACGTAAATACCACTGCCCCCCCCCTTGCAATCCAGCTGAGACAGGAAGGGATGGCAGAGAAGGGATCATTCTAAACAGCTGACTCTTACAAAGATGGTGATAAAATATGGACTAGACGTGAGCTAAGCTTCAGAATTGAATTTGGAGGTAATAATGGAATGTATACACGGATACCAGCACCGTGAGGCTGAGAGCAGAAGCCGGTGGCTTGCTGGAAATTTCAACACAAAGCTCCAGTCTCTACGTGGATTTTCTCAGAGCAAAGTAACACCAGAAGGCTCCGAGAATGGAATGAGAATTTTACTAGCGTGAGTCACAAAGGCAAACCAATAATACAAAGCTGAGTGCTCCATCTTGCTTTCTACACATCCATCAGGACCTGCAGATCTGTCTGGTCTGTTTGTTCCTTTGTGGTTTGGGATGTGGCACCAGGTTAGGGCTCGCTCTGCGTGCCATTTCTGGAGAACGTTCTTCTTTGACCTGCTTGCCCTCTTGGTGAACTGTGTAGGACAGCATTGACCTTTCTTTCGTTTGGCTTGTTTGGCTCCTTTTAGGATGAAATCATTCTTTTGTTCTTGTTCCGTTTGGAACTCTATTTCAGCTTGGAGTTTAAAGCCACAGAGTATTAACTGCATCTGTCCGTGTAAAACAGGCTTAGGGTGGGGTCCCATTCCTGCCTGGACAAGGGCTGCCATCCAGTAACTTACCCTCATCTTTTAGGAAATGATAGTTCTTACCCAAGGGACACCCTCAACTCAATACGTGCCACATACCGAGTGCTCATTGAATGATGCCATTCTTATTCAATACTTTAACATTATAAAGTTCTAATGCTCTGTTATGACTTTTCTTGGTAATAAGGGGAGTGGTCAGTATGGCAGGACTGAATCCAGAGCTTCAGGAATGGGTATGTGCTGTTACTCTGAGCTACATCCTCAACCTTAAGACCCCCTTCTGCCATAGGTTAAGAGTGTTATTTGGTTGTCTGTGCTGTTGCCCATTCTGCTTCTGATGCACCTGGCTTCCTTGGAGAACAGGCTAAAGCCTAGGAAGTGTTCTGGACTTTTCCTGTCAGGGCTACTGAAAGTCTAGACACCCTACACTCTTATTTAGCGAAGGACTGTGTAACACTCATCTCCTTAGGTACCATCTCCCATCGTCATCTTATGACAATGTACCATCTTTCCTGCATCTCCCATGTGTATAAGCAATAGCTCAGACCTCAGTGCATCCAGCCAGGAGCTGGAGGAAGGGCTTTGTACACAGGAGCAGCTGCAGGACAGATGAACAGGAAATTGGAAGAGAAACCCTACACACTGTCCAAAAGCCATCCACACAGAAAGTTCCCACTGCGGTTACATGGTGGAATGTTCTAGAATGTAGACAAACCACATTCAGCACAACCCAGGAATATTCATTGCTTTTGAGATCAAAGAGCTAATGGCTAATGCCAGGCTTGGTCCTTCTCTGCCTCTAGATATGACAGGCAGATGTTCCAGTCAGCCATTCCCAGGGAGTCCTGGCCATCAAGAAGAGTTTCAAAAATTTCTTCTCTTTTTCTCTGAATATGGCCCAATAGAGAGGCAGACATTTTAGAATCTTGGTTTTTTTCTGTTTTTCCCTGTCTCTAGGAATTTTTTTTTGAGCTATTTAGTTAGCTTTTTAAAATAAATGGCTAAAATGTGTGGGGAAAAAAGAACTAAGTGAAAAAATATGTTTGACCCCACAAAATAATTAGATGGTTGTATTTTAATGATTTCTGTGAATAACATGTTGTGTGGAGGTTCAATTGGTCACTGCCAAAAGTTCCCACAAAACAGAAAATCTCAGTTAATAGTGTTCATTAAATAAAGAACAACATAGCATATCTTTTAAAAGATGCTATACTCAAATTCCCCCTTTTCCTTCTCTCCCTTTCCTATCAGCCCCATCCCTCCTTTTTCCTTTCTTCCTCCTGTTCTCTAGAATCCTCTTTCGAAGGGACATGACCCCTCCAACTGTGCCTTGTGGGAGGACACACAACGCTACAAACAAGAGTTCTGCCTGGTGTGGAGACAGCCATGCCCACAAGTCCAGCTTTGACCACAGATGTTTGCTCGGTGGCCTGAGGAGGAGAGGAGGGAGCAGTCCTTCCATTGGGTCTGTGAGGCAGGGCTGTGTAGGGCAGTACTCACTCAATTTTTGTTCTTATTAAAGAAAAAAACAGCCATTGAATCAAATGCTTGTTGGATGTTTTATAATCGCACATGTGTGCAGGAGCACACACACAGAATTCAGCCAAGAATTTTTTAACATGACTTTAGGAACCATAAGAAATAGTTTTCCAAGACCCAAGGCTGGTTTCAGCTCAGGCAGGAGGCTTGGGAGTCTCGGGCTACATCGACACCCTTAGTGCCCAACTTAACCTCATTAAACACAACTGCTTTAACGTGTTTGTTCACAACTAGATGAAATGACACAGAAGGTACTGACTACTTGATAACATATATTGATAAAAACTCTTTCTCATTAATAAACATGGATATATATATTCACTGGATGGATGTGAGGGGACACCCAAAAGCAGGCACAGGGAGTGCAAAGATTGTGTGTTGGGACAGGAAAGCCGCCGTGGCAGGAGGTGGCACGGGGTGGAGTAAGCAGTGCCAGCCCGTGAGGCATGAGTCTGTGCTCTCCCTCTGATATCTCTAGCATGCTGTGTTTAACAGTTAGATTTCTGTGAGGCTGGCCCTTCTCACCCTCATTCTTCTACAGCCTTGCTAGTCTTCAGAGTCCACTATTTCCGTTGACTTCTCTCCAACTTTGATGGTCCACCTCGTATATATGATTGAATTCCTAAAGTAAACATTCATGCTTTCTCCATAGATAGAGAGATACATAGATATAGTCAGAATGTGGTCTTAGAAATCAAATTCAGGGACTCATATATACTCGGCAAAACTTCACCAATGAATCATGTCCCGTTGCTCCACATTTGTAATCTCATTTTCAAAAAACGATTTGTTTTTATGTGTATGAGTGTTTTCCTGTATACATACATGTATGTGTGTGTGTGAGAGAGAGGGGGGGGAGAGGGAGAGGGAGAGGGAGAGGGAGAGGGAGAAGGAGTGTGTTCAGACACCCCAGATAAACAGAATCCATAGGGATCTATGACTATTAAAAGGTTCAGTTCACAGTTCACACTTAGGGCTGGGAAGCCCTAAGATCTGCCACCTGCACAAAGGCCCAGGGTAGAGTTCTGGTCTTCAACCAAAGGCCGGAGAACCATGGGTGCAATGTCTTAAGAAGGAAAAGGGAAGATAGAGCAAAGCAACCTTCTCGGCCTCTCCATCCTATCCATCCTCTGTAGAATGGATGATGTCCACCCACACTAGTGAGGGAGTCTTCCTTCACGGTCATGTTCTGTGTGATAATCTCCTCCAAAATGCATGCCCAGGACTAATGCATCTCGAGCTATCTTAGGCATCTGTGTGATAATCTCCTCCAAAATACATGCCCAGGACTAATGCATCTTGAGCTATCTAGGCAGCACCTAGCCTTGTCGTGTCAACACAAATAAAGCTGACCACTCTCATGTCTGTATTAATGCTCTCTTTGTTGAACCCTCATTATTAGACCTTCCTTTCACCATGATTCCCTTCCGTTCTGGGATCAGATTTGATAGCTGCTTTTATTCTATTCAGAAATATTTTTCTGCCTTTTCTGTGTAGGAGTTATATGCTCTTTCTCTACGTATCTGCTCGTTTTTATTAAATACTAGGCATTTCGCTAATATATTATCACGGCATTGATCTGTGCCATTTCTAAATCTGTGAAGGATTTTGCCTCTGATGTCTTGCTCAGGTATTTTCTCCTTTTCACCTGCTGCTCTATTTCCTAGGGATCCCCTCTGAGTCTTCACGAAGCTGTTTTTTTGTACAACCCATGGGGAAGCCCTTTCCGGGCACCCCTCAGTCTGTCCGCACAGACTTCATGTGTGTGTGGTTTGAATAGCAGTTCCACATTTATGGGAACTGATAGTTGCATTCTTCACCCATCTAGGTCTGGATCCTGGCTCTTTCTAGCTCTCTGCATGGGGGGGCATGCTGATGCTTACCCATTCACACTCGGGTACACTGGGATGGCAATGGTTTTTATTTGAAGCCTTACCCCTAGAAGGTCCTCTGGTTTAGAGAAGCCTATTTTCAAGGAGCATTTGATCAGAAGTTGTGTTAATCCTTTTGCTTTATAAAACTTTGCTACTTTTGCTGATAGATGGAATCTCCACTAGCCCTTGAATTGGTCCTGAGTTGGTACAGACAAGAGCACTCACACCTTGCAGACACCCAGGAGCAACTTTTTAAAAAAATTACATCAAGACTGACCTTGATCCCAACCAACTCCTTTTGTCCCTTGGATGCTCTGCAATCATGGAGCGACATGGAGCCACCTCTCAATTATTTGTCCCAATATCAACATCACTCTTCACAATACCAGACAACAAATCCATGTTCATACAGAACTGTAGACATCTTCATTCTTATTCTGTGTGTCTTGACCTGGGAGAAGTCTCAGAGCTCCTGTACCAGAGTAGGGAGTGGGTTAGCACCTCACAGCTAACCACGTATCACCCCATCTCTATTAATACAGCCATCATTTTGCTGTGTTGCCTTGCCTCACTGACGGAGAAACTGTTCCCATGAGCAGGCCATAGTTGAGACCATCGGTGCTCAGCTTACAGAACATGGGCCTCAGCTCTCACCCTGCAAAAATGAGATGGAATGATGGGGAAAGGCATCCCGGCTCCCATTGTTACTTCTACTCGAAACAGAGGTTTTACAATATGAGGTTTGTGCTGAAGAGTTGATGTGGGATTCCCCTCTGTATGCTGTGAATATGTTTTATTACCAAACGTTAATAAAGAAGCTGCTTTGGGCCTATGGCAGGGTAGAATAAAGCCAAGTAGGAAATCTGAACAGAGATATAGAGAGAAAGTAGGCAGAGTCAAAGAGACGCCATGTAGCTGCCGAAGGTGACAGACAACAGAGAACCTTACCAGTAAACCATGAGCTCTGTGGGTGATACAGAGATGAATAGAAATGGGTTAATTTAAGATGTAAGAGCTAGCCAAAAGGAAGCCAGAGCTAATAGGCCAGGCAGTGATGTAATTAATATGGTTTCTGTGTTATTATTCAGGTCTTGGCAGCTGGGAAATGAACAAGCAGTCTCCGAATATAAAACTTGGTGCCCTAGTGGCCTGCCTGTTCTTTGAGAGGTGAAATTGCAGCCTTAGTCTGGAGGCTGAAGAGAGCAGGATTCACCATCTTTCTGCCTGTGTCCCCTGGAATCATATTCTGATCAGCTGGAACTAGGATAAGAGTGGAGTATTGGAGACAGCCATGACTCAAATGCTAAAGTATTCACATCAAGATTTTGTAATTAGATTAAATATTTCCACTTGTTATTTACTCTTGAAGAAATATCCAGGAATATCAAATGGTTGTTTTTGTATTTCATACCAATTATTTTTTTCCAAAGATCATCCACTTAGCCTTATGTTGCCCTTGGCCAAGCCTTATTCAGTGAAGAATTGCGATTTTGAAATTTGAAGCTAAGTTAATTAGCATCCAGCAAACAGACCGTCAGGAATACTGTTACTATTGGTAAGGAAAACAGTTCTTGATGATGTTAACAGAATAAACAAATATCAGTTAAATACAGTGTTTTCCAAGTTACTCCAACTGGTCTGATGGGGGTACCATTAGCTGCCAGTCAGCCTCAGCAACTGCGCTGTAGGACTTCCTACATTATTTCTAGTAAACTAGAAGCCCGAAGCTGGGGAGATGCAAGCAGTTGGTGTCCATTTGCTAATTCACAGGATAAAGCTAGGCCATGGAATCCTGGGGAGGTTCCTTACTGAAGACGCCTCTCAGTGCTCGGTCAAATGCAAAGTAGAGCATCATCAGGGCTGGAGCCTTGATAAAATAGCTTGAGGTTTCATATCATATCCCTTTCTAGAAGACCTTGCCCAGTTGCAGTTCCGCTGGACCATGTGGAGATGGTGTTAAAATATATCCAACCCATGGCTTTTACTGATTTCCCTGTCATGGGAAGTATTTTATATACTTCTGGGAGATAGTCAAATTCTGAAAAATTAGCTTATTATTTCTTGGGTTTCTTCTAAATCTCTGACACTGTTTCCTCAGTGGCTATCCCTTTATATATCACTAAGTCACTACACTTGGATAAGTTTCATGAAATCAGTGACTAAACTGATTATAATAAAAATGATAGTCATCATTATGATTATTAGTCATGATAATCTAGTTTGATAACTTTAGCTTTGAATGCATTTGTACTTTTGGCCAATCTACAGACATCATGACTACCATCACCAGCAGGTTAAGAGGAGCCCCTACTGCTGCCCTCGAGGAAAGAACTTGCTGGATGGGACAGTGAGCTTTCCTCCCGGAACTCCCAGCTCAGCTTTGCCAATGGCAATGTCAACGTTGTTTTTCTAATCTATTGCAAGATGAATAATGTAGTCCTCAAGTTCAAAGTTTGTCCTCTGTGTGTGTATGCGTGTGTGTGTGTGTATGTGTAGTATATGCACATGTATGTATAATAAGCCAGAGGTATGAGGAAGGTGTCTTACACTATTTGCTCCTTTATTGCTGTCTGCCACATATATACATATATATATATGTGATCTTATTGGGCTCCATGCCTTAAGCCTGTGTGGCATCTTTACAGAACTGAACTGCAGAATTATACCATAGACTCAATCTTGATGCTTGTGTATTGTGTGTACCGACTTGAAGGGCTTTGACGACACTTGGGCATATTCAGAACAGAACTTGTAATTCAGAAAAAAAGAAATGTAGAGAGGCCTGGGAGATGGCTCAGTCAGTAAAACACTGGCCATTCTCCACATGAGGACCTGGGTTCAGATCCCTAGAAGCCATTAAAACACCAGGCAGGTGTAGTAATCCTAGTGTTGGGGAGGCAGAAATAAGGAGGGTCACTAGAGCCACTTTTCCACAGCCTCACTGAATTGGAAAGCTCATGGTTTAGGAGAGACCCTGACTATTATATATATATATATATATATATATATATATATATATATATATATATATATCCCTTAAGGAAGTAGAAACAGTCATTAAAAGTCTCCCAATCAAAAAACACCCAGGGCCAGATGGTTTCATTCTTCAGAGTACTACCAGAACCCAAAGAAGAGCTAATATCAATACTCCTCATATTGTTCTACAGAAGAAACATTGCCAAACTCTTTTTATGAGGCTACCATTTCCCTGATACCCAAACCACACAAAGATGCAACAAAGAAAGAGAAAGACTAATCTCCCTCATGAACACTGATGCAAAAATATTCAACAAAATACTGGCAAACCGAATCTAAGAACACATCAAAAAATCATCTACCATTACCAAGTAGGCTTCATTCCAGAGATGCAGTGTTGGTTTAAACATACAGAAATCTGTCTATGTAATCTACCATATAAACAAACTGAAAGAAAAAGCCCCTACATGATCATATCATTAGATACTGAAAAAGTCATTGATAAGATCCAACAGCTCTTCAAGATAAAGGTCTTAGAGAAATAAGGGATACAAGGAACATATCTAAATGTAATAAAAGCAATATACAGCAAGCCAAAAGTCAATATCAGATTAAACAGAGAGAAACTCAAAGGGATTCCACTAATACCAGGAACAAGACAAGGCTGCCCACTCTCTTAGTATCTATTCAGCATAGTTCTTGAAGTTCTAGCTAGGGCAATGAGACAGCAAAAAAAGATCAAGGATATAAAAACTGGAAGGGAAGAAACCAAACTTTTGCTATTTGTAGATGTTATGATCGTATACATAAGTGATCCCCAAAATTCTACCTGAGAACTCCTACAGCTGATAAACACCTTCAGTAATGTGGCAAGATACAAGAATAACCACCCCCCCCAAAAAAAAAACTCAGTAACTCTCATATACAAATATTAATTTGGATGAGAAAAAAACCAGAGAAATATCACCCTTCACAATAGCCACAAACAACATAAAATATCTTGAGGCAACTCTATCCAAACAAGTGGAAAACCTGTATGAGAAGAACTTTAAATTTTTAAAGAAAGAAGTTAAAGAAGATATCAGAAAATGGCAAAATATGCTCTTGGACAGGTAGGATCAACGTAGTAAAAATGGCAATACTACCAAAAGCAATCTACAGATTCAATGCAATCCCCATCAAAATTTGAACACAATTCTCCACAGACCTCAAAAGAACAATACTCAACTTCATATGGAAAAACAAAAAAACCCAGGAGAGCTAAAACAATCTTATAGAATAAAGAAACTTCTGGAGGTATCTCCATTGCTGACTTGAAGCTCTATTATAGAGTCATAGTAATAAAAAACAGCTTGTAATTGGCATAAAAAAGAGACATCTGGATCAATAGAATCAAATCAAAGACCCTGGCATTAATCCACATATCTATGAGCACCTGGTTTTTGACAAAGAAGCCAAAAGTGTATAGTGGAAAAAGAAAGCATCTTCAACAAATGGTGCTGGCATAACTGGATTCTGACATGTAGAAGAATGCAATTAGATCCATATGTATTGCCATGCACAAAACTCATGTCCAAGTGTATCAATGACCTCAACATAAATCCAATTACACTGAACCTGACAGAAGAGAAAGTGGGAAGTAACCTTGACTGCATTGGCACAGGAGACTACTTCGTAAATATAACACCAGTAGCACAGACACTGAGAGCAACAATCAATAAATGGGACCTCCTGAAAATGAAAAGCTTCTGTAAGGCAGAGGACATCGTCAATAAGACAAAACAGCAGCCTACAGAATGGGAAAAGGTCTTTACCAACCCTACATCTGACAGTGGGCTGATCTCCAAAATAAATAAAAAAACTCTACAGACTAGACATTAAAGTACCAAAAATCCAATTAAAAATGGGATACAGGCTGGGCGGTGGTGGCGCACGCCTTTAATCCCAGCACTCGGGAGGCAGAGGCAGGCGGATCTCTGTGAGTTCGAGGCCAGCCTGGTCTACAAGAGCTAGTTCCAGGACAGGAACCAAAAGCTACAGAGAAACCCTGTCTTGAAAAATCAAAGAAAAAAAAAATGGGATACAGATCTAAACAGAATTCTCAACAGAAGAATCTCAAATGGACAAAACACATTTAAGAAATTGCTCAACATCTTTAGTCATCAGGGAAATGCAAATCAAAACGACTCTGAGATACCATCTTACACCTGTCAGAATGGTTAAGATAAAAAATACTGATAACACCTTATGTTGGAGAGGATGTGGAGTGAGGGGAACACTCCTCCCCTGCTGGTGGGAGTTCAAACTTGTACAGCCACTTTGGAAATCAGCATGATAATTTCTCAGAAAATTCTGGATCAATCTATCTCAGGACCCAGCAATACCACTCTTGGGCATATACTCAAAGAATATACAATCGTACCATAATAACACTCAACTATGTTTATAGCAGCATTATTCATAATAGCCAGAACCTGGAAACAACTTAGATGCCCCTCAACTTAAGAATGGATAAAGAAAATGTGGTACATTTACAAAATGGAATATTATCAGCTATAAAAAAATTATGCCTTGCTCAGCCTAGATGTAGTAGGGAGGGCCTTGGACCTTCCACAAAGCAAAGTGCCTTACCCTTTCTTAGGATTAGATGGGGTGGGGTGGGAGGGTGTGTGGAGGGAATGGGAGAAGGGGAGGGAGTGGGAATTTGGATTGGTATTTTTTTTTAAAAAAATCTAATGAATTAAAAAAAAGAAAACATTATAACATCATGTGTCAGGAGCATAATGGGAAACCCACAGAGATAGCTGACCCAGGGTAGTGGTAGCCCACAGACTCTGGCTGGACAGCTGGTACACATGCACCGGATGGACCTAGGACCTCTGCACATGGGTGACAATCGTGTGGCTTGGTCTGTTTGTGGATGCGCTGGGATCTATCTGTGCTGCATGAGCTGGCCTTTTGGAACCTATTCCCTGTGGTGTGATGCTGTGTTTAGTCTTGATGCAGGGGGAAGGGCTTGGTCCTGCCTCACCTTGATGGACCAGGCTTTGTTGATTCCTCATCGAAGTCCTTACCCTTTCTGAGGAGTGGATGGGGCAGTGAGGTGGGGGGTAGGGGGGGAAGTAGAAGGAAGAGAGGGAGGGGGGAACTATGGTTGGAGAGTAAAATGAATAAAAAATTTAAATTAAATAATAAATTCAAAGTAAAATCCACAGATTTCCTCACAATAGCTGTGCCTCTTTGATTGCGGAAAGCATGGCGCCCACGTGCTCTGCACGTGACTTCTGAGATTGGGCATGAAGGGGTAGCTTGGTGAGTTGTTTTTTTTAAAGAAATAATTTGGCAAGAAAAATAGTCATGGGCATAATTCAATAAGCAAATACACAGCAAAGATGAAGCACAGGGAGAAGGTCATAAAACCTCCCAGCAAAGGAAATCAATGTCTTTGAGTATGATTTGTCACTTGGAATTTGGAGTCTAAGCCACAGTGCCATCCCTAGAGTGCTGGCATTTAGTGCAAGATGTAGGATCCTGGCTATCTTCCCTACAGAGCAGAAGTGTGTTGTTCTGGTGAGCCCAGCAATGCAGATCCATCTGATGGCCTCACTCATCGGCCAGCTCAGGTGGGCTGGTGCAGTACTCTTCTATATAACACATGAAAGAGAAACGTAGGGTTATTCTTCGCCGAAACAAGCAAACAGACGACGAAAGAACACAGTTGACTGACATTACAATAAGTGGGCTACAACATCAAATTAAATGGAGAGAATGGCGAACAATTCCACTGAAAACAGGGACAAGATATGGTTGTCCACTCTCTCTGTACTTAATACAGCACTTGAGGTCTCAGCTAGAGCAGTAAGACAACTGAAGTAGATGAAGGGGGTACAAACAGGAAAAGAAGTCAAAGTATCATTTGCAGATGATATGGTAGCATACATAACTGACCACAAAAAAATACAACATCCAGCCATACCACTCTTGGAAGTATACCAAAGGACACTCCATCCTACCACAGTGACACTTAGCCATGCTCATTGTGGTTTCACTCATAATAGCCAGAACCTAGAGACAACCGAGACGTCCCTCAACAGAAGAATGGAAAAAAGAGAATGTGGTACATTTACACAATGGAGTATTATTCAGCTATTAAAAAAAATGACTTCACAAATTTGTAGGCAAATGGATAGAACTAGAAAAAATCATTTTGAGTGAGATAACTCAGACCCAGAAAGATAAATACAGTATGTACTCACTTATAAGTAGATAATAGCTGTGAAGTAAATGATAACCAAGCTACAGCTGGTGGACCCAGAGAGGTTAGGTAAAGAGGAGGGGTCTAAGGTTGAAACCGGAATCTCTCTGTGTGGGAGAAATAGAAGAGATTTTATGGGCAGCTGGGGAGAGGAGTGTGGATATCAGGTTAGAGGGGGATAGGGCAGAGAGAGATGACTCGCATTGGGGGCTGCATTTGGGGCTGGTGGGAAAACCTAGTGCAGCGGAAACTTCCTAGAACGTATGAAGACGATCCGAATGAGGATTCCTAACAATGAAGAAGATAGTCTCAACTATTTGGCCATCATCTCCTGTCATCAGGCAAGTCTTCCAGTGGTGGGACCGGGTTCCATTCAGGTAAGTTCTTAGCCAAGGAGGTCCCATGGCAATTCAACAACCCAGGCTGTTGCCAGGACAAAGGGTTGCTCTCTGCAAACCTACAGTGTGACCTCATTACCAGTTTGATTTGTGTTCAGTGAGTTGTACTTTGTGTTGTTCTTGGCAGTGGGGCTATGCTGTGGGTTTGTAGAGAGCCCTGGTGTCATGGTATGAAAGAGTGACCTAGATAATCCTCACCCTGGTGTTGGACTTCAGTCTGCACAGCCACGAGAAATGCATTCCTGTTCTTTTAATTCACAAAGAGAGACCATGTAAACAGGACCCCAGTGATGAAAAGTTGGGGAAATACCGAATGAAAACCAGATGCAAAAGTGTTGCTTGTGCAGCAAGGGCTCTCGGAGCTCCTGGTAGACTCAAATGCAGTGTTCTTTCAAATGAGAAGTATGAAATGTTTTCTCCAAAGAGAGCAAACTAGAAGCAGCTGGTGTGGATCACTGTTATTCCTTGGTCTTTCCCATTTAGATGTCTAAGGTTAAGAATGATACTGCTTTGGAGACATGGTAATTAAATACACGCTGTGGCCTGAAGATGGTTGATCGATGGGTATTTGGGGTTGAATGTCATCACAAATCATCTACCTGATAAAAAAGCAGGCACTTCCTGTGATGCTCCTGTGGGGATTTGGAGGCAGGAAAGCCACTTCCGGCCACAAGTGCTGACTGCTGTGTCTCTTGGGTGCCTCACAATCTTCCTGTTTGGGTAACGATTTCCCAGAGCGTCTATACCCACACCCCATAATCTTCCCCTGCATGTAGCCCATCTATTCTCAGACCATTCATCCCAAGGCTCCCATTAGGAAGGGATTGGGGTTTGCTAATAGTGCAGCAAGTTCTTCATGTAAGGCGTTATTTGGTTTCCCAGTCACATTTTATGTATCCTTCCATTTTTCTCCTTTAAAAAATATTTCTAAATGAAAACATAAACATTCTATATTTTCCACACAAAACAGTGGCCTTCAGTATGAGATTTTCATATATAAATACCATTGTACTTTACTCTTAGTCTCTCTTCCCTCACTCCCCTCCCCTGTTCTTGCTGACCCGTGTGTGTGTGTAATATATACATTTGGATATCTTCTTTACATTCCACATGCAAAAGAAAATGTATTTTTCCTACATCTACCCTGGCACTCTCAACTCCTCCTTCTCCTCCAGTTTGTCCTCTATTAGAGCCCCGCTTCTCCTTGCATGTCATGTGCATATATGTGCAGTGCATGCATGCACACATACACACACAATTAATTTTGTTTATAAGAACACAAGATATTTGTCTTTGAATATGCCAAATAATGTGATCTCCAGTTCAACCCAATTTTTCCAAGACACATTTCATCTTTTCTTATGACTATATAAGATTCTACCTTGTACATACACACACACACATATATATGCATGTATAAATGTGAATGTAGGTGAATAAGGTTCTACAGTGTAGTGTACACATACATACACATATATGTACACTACACTGTATAATCTTATCTCTATAGAGAACATATACATATATGTATATATATACATCTTATACCAATCCCATTTCTTTATTCATCTGTAGATAAGAATCCCTATCTTGGGTATTCTAAACAACGTAAGCAGCAAACACAGATATCTCTGTGGTACTGACTTAGATTCCTAATCTAGGTGTCCACCGAGAAGAGGTATAACTAGATCATAAGGTAGTTCTAATTTTAGGGGCTTGTAGGTTTTTTGAGTTGTTTGTTTTTGTTTTGCTTTATCCTTTTGAGGAATGCACACACTGACTTCCGTGTTGTCTTCACCTGCTTACATTCCTACCGGCAGCATTAAGAGTTCCCTTTTCCCAGCATTCTTGCCAACCTTGGTTACTCTGTGTTGTCTTGCTAATAGCTGTTCTGACTCCGGTAAGATGAAATGTCAGGGCTGTTTTAGTCTGCATTTCCCTGATGGGAAAGACGCTGAAGGCCTTTTCACACTTTATCTATGACTTGTGTTTCTTCTTTAGAAAGCTGTCTGTTCTGTTCATTGCCCATCTATTGATGGAATGATTCGGTGTTTGGGGTATTTAATTTCTGCCGTAATTTGTGGGTTGGGGATGCTAATTTAAGTGTAGAGATATTTTATTCCCTGGGCTAGATTTATTGCTAGGTATTTTTAGAGGTTGTTTTCATAGGGAATTTTTTCATTTGATTTCTTTCTAGCATGCTTGTTATTCATATATGGAACATAGGGTCAAATAGCTAGGCTATCAGTATATCTCATGGAATTGTATTTTCTAGATCTCAAGTTGGGATACATTTTCTGAATACTTTTTAGGTTGTGATTTGTAAAGTTATTTACTCCTTATGAGAGAGTTATCTTTACAAGATAGTAAGAAACTATCAATCATTGATGTCAACACATGTGATTCCAATCTGTGTTCACAGTGCATTACACCGACGGTGACATCCCCTGCATGACTTTCCACTGTTTGAAAAAAAAAGACTGCTTTGCCTTTCTTTTGTGAAACAAACTTAGTTTGTTCTATGTTTTTTAATACTTTTTTTTCACTCATGTAAGTGGGTGAATCTGTAAGTTTTTTCTCCCTAAAGCAGTTGGTTTTACACCTGAAACATTATGCCCAATGACAGAGAGTATGGTGACGTATGTCTCAGACTTGCGGGACTCTCCCTGGTGGCCCAACATTCAAGGCCCTGTGTGCTCTTGGTTACTAGTAAATTATTAAGTATAGTAGCCTCCATCTAGTTCTAGGTTTGGGGTTTTTATTTGTGAGCCAATTACTATGAACACAAGAGGGGAGTATACGGTGTGGGAGGTTTCCATATTTAGATGTGAATTAGCCTGACGTTGTTTAAAGTACAGTTGAGTCTCAGTCAATGTAAGGAATTTCTCCCAGCAGATCGGTGCACTTTTTTTTTGTCTATCCCCACCGCATCCAGAGTAAATACCAGACTCCAGATCCTTAAGTTTTCCATCCCACAAGAATTTTTCATTTTCCTTGCTTTTCAAATATCTGTTCAATTGCTTCCTTGAGTCTTTAATTTTTCCCTTCACTGGGGTAAAGTACTGAGACTTCCAACTTAGGAACTGAGTGTCCACCAATACTCAACAGGGAATGTCTGCAAAAATAATTTATCTAAGACAGTTTAAATTAAAATAAAAGGTGAGAAGCTTAAATATCTTAGCTAGAAAGAGCTGGCAAGCCACGAACAATGACTACACCACTGCCATGACCCATCTAGAGCCCAATAAGAATACCATTGGGAACACATGGACTTCATCGGCTCTTGAAACTCAGTAGAAGCCAGGGTCAGTGCCCCCCACCCCACCCCTGCCCAGAATCTAACCTTCGAGACCACTGTTTCCAACATTCAAATGGGAATCTTTAATGGAAAAGCACAGGGGTTCATTCAAAGTCTCTTGGACTGAGGGTGAAATACAGCACGGTATTAGCTACCTTTCTGTCGTGATACAACACCATCACCAACTGCAACTCAGAGAAGACGGAGCTCATTTTCACTACAGTTTCAGAGGAGACTCCATGACGGCAGCAGGCGGCCAGAGCAGGAAGCTGGGGGCGGGGGTCGCATCTCAGCTACACCCACAAAGAAAGGCAAGTGAAGTAGAAGTGGAGCGGGGCTTTAACCTCTCAACCCTACCCCAGTAATGCGCTTCCTCCAGAAAGGCGCCACCCCTTAAACCTCCTCAAACTACACCACCTACTGGTGCTCAAACCTTCAAAACTACTCCGACAAGCGGAGATCAAGCCTTCAAGCGCCTACACCTCAGGGGATGTTTCTCATTAAAACCACCACCACCATCTCTCTATGTAGGTAAGTTTTTCCCAGGTGGTCCTGGTTCTGTCATTAGAGCCCTCCCTCCTGTGCTCATTTCCGGGCAAGTCCAAGCCACAAAGGTAGCATTTCTCTTGCCGATGAAAGACTCCGAATGCTTTTTATCACCGTCGAACCCACTAAGCTATCGTTAAAAAGGAGTAAATTTACTAAGATATAATTAAAATAGATTCTAATGCTCGAGATGAGTAATGATCCCACAGTCGCTTTCATATAAGAATCCATATTCAGCTCATTACTTTTCATTATCCCGAATGTAAAACGCGCTACAGAAAGCCAGGATTCATATACTTTAGAAATTAGACGAAATCGTCACTTGGCACAGGGCTCCTCTTAGCGCGGTGAGAATATTTACATCTTGTTTTCCTCCTGCAAAGATGCGCAAGCACCAGCTTTCCCTGTTTCCCGCAACACGGCTGTGCCAGCTGCACTGGGAATGTAATGACTTGTGACCAAAGGAAAAAAAAAATCAGGTCCATAAAGTTTGTCTGAAAATGTTTGGGTGATTTTCAAGAAAGTGTTCTGTGAGATAAGTTTGTTAGTGTATTCCTCTGTGGTAATGAATGTCACTCCACCACTCTCCACCAAGACATGCTCTCTGCCTGGAGCAGTTTGTAATCTAAAGGTAATTTTAAGAACTATCCGGCCATCCCAGCACTTGGGAGGCAGGGGCAGGTGGATCTCTGTGAGTTCAAGGCCAGCCTGGTCTATAAGAGCTATTCCAGAACAGGCTCCAAAGCTGTAGAGAAACCGTGTCTCAAAAAAAAAAAAAAAAAAAAGACTAGAGTATGGGGCATGGAGGTGTATCTGCTGCTTCTGCTTCCTGGATGTCAGGCGGCTGAGACAGACATGTAACCAGCACATGGGTGACAAATGTTGGGAGACACCATGAAGGTTTCCTGGTGGCTCAGAACACCTTCCCACAGGAGGTATCATGGGGGCCTAAAACTAAAAAATATCAGACCCAAGATGGGGAGCAGTCAGGACCTTTCAGGCCATGGGGTGAAGCCCGGGCAGTGTGCGGGGTTTAGGGCAGAGATTTTTGCAGTTTCCCTCTGAACTCTAACAAGGCTGTGCTTGCCAGCTGCAGAAGGCGAGCGAGTGGCGTAGACCCTGCACATAATATTAGAGCTGGAAAGGCGGGGAGCGCACCAAACGCCCCACTCACTCCGTATTTGTTTTGGATATTGAGAACAGGTGAATCAGTGCAGACTGGTTGTTTCCAGAAGTCTTCCTGGTTAAAGGCACTCAGGCAAGGAAAGCAGCAGCGTTTAAACAGAGCAACCCACTGCAAGACACAGAAACACGAGTGCAGAGTAGAGAAGGTGGTGAGCGTGTGGAGGGCAGAAGGCAGGAGCCATGGGAGGTGAGTTCAGTGTCCCGACTCAGCTCTGGACTGGTCAGGAATTTGAAAGAAAGAAAAGCCTTACCTTTTTAGCCTTTTAGTTTAACTATAGAACTCACTTGCCTGTGAGGACAAGTGGCCACTTCATGTGTGTTATGTGCATGTACTGTCTTCCCTGCACAAGGGTTATGAACAGTATTCTTGCATAATGAATCCTTTCTGAGAAGCCCCAAGTTCAGCCTTTGAAATCTGTTATGCCACATTTGGTGTTTTCCCCACCGAGATTAACAACCTCAGAACCAAAATTTTTCTGATTCAATAATTCTATTTATAAAAACAAACAAAATAAAAACAAGGTTTGGTTGACTTCTATGTTATTACATTTTAATTGGCAGATTCTTATTTTTTTTAAGTTTTTTAATTTGCAAGCCTGAATGTGTGTCTGCGCACATGAGTCAAGATACATGTGGAGCCCAGAAAAGGGTGTTGGATACCTTGGATCAGAGTGACAGGTGGAACTCAGGTTCTGGTAATCAAACATACGTCCCTTGCAAGAGCAATGTGGGGTCATAACCACCGAGCCATCTCTTCAATCTTTAAATGACAAATTCTTAACAACTGCTGTGTGTTGCGGAAGATTTTTTTGTGTTGCCAATGGAGTCGGACGGTTCAGAGGGTGGAGTCCAGAGTGGACCATGGCGTTTTCTGTTGGACTCAGAGGAAGCTGGAGGGACACACAGGCGGAATAACAGAGGGCAATGGAGATGCTCAGGTCTTTGGATTGAGGAAGGTGGCAAAGAGCAGGTGATCATTTCTCTGTCACTCCACAGATCTCTCAGATTTAGTCCCTAATATTTAACTACCAAGTTTTATTTTTTAATAAAAGTCACAATAACTGTGGTTTATATTTTAAAATGTAGGACTAGAAAGATAGCTCAGTGGTTAAGAGCACTTGCCACCCTTGCAGAGGACCCAAGTTCAGTTCCCAGCACCCACATCTAATACCAGCTCCTGAAGTCCTAGCACCCTCTTCTAGCCTCTAAGGACACTGCGCTTGTGCATGTGTGTGCGTGCGCGCACTCCCCCCCCCCCCATATACACACATATAAACATAAAAATTAAAAAAATGTGCTATGGAACGTCAGATTTCCAAACAGATCATTATTATAAAGAATATGTATATTTAGAATGTTTTATATATATATATTAAATTGAAAATTGTCATATTGATTACTAGTCTGAATATTGTTTTAGGAAGCATGCTTTTGAAATGAAAGCAATACTGTTCATTTTAAGGTAGCCCCCAGGCGAACTTGTTGGCTCAAGCACGTCAGACTAAGATAAATGAGCCTGATTCCACACCTAGACCTCGACAAGGATTTTCCCGATCCATTCTCCCATCCTGCAACCCAGCCACATCTATTGAAATGACATTCATCCAACTCACACTGTTCAAAAATCTCTTCTTGACATTTTTAAATGGAAAACGGAAATTCTAAAAACACAATTTTCTACAAATTTGCACAAAAGTAAGTTTCTGAAATAGGTTTCAGTTATGTCCTCACTTGGATAATTACGTTCTTTCTCATTGCTAACTTCCTAAGCTTCCCTCTTGGCCCGGGAGCTGACCTGTCTGCTTATGTCTTAGTGAGACAAGCAGTTCCTTCTGCGACCTCCTGCCTCAGCCCCGCTAAGAGACATTTAGTTCACATCTCACATCTGCTTTGCACATGAGGACCAAGAGAACTCTGCTGTGCGTTTCATTACATTTCTTGGTACAACCACCCACTTGGAACTGGCAAAGAACCTGCTATTAAAAATTCCCCCACACTGTGGGCTTTCCCACACATCTGGAGTAAATATAATTTAAACACACAGGCTGGGGAGATGGCTCGGTGGTTAAAAGCACTTGCTGCTCTTGCAGAGGATGTACATTTGGGTCTCAGAATTCATGGACAATTCACAATTGCCTGTAACTGTGGCCCCATTGGCCTATACACTCACATACACACAGTCACAACCGCATACACACAATAATAAAGTCTTCAGAATGTTGAAAACACGAATTATATCTCTAGTTGAAGAGAAGACAAAAGATAGCAGTTGTAAGAAAGAGGCTGCTCATTGGTCTTAGCCACCTGGCCACGAAATAATCACACAGAAACTGTATTAAGTCACTGTTTGGCCCAACTCTTAACTTCCTATTAGCTAACTCTTACATCTTAGTTTAACCCATTTCTATTAATCTGTATATCACAATGAGGTCGTGGCCTACTGGCAAAGTTTCAGCATGTCTATCTCCAGCAATGGATCCATGGCTTCTTGTCTCCACCTTCCTTTTCCCAGCATTCAGTCCAGTTTTCCCTGCCTACCTAAGTTCTGCCCTATCAACAGGCCAAGGCAGTTTCTTTATTCATTGACCAATAAAAGAAACATAGACAGAAGAACCTCCCACACCAGATAGCATACAGCTATCACGTTCTATTTCAAATTGCTCAAACTACTCCTCATATATAGCTACAATCTTTTCTGTGTTTAGAGACATTATTCCCCATGAAAGCAACACTAACTTTCTTTTGGCCACTCTCGGGTAAGTGGGATAAGGGGACGTGAGGGGCTGGAGACATGGCTCAGCAGCTAAGAGCACTTGATGCTCTTCCGGAGGCCTGGGTTCAGTTCCCAGCACCCAGAGGACACCTCACAACCACCTACACTCCAGTTTCAGGGAATCCAATGCCCTCTTCTGACCTCTAAGGCCACCAGCCATGTATGTGGTGCACAGACATTATATAGGTAAAATACTCATATGCATAAAAGAAATGCTTTTTGTTTTTAAAAAATGATGGCTTGGCTCATCTGATACCTCTGCAAAATAAAAATGGAAGTATTGAAAATTCCAACTTCATAAGTCATGCAAAGTAAGAAATTAATGTAATTAATTTTCATGTAACCTTCAAAGCACAAATTCTTTGGTTAGATTCAGTTCTGGTTGCCTTGACTTATGAGAGGCTATGTTATGGACATAACACAGAGCAAGGGAGATGGCTGATGGATGCAGATCTCTGCATCTTCTCCCATGGGGAGGCAGAGTCTGGCTTCAGAGACTCCTTTGAACAGTGTATGTGGTGGAAGAGGTCTGGCCACAAGGAGGGGTCCTAAGAACCCCTGCTGCTGCTGTTGCTTTGTTGCCTGAAACTCTGTGTCTTGAGTTCCTGTTCCTGGGGCTGCCACCCTGAAGCATCACAGATCGGTCTTCCAGTTGGCAGCTGTGGATGAGCCCAGTCTTTCTTGCCGCTGCATCGAGACACAGGGGAATACAGAGTGGCCCACGCCGTCAGTGGCTCACTCTGACCCCACAGCGGGACTCTTAATCACTTGTGATGCAATCGCATAATGAATAAGATAATAAAGTTGCTCTATATTTTCAGATTCTGATTCCATGAATTTCAACTAGAAGTTAGCAACCCCTCATACTTTGTCTCAAGCAAAAACGTTATTAAAATACACTTCATGTGTAAAATTCACCTACTTAAAATACACAAGTCAGTTGTTTGAGGTATATTCATAGGATTTTTCCTAAAATCAATTTTCAAGCTTGAGATTATTTCATTGAAAACAAACAGCAACAAAACTCCACTGTGTCAATGATAGTGACTCAAAGTTTTCAAATCCCCAGTCTTGAAGCTGTCACTACTGTGCTGACTCCATAGGTTTGTTCACACTATAAATATATAAAGGGAATTGAGGTATCTGGCCCACTGAGAATGGCTTTTTAGCAAAATGCCCTTTTGTGTCGCTACCTACACCAAGACTTTGAATTCATGAATTTCTTTTTCTCACACAGGAAAGAGGAAGTACATGTTTTATATTTTATATTATGGGCTGTTTGTCGCTAGGATAGTTACAGTACTTAGCAGCTATAGTGCTAATGCAGCCATTGACAATATGGAAGCAGATGGCAGAGGCCATATTAAAAATAAATCACCTTTATTTACAGAATTGGGGAGAAGTAGATACGACTCCTGGCCTAGTTTGCGGACCCTGATCGACACATCTGGGAGGACTATTTTTGATTTTTTTTTCCATAAAGAACTTCAAGTCTTAACTATTGACCATATTTCTTTATAATTCAAATTTTAAGCAACCGCTGAAGGTTTTATTCAATTTCAAGAGTCAGCAGAGTAGGTATAAATCAATGTAGAACGTAGCAAGCACTGTGCACCAGGGAACATTATTTCAGAGAGTCCTTTGATCTGCTGACTTACAAATCTGAAGACTTATTGCACATAAAAAGAAGTGAAAATGGTGGGGATCGCTCTCCTGCAGGGCTCTTCCTGCCGGGATATTTTTGTCAGGGGTTGTTTTCCCTCGATGTTGTCAGTTTTAGACGGTTCTTGATGACAGCTGCCCCTCTCATGAAGCGTTTTAGAGGCTACGTGTGCTCTCCCCCATCCCAGTAAGTCCTTCCTCATCCTTCCAGTATTTACTTTTCCGTGTTCTGTGAACAGTATCTCCTAAACGGGACTCAATGAGGAAGCTTTATTTCGCCTGAGGGTTGAGGGTACAGCCCACCAGGGCAGGGAAGCCACAGCAGCAGGAGTGTGAGGTAGCTGATCACACTGCATACATAGTCAGGAGGCTGAGAGGAGTGAGTTTGACTTTTCCTTTTGGTCACTCCAGGAGGGCAGCCCATAAGAACAGGGTGCCAGTGCAGGGTGCACCACACTCAGGGAGAGTCTTCCTTCTGCGGAGAAACCTCTCTGGAAACAACCTCACAAACATGTCCAGAGATGTGTCTCCTAGGTGACTCTAAGTCCAGTCAAGGTGAAACACGACTCAACACAGCAGTATCTGGCTGAATGGCTGAGTGCTGGCCGTTCAACAGCAGCGATGGCTTGTATTTTGGGCGGGAACAGAATGCTCCCACTCCCACTATGCTCCAAGTCTATAGTCACTGTGGGTGGCTGAGGGTGGGAACAAGAAGAGCTTCTTCCTCCCGTGGGAGTTATTAGCATCAGAGAGGGTCAAAACCTTAATTATCTCTTCGCTTCTGAAAGATCTCAGTGTAATAGCCTCACAGGAGGGGAGCCAAACCACATTATTTTGATCTGTAATGCTTTATTAATTTTTTCTCTCCTGCTACCCCGGATTAACTTATTCTACTAAGTTTTAAGTGGCTTGAAGACAGGAAATAATTTCCTTTGTACTCTCATCCCCGTTGCTTAATACGTACGTGATTATGTTTAGTATTCTTTTGAAAGGGCTTAATCATTTTCTTCAGTTTTTTTTTATTTCACATAAACACACATATGAAATCTTTTTATATCAAGCAAGCCTTTAGCTATCTAATAATGCTATTAACAGAATATGCAATATTATCACTGATTTCTATCTCTATGAATTCATTTTATTATTTGATTTTTTGAAGTAGCCACCTTTAACACTTGCAATGATTTTGAACATATTGAATTAGAATTGGTAATGTATTACCCTCTTGGTTTTGTCCCATAATTTTTAAAAAGAACAAAATGGTATATTCTAGGAGAATGTCCACATTTCTCCCCATGTGAACCACACTGTTCAGGGGTGCTCATCACCCCACTCAGATACACTACACCTCTGTTACACATCTGCAGTCTAGTCACCCCTATTTATGGAGAGATCTTTTCTGTCTTTAAAAAAAAAAATCACACTAACAAAAACCCCAGTGCCAGTCGAAGAGACTCCCAGAACAATATAGGTTTCTTCCTTCCCTTAGAAGTTTGCATTGCGGGTGTACCCCTCGCGGTCCTGAGTTCCTTGCTCGTGCTCCCTCTCCTTCTGCTCCTGCTTTGGACCTTGAGATTTCTGTCCGGTGCTCCAATGTGGGTCTCTGTCTCCTTTCATTGCCTGATGAAGGTTAATATTCAGGAGGATGCTTATATGTTTGTCTTTGGATTCACCTTATTTACCTTCTCTAGGATCGCGAATTATAAGCTCAATGTCCTTTATTTATGGCTAGAAATCAAATATGAGTGAGTACATCCCATGTTCCTCTTTTTGGGTCTGGCTTACCTCACTCAGGATAGTGTTTTTTATTTCCAGTACACCCACACACTGAGACAATGGGGATGTTCTATCGGGAACTCACCAAGGCCAGCTGGCCTGGGTCTGAAAAGGCATGGGATAAAACCGGACTTGCTGAACATAGCAGACAATGAGGACTACTGAGAACTCAAGAACAATGGCAATGGGTTTTTGATCCTACTGCACGTACTGGCTTTGGGGGAGCCTAGGCAGTTTAGATGCTCACCTTACTAGACCTGGATGGAGATGGGCGGTGTCCTTGGACTTCCCACAGGTCAGGGAACCCTGATTGCTCTTCAAGCTGATGAGGGAGAGGGACTTGATCGGGGGAGGGGGAGGGAAATGGGAGGCGGTGGCGGGGGAGGAGGCAGAAATCCTTAATAAATAATTTTTTTTAAAAAAAAAGAAGTTTGCATTGCATCTTCCGGCACCATAAAATCTGGCTCCCAGGGAGGAGGCTCCCAGCTCAGATCCAGCTCCATCCTGAGTCCTGTGTTAGAAATGTGTGGTGTCCTCAACAATAGAGACAAACCTTCAACCTCGGGAACGCCACCATGGGCAGCAGCAATAGCCTATAGTGTTTGGGGAGTCTTTGGGATTCCCTTGACTAAAAACATGCCTGGTACTGGTTGTTGGGATGGCTCAATGGCTAAAGCACCTGTCACATGGCATGAAGGCATGAGGAGAAAGGTCCATGCCCCTAGCAGCCATCACCAGATGCCTCTAATCCCAGCAGTTCAGGGCAAACTGACTAGCCAGACCAGCCAGAGGACCAGAACTCCTCATTCAGCAAGAGGACTTGCTTCAGTGATTAAAGTAGACACCCGATGTCAAACTCTGACCTCCATATGCATGCAAACACACCCAATCATGTTCATCCACATACATTTAGCACATATGTATACACATATACATATATCACATGTAAATAAATTTCTGACTAAAAAATTCTAACGGTTTTGTGGCTTCTGAATTTTGTTATGTCTGCTTTACTCTGCAGGCTTAAGGGGACAAAGCCAGTCATCTGGACAGGAAATGGCCATCTGTTCCTTGTGAGAGTCACCTTTGCTACACAGCATCGCCCCCCCCCCCCCGATCGTACATTTTCACACCCTAACACCTCCGCAGTCACTGATTTTCCCATTCTTGCCTCCTCCAGCAGCCCCCGAGGTCTGAACCAGTCCCTTTCCCTACCTATCTACTGGACTGTCCTCTGGACCTTTGAAAACAAGCTCCTTGGCTGAATTCTGCAGGGAGCCCAAGTCTGAAGCCTGCCCTGATGGAACTCTCCTCGGCTACTGCTTCGGATGCAATGCCTAAGAAAGGGCACGAAGCTTGCAATGCCTTAAAAAATGTGCATCTAAACTGACATCTGATAGTTTAGTACCTATGAACATAAACCTCAAGAGTTTCTTGCACGCGGGAGCTTTTTCCCCGTTAGTTTTAACTAATTAAAAAACATAGACACTATTATTTAAACCTGCCATGTGATGTGTAAATCAGGTCAAACACACATGGAGAGAGAGAGAGAGAGAGAGAGAGAGAGAGAGAGAGAGAGAGAGAGAGAGAGCGCGAGAGAGAGATTGAGATCTGTGTACATGTTTCTGTGTGTGCACAAGTCCATGTAGCTACACACGAGTGTGAGTGGGTTTGTAGGCCAGGAAAATATCAATTAGCCATTATCCTCACTTGCTGTCTGCATTACATACTGGTGAAACACTGACACACACACACGTGCTCTAGTTTGCTTTCTGTTGCTGTGATAAGCATGACAACCAAAAGCAACTTGGAGGAAAGTTTTTTATCTCATCTTACAGGTTATAATCCATTATGAAAAGAAGTCAGGGAAGGAACTCAAGGCAGAAACAGAAGTCTAGACCGTGGAAGAACGCTACTTACTGGCTTGCTTCCTCTGTCTTGCTTGGCTACCATCCTCATACAGCCCCCTCCCTCCTGTCTAGGGATAATAACATCCACATTATGTCGGGCCGTCTATATCAACTAAAATTAAGAAAAGAGCCCAGAGACATGCTGATAGGCCTGTCTGCTCTGGGCAGTCCATCAGCTGAGGTTCCATCTTCCTGGATGACTCAGGGCGTGCATCAAGGTGAAATCTTCAATTGATATGATGGTCTTCAGACATCATTCATTGTGAAACATTCAGAATGCCCCCCTCGATGTTCAATAATTGTCATCATCTTTAGTCACTCATTGAAGTGGCATAGCAGACTTGTGACATCTATCCAATCTTAACTTAGCGTCTATTCATGAAGCTTTCCCTCCTCTCTCCCTTCTCTTTCAAAGCCTCCTGGTAACCACCATTCTCCTGGCTACTTCTGTGGGATCAACTTTAGTTTTAGACTCCACACGAGTAGCACCAAGCCAGACCTCACGTATTTCATTTACTATGATGATTCTCAGCTCCATCTGTGTTGTTACAATTGGCAGGATTTAATGCTTTTTATGACTGGTTAGTCTTCCACTTAGAATACGCATCATCTTTTATTTATCCATTCATCAATCAACAGGTACTTAGGTTTTCTCCAGCACAGATTTAATGCTAATGTTTCCTGAAGTTGTCTCTGAGAATCTTAGGAAGCATCAAAAGCAGCACAGACAGACAAGTTCCCTTGCAGACTTGGATCATGACTGACTCTCTTTCAGGAACACACCATCATCCTCTAGGACCAGTATTAAGAATCTATGTCAGTGGTTCTCACCCTTAATACAGTTAATTAATACGACCCTTTAATTAATATGCGGCCCTTTAATACAGTTCCTCATGTTGTGGTGAGCTCCAACCTTAATGTTATTTTCATTGCTACTTCGTAACTGTAATTTTGCTACGTTATGAATCATTATGCAAATATCTGTGTTTTCCGATGGTCCTTTTGGGGCTGTTGTAATGGTAAAATGACGCAGTTCTCCAGGGTCAGCTGGGTCCAACCACGTGAGGCCTCTGTGGGAGACAGCTGGTGGGAGGCAGTGGGTGAGAGACCTCAGCAGGGCAGCCACTCCCACAGTTCCACGAGGAGCCACAGCGGGGTGAGAGACAGATGGATAGGCACACCGTGCAGAGAGAGGGTTTGGGTGTATTTGGGTGTAGATTATTTAGTGGGTTATGGAGAGGAAAGGGAAAGGGGGTTGGGGAGAAGGAGGAAGAGGAGAGGCAGAGAGATAGAGAGAGAGAGAGGCAGAGAGAGAGGCAGAGAGAGAGAGAGAGAGAGAGAGAGAGAGAGCGCTCTTTGGGAGAGAGACAGAAAAAAGAGAGCTCAGGCAGGAAGCAGAAAAATTCCCTTGCCTCTCAGTGGATTAGGGGAAGGGAGTGGGCGGGGCTTGTGTCTTAAAGAGACAGGACAGACCATTACAGTTGTGACCCACAGGTTGAGAACTGCTGATCTATGTGAAGACATTTTTAGCCTCTACAATACTTACTATTGTGGAAGTAGAAAGGAATTAGGTATTAGGGTATCAGGGGCATTGTAAAACAACAGCCATTTGTACGCTTGTGGATGGCATTGTCATTCGGGGTTTGCAGTCAGTGCTCTCACTTTCAGTCAGCCCAAATTATGTCAAGCTTGGCCACTAGTCACATAACTAAGTTATCATTCTGATCACACAGGAAAATACTGAGGTCCTCTGATGATGGACAGATAACAAACCATGATTCACGCACATGTCTTCCCAGACTCTTTGTTTTCATGTAAACTCAGATATTTTTTTTTCACCTGATGAAAAATGTGCTTTGGAGGATGAGCCAAACAGCCCTCGACAGGACAGTGGAGATGCTGCTAGTCGGACACCAGTGAATTGTCTAATATACTCAGCTCAGTGTAGCCTCCAAGCCTGCCAGGTTAACCAGCAAATACCTATTTCAGAGTATTAGACAGCTTGCCCTTGGAAACGCCTTCCTGTCTTCTTTTAGAAAAAGAATTTTTATTTTATGTTACAAGTGTTTCTCTGCGTGTACGGATGTGTACCGTGTGTGAGTGCCTACAGAGGCCAGAAGAGGGTGCTGGGTCCCCTGGCGCTGGAGTTAAATGATTGTGAGCTTCCATGTGGATGCTGGGAGCCAAATCCGGGTCCTCTGCAAGAGCAGCCAGTGCTCTTACCTGCTGAGCCAACTCCCCAGCCCCATCTTCGTGTCTTTTAAAAGTCTGTGAAACATCCTTAACATTTTATTTTATAGAAAGACTATTTTTATTTTCCGCTTATTATATAAGTCCTCATTGTTTTCTCTTTATTTTAACCAACTCTCTCACAGAAAAGCTGTCAGAGAAGAACTGAAGAACATATCTGCTTGGTGTTGGACTATGTGTAGATTTTCCTCTTACTATAATTTCTTCTACAAAATAATACAAATTACTTGGAAATATTTTGTAAAGGAAACCACTCATATACAAATGGTTTCTATTAAAACCACTTAAGGTGGAAGGATCCGCTTGACCTTCTACCCGGAAACACATGGTTTGACATCAGTGTTTCTCAGCTCTTCTGAGATCCCAGGTAGCAGGTCCCAGTGCCTTGTGGAGTCAGGCCAGAACAGCCTAAGCTGCTCCACAGACTTTTCTCATTGAACATCTGCTATCTCTTCTTTATTCCCCATGGAAGGAAAATTTCACCCAGAAGAAGAAACAGACTTTTGAAAACAAAAACAAAAGAAAGCTTATTGAGAAGTAAATTAGCATGGGCTCTTCACAGAAGCCAAGAGGAACATCTGAAATAAATAAGCACAGGAAGAATTAAGAGGCCATGGGGCTACTTAAGTAACTCCTTACAATCCAGGGCTGGAGAGAGGGCTCAGCTGCTAGGAGCACCAGCTGCTGTTGCAGAGGACCTGGTCAGTCCCCCAGCACCCACATAGTGGATCACAACTGGCTCTAACTCCAGTTCCAGGGCATTTGATTCCTTCTTCTGGCTTCTGTGAACCCCTACCTGGTGTCCCATATGTGTGTATTGTCAGGCACACCCACGGATCAAATCAAATCAGATAAATCTTCAGAAAATAACTCCACAAACCTCTTAAAGCCCCGGATTTGTTTCAGATGGGAAGAAAACAGAATTGAGGATGCTCACCATGTTTCACTGACATTTCGTACAGTTCAAACCTTTTCCTCAACACAAGTTCCTCACTGTTAGCTCGGTGTTGCAAGCATAGGCATCTGAAAGACTTCCTCACGAAGGCAACAGTAATTGCCTCCGAATAGCCATCTGCTACAAAGAACCAATAGTTTTAAGACTAATACTAATTGGCATGAAAGCAAGCATTCTATTTCCACACTGGCATGCTGGAGACATTTTCGATGACATATTCTGGGATGCCTTTGTATCTGGAGTTCAGAGAGAATTTCTCCATGAGGCAAATTTATTACTCATAATAATCCAGTAAAGTAAGCAAAATAAGTGCAACTATTTGGCAACATCTCTTAAAATTGAAACAACAAGCTTCAAATGCCCATAGCATAGAGATGGGGATGGTTGTCAGCAGTGTCGCCCATGCATAGCTACATCTGCCATAGAGGGAGAAGTGCATGCCAGGTTCCATGGAATGATTCAAGCTTAAAACTTTGGCAAGAATAGTGCCAGGTTTTTTGTTTGGGAGGGGGAAGAACTGTGTTAAAAACACTTAGATCGTCACACTGATTACCATGGCTCCTCAGCAGAACTCTTAAATAACTGGTAAAGATATCAGAGAGCCCGCTCAAATTCTTCCAAGTCATCAGAACACGGGAGTCAGAAGATCTTCCATTCCATCACTAACTCATTCATTCATCCATCCATTCATTCACCAAATACTAGCTCACGGTCTACTGAGACACTGGACTGTCTCTTTATATTTATGCCACATCTTGTCACAAATGCTACAAGCTATTGTGGTTTGGGAGAGAGCCTCAGAAAGATGAAATTTCCAAGCCACATAGTGAAGCGAAAAGCAGAGTCATTATTTCAAACAATGGTCAGTCTTCAAATTCTGGAGATTTCTCCTGATTATCATATGCCTTACATATGTAAAAAAAAATGATTTTCTTAGCCATGTCCCCTAAAATATGAATGCTGTGAGGTGTTAGCAGCTGTGATTTTAAAAAGGGCTTCAAACCTGGGCAGATGCCCCCTGCTCAACCACAGGCAAAGTCTGCCTGAGACCAGGTAGGCTGCCCGGAAACATCCTCCTCTATTACCCCAGCTTAATTCTCAGGGTCACCCCAAATGCTGCAAAGCAACATCAGGAGCAGCTCTCAGCCCCAGTCCACGCCTCCTGTGGATCCCACAGACCATCTTCCCCTGTCCCTTCCCCAGCTGGCATTCCCCTGTGAGCACATCAGCCAAGCTGGCCAGTGAAACAGGCAACACTCAGCCATTACATTCTCAAAAAATCTGGGAGAGGACACAGAAACCAAGGAACAAAGCACTTAGCCAACCAAGACAAACCCAGAAATCAGAACCTAGACCTCTAATCAGCCCAAACCCAGATGACTAGGTGCCAGCATAAGAACACAAGTAATAATAGCCAGGGCTATTATCACAGCAGGTCCTGAATATCCCAACATAATTGAAGCACAAAAAAAGAACACTTAAAACTAAGTATATGAATATGATAGAGGCCCTTAAAAAGGAAATAAATAAATCCCTTACAGAAATACAGGAAAACACAAATAATTGAAGGATATTAACAAATCCCTTAAAGTCCTCAGCAGGCAGAGGCAGGCAGGTAGATTTCTGTGAGTTAGAGGCCAACCTGATCTACATAGTGAATTAAAGGACAGCCAAGGCTACACAAAGAAACCCTATATTGAAAAACCAACCACCAAAAAATTGGAGATCTCATATTAGCAACTAACAGCACTCCTTTAAGCTCTAGAACAACAAGAATTAAAGACACACAAGAGTGGAAGGCAAAGAATTATCAAATTGAGGGCTGAAATCAATAAAAAACAAAAGGGACAATATAAAGAATCAATAAAATGAAGAGTTGGTTCTTTGCAAAAAACAAGATAAACCCTTATCCAAACTAACTAAAAGATAGAAAAAGAATATCCAAGTTATAAATTAGAAACAGAAAGAGGGACATAAAAATAGACACCAGAGAAACCCAGAGAATCATAAGAACATGGTTTAAAGACCTGTACTCCAAATTGGAAAATATAAAAGAAATGGATAATTTTCTTGATAAGGATCATTTACTTAAGTTAAATCAAGAGCATATAAACAATTCAAATAGACCTATAACCCCTAGTGAAATAGAACCAGTCATTAAAAGTCTCTCAGCATAAAAAAAAGCCCAGGACCAGCTGGTTTTAACATAGAATTCTAACTTGCAAAGAGTTAACACCAATACTCCACAAAATAGAAACAGAAGGAATAATGCTCAATAATTTTATGAGGCCACAGTTACATTGATACCCAAACCTCAGAAAGACTCAAAGAATTACAGACCAGCTTCCTTTATGAACATAGATGCAAAAATATTCAATAAAATACTTGCAAACCAAATCCAAGAACACATCAAAAAGATCATCCACCATAATCAAGTAGGCTTCATCCCAGAGATTCAGGGATGGTTCAGCATGTGAACATCAGTAACTCACCATATAAACAAGCTGAAAAAAAAAAAAAAGACATGATCATCTCATTAGAAGCCAAAAAAAACTTTGACAAAATCCTTCATCATAAAAGTCCTGGAGAGATTTTGAATACAAGGGGCATACTTAACACAAAAAAAGAAATTCACAGAAAACCTGTAGTCGACATTAAATTAAATGGAGAGAAACTCAAAGTAATTCCACTAAAATTCCAAGACAAGACTATCCACTCTATCCATATTTATTGAAGATAGTACTTTAAGTTATAGCTAGAGCAATAAAAAAACTAAAGGAGATAAAGGGGATACAAACTGGAAAGGAGGAAGTCAAAATATTGCTATTTCCAGATGATATAATAGGATATATAAGTGACCCTAAAAATTCTACTAGGGAACTCATACAAGTGATAACATGTTCTGCAAAGTGACTGGATACAAGATTAACTAAGATTAACTTAAAAAAAAAACATTTCACTATCACTCCTATATACAAATGGTAGACAGACTGAGAAAGATATCAGAGAAATAACACCATTCACAGTAGCCTCAAATTATATAAAATATCTTGATGTAACTCTAACCAAAAAAGTGAAAGACATGTATGACAAGAACTTCAAGTCTTTGAATAAATAATTTGAAGAAGAGATCAGAAAAAGAAAAGATCTCCCATGTTCATGGATTTGTAGGATCAGCATAGTAAAAGTAACCATCCTACCAAAGCAATCTTCAGATTCAGTGCAATACCCCACCAAAATTCCTACAGTATTCTTTACAGACATTGACAGGATATTCTCAACTTCATATAGAAAAACAAAAACTCAAGATAGTTAAAACAATCGTGTACAATAAAAGAACTGCATGAGGTATCACCATCCCTGATTTCAAGCTGTACAACAGACCTACAGTAATAAAGCCCACAGGAGGGCTGGAGAGATGGCTCAGAGGTTAAGAGCATTGCCTGCTCTTCCAAAGGTCCTGAGTTCAATTCCCAGCAGCCACATGGTGGCTCACAACCATCTGTAATGGGGCTTGGTGCCCTCTTCTGGCCTGCAGGCATACACACAGACAGAATATTGTATACCTAATAAATAAATATTAAAAAAAATAAAACCCATAGGATTTTGGCCTAAAAACAGACATATTGATCAATGGAATCAATTTGAAAGGTCCAGACTTAAAATTCACACACATATGGACACCTGATTTTCAATAAATAAACCATAAATACACACTGGAAAAAAGAAAGCATCTTCAATAGTGCTAATCAAACTGGATGTCGTCATGTAGAAGAATACAAATAGATCCATATTTATCATCCTGCACAAGACTCAAGTTCAAGTGAGTCAAAGACCTCAACATAAAACCAAATACATTGAAAAGAAAATGGGAAACACTCTTGAATGCATTGGCACAGAAGATATCTTTCTTAACAGAACACTGACAGCACAGGCATTAAGATCAATAAGTAATAAATTATACTTCATGAAACTGAAAAGCTTCTATCAATCAGACAAAGAGGCAGCCTACAGAATGGAAAAAGATTTTTTTACCCACTCCACATCAGATAGAGGTCTAATATTCAAAAATATAAAGAACTCAAGAAATGTATTAAAATAAATAATCTAATTTAAAAATGGGGTACAGATCTATGCAGAGAATTCTCAATAGAGGAATATCGAATGATTGAGAGCACTTGAAACATTCGGTATCTTTAGCCATAAGGTAAATGCAAATCAAAACTTCTTGGCGATTCCAGATTACACCTGTCAGAATGGCTATGATCAATAACACAAATGACAACTCACAATGGAGAGGATGTGGAGCAAGGGGAATACTCTTTGTTGGTGGGAGTGCAATCTTGTACAGCCATTGTGGAAATATTGGCAGTTCCTCAGAAAGTTGGGAATTGATCTACCTCAAGACCTAGCAATACCACTCTTGGGCAGCTACTCAAAAGATGCCCCATTCTACCAAAATAACCCTTGTTCAACCACATTCATTTCAGCCTTAGTCATTAATAGCTGGAAACTGGAAACAGCCTGGATGTTCCTCAACAGAAGAATGGATAAAGAAAATGTAGCACATTTACACAATGGAGTAATCCTCAGCTATTTTTTAAAAAGTAATATCAAATTTGTAGTCAAATGGATGGAACTAGAAAAAAAATCATCCTGAGTGAGGTAACCTAGACCCGGAAAGACAAATATGATATGTATTCAATTATATGTGGATATTCAATTATAGCTGTTAAGTAAAATAATAATCAAGATACAATTCACAGACCCAGAGAGGTTAGGTAAAGAGGAAGCCTTGCCTGATACAAAAGGTAGCCAGTTCACTCTCCTTAGCCTCCATTACTAGAAGTCCTCCCTAGGGCCACCCTAATGGATTCCAGGAAGTTTCCACTGTGCAAGGTTTCCACACCACCCCCCTAATGCCCCCAATTCCAGCTGTCTCTCCCTCCACTCTCTCCCTCCATCCCTCCCCCTACACATCTGATCCCCCCAATTCCCATCCCCACCCAAAAGACTGATTCAGCTAAGCAGGGCTCACATGGACTCACAGAGACCGAAACAGCAAGCAAGGGGCCCAGATGGGTCTGCACCGGGTCCTCTGCATATGTTATGGCTGTTAGCTTGGCGTACTCGTGAGACTCCTGACAGCGGGAGCCAGTGTTCCTCTGACTCTTTTGACTGCTCTTGAGACTCTTTTCCTCCCCATTCGGGTTGCCCCATCCAGCTTAGATATGAAGGCTTTTGCCTTGTTTTTTATTTTTTTCCTGTCTTGTCTGGCTGTCTTCTCTTGGAGGCCTGCTCTTTTCTGAAGAGGAAATGGAGGGTGAGGGGATCTGGGGCAGAGGGGAGGAGTGGACATGGAGGAAACTGTGGGCTGAGATGTAGTGGATGAGAAATGAATCTATTTTCAATTAAATGTTTTTTTTTTTAAAAAAGGTGGGGCTTCATATCCAATGGAGTTAATCTCAACTATCCCTTTCTTCTTTCCCTATACAAACAGCATGGATCCCTGACAATTGCTCCCTGATGCATGTTGTCCCAGGAGAAATAGACATGTATTCATCCCGTGGCCTACTGGCTTGATGTGTGACATGCTTCAGTTAACAATACAATAATAACACCCAAGCAGATGTCCTCGGTTGGTTTAGATGTTTCCCCCTTTCTCTGGTTTATATCTGCCACAAGAACAACACAGGAAGGAAAAGGCATGTGAGTCATAGCCGTGCTGGTTCAAAGCCAGCAGCAGGTGTTACAGGAGACAGGCATCCATCATGCTGTCAACTTAAGGAAACTAGAGATTGCTTGTAATAACAGCAACACTAGCCCCCCAAAAAGGAAATTCCCCAAGAGCTTGAGTTGGAGATAGCCCTTATCCCAAGGACTCGTAAGTTAGAGATAGTCCTTAGTGTGGTGGTGTTGACATGGAAGACAACTGGAGGTGAGGTTGAGATGTAGTTAGTGAATAGAATTAGTGAAATACTTGGCCAATTTTCATCACCTTACACAAGAATGGGTTGTTATTTTAAAAGGTTAGCCTGACTCCTGAGTCTTTGTAGTTTCCTGTCTGACCCTGTGATTTTTTCTCATTTCATTCTCTCTCTCTCTCTACACACACACACACACAGACAGAGACACACACACACACACACACACACACACACACACACACACACACACACCATGTATAGCCTACTATGGAAGGTTGATCCTTCAGAACCAGGGCTATGTTATTTGGACTTTCCACCTTGCAAACTGTGAGCTAAATAAAACCTAAACCCCCTTTGTTCATAAAGTACCAAGCTTCAAATATTATGCTATAGCACTGAGAAAAAAAGTAAATCGTTCTCAGATTTTTCACAAAGAAATTGAGTGCAGTTTAGGCTCTGGAAAGTTGACTGCAAAGCAAAAACAAACAAAAACCATTTAGAAAGCAGAACAGATTAAACATGCATGCACTTACATCTGTTTGTTGTGAATTATTATTAAAATGTCATGTGAAACTTTGTAAAAGACAAAGGACAAGGGAAACAGGAATGAACTAAGGAGCTGGCATGAAATGGCATCAACAGTTTGGAAGCTTTAAAGCAGAGAAATTAGTAATTTCTAAGTTTTATGGGCCAACAAAAGTAGAAATATAAACCAGAAATAGGGAGGGGACAGTGACAGAATGGTTGGAGACCTCAGTTTCCCAAAGAAAATGTGCACATCTCTAAGATCGGAGTAACAGTTAGCTATGAAAGCAGGAAGCAGCCCTTCACTTTAATGTGAACAGCAGTTACACCAACAAGCTCTCCTTTGTCCAATCTGGAGGGGAACTGATTTTTTTTTGGGGGGGGCAGAAAATGGGAGTTTAATCCTGGGAGAAACTGAACCAGGGTGATTGGATCTTGGAGAATTAGGAACAGCAGAGAAAGTAGGTGACCTACAGAGAAAGGGGAGTTATATGGAAGTTGATGGGGTGAGCAATAGCAGGACCCCTTGCCTGTGACTGCCTGGACACTGCCAGTCAGGTTCATGTGCCCCAAGCAGCAGACGGAAGATCCATTTCTGGGGAAGTTTACCGGACCACAGGAAAGAGCTGGGCCAAGAGTCTGAAACACACGAAACAGCCACCACGTTTGGAGAGTGAAGCTCCCCGTGGACCAATCCACTGCTCACCAACAAAAATCACGTCCTGTGACATGAGAAGAGGTACCAAGGGTCAGAACAGCCATCTCAAAGTGTGAGCCACAGGGAAGCCAGAAATTCTTCTCAGACGCGAAGGAAAAATAATTCTCAATTTTTTTATTTTATCGCCATGAAAGTGTTTATCAAATGTGAGCTTAGAATGAGATATGATCAAACATTTAAGGCCCTGAGCCACCATCTCCTAGGTCATGAGGTACCCTGTAACACTTTCTCCAACCAAAAAAAAAAAAAAAACCAAAGTGAGCCAAGGAGAAATTAAATAATTCCGGGAAGCCAAGAGGATTCTGGGACTTTGAGGTGGTGAGAGTGTAGCCACTCTAGCTGCTGAGCAGTCCCAGAGAGAAGCAAGATTGGACAAGAGAATCGATTATTCTGGAGAGAAAATATCTTCAGAAAGCTACATAACAGACCTAGTTCAGAGTATGTTGCATTAGCCCTTTCTGATACAGTATTGACTGGCACGGAAAATTAAGCAAACAAAATCAACCATCTAAAACACCAGGTAATAAAAGCTGTTGTCAGGGATTACGTTTGTCAGTGTTCTCTGACTATACCAAATACCTAATACCTAGTTATAGAGAGGAAAGGTTCAGCATAGGTTTGGTGATATAGTCCATATTAATTGGCTTGTCAAAGACTGAGCCTGAGGCAGAAAGAGCACCACAATATTGAGGCAGGAGGATTGTCCTGAGTTCAAGGCCAGTCTAGCTTACAGAGTTCCAGAACCACAGAGTGAAACCTTATCTTGAGAAGCCAAAATTAATTAATACCTTCTAGGGATAACCTAAAAAAAATGGAAATTAGCCCAAAGAAGGGAATTGGCCAGAGGAAGAATGGGGGTAGAGAGCCATTTTTTATGCCTTTAGTAATGACTGATTTTAAAATTATGTTTTTAAACTTGATAATAAATTTCAATTTAAAAGTTAGAATGTCGCTATTAACTCAGTGTACATTTCTTTTTCCTGCAGACCAAATGTGCTGTAGTTTCTGCTCTAGATGGCAGAAAAAAAACTCTACAAAGGGATCAATACCCAATCTCATTTCTTGCTTTTCTATCCCCATCAATGCTGCCTCATGGGTCCCCAGCACTGTCTGTTTGGGGTACATACTGCTATCCCAACCCCAGACAGGTCCCCAGCATTCTGCGTGTTTTGAGGGGTGTGTGTGCAGGCATGTGCACATGCATGCAGGGCAGGGAGGGGTGCAAGGGGGTCTCTGTAAATTCACTCTTGACAATTGCGTCACCAGCTTGTCTTTAATGGTAGGATCCCACAGACCCAAATCATCTTGTCTAGGGTGCTACCCCTTCCACATTTCTTCACTTTGGGACTCACGTGGCCCCTTGCATTTCTCCATTGCTTCGAGGTTTCTACAGTTTCTGATGACGTGCCACACTTCCGTGGGTAATATGGGGTTATTGGAGGTAATAAATTTCATGTCCCAAGTACCTTTGGTCGGCACCATTCTCTCTGTTTAATATACTGCATAATGCTTTTATAAGAATGGCTAGGTGAACTACGAGAAAGCTCGCTCACATGGCTGCTTCATCCTCAGCTTAGACGTCAAGGATTTAACCCCACTTCTCACACTGCCCGACCTTCTTAGTCTTTTGCTTTAAAAAGAAAAGTGGACTCAAGCCCCTGACTTTACTCATCCAGAATAATATCTGAAGAATTATTATTCAAATAATCTTTTGAGTCCCATTCCATCATTCAGCATGTATTTAATCTCATATAGCATTATTTCTATTTTTTTATCCAAGTCATTGCTTAAAGCGGCAAGTCACAGGGGGACCAAGACAATGAATGGGCAGAGTTGGCAACCTCTAGGTAACCAGCTTTAAAAGAAGACAGTCGCGGTGCTATCCAGCCCCCGTGTTTCTATCCAGCACGTCCATCCAGGGCTTGTTATGTCAAACAGCTTGTTGAACTCCAGAATCATCTATCTATCACTTTCTCTTTTGCTGGTCTAGTGATCCTCTCACTAAGAGAAAAACGTAGATAATTTTATTTGGCATTTCAATGAACACATTCTGGCTCGGCAATCGCCGTGTATTTTTCCTGAAGATTGCCTTACAAGCCATTCTTTCTAAGACATTAATTTCAGAATTTTCCCCAACACTGGTGTCAAGAGGAAAATAACGCACGTTCTTCCTCCGAAATCAAAACCATATGTGGCCGAGTGCGTCACTCCTTGTAGCTCTTTTTAAAAAAAAAAAAAATCACTGCCACACGGGCCTTTCAAAATGTAATCTCATTAGTATGCGCCATGATTTTCCCAGACCATACGGTTTTTGCGCATCTTAGTCTTCACCCCTACTTCATTTCCTCCTGGAGAGTTTAGCCTGCTGCCTACAGATCAATCAAAAGGAGGAGCAAAGTAAATTCATTACACACAGGGACAGGACAGTGAATTCAGCCACAGAAGATGCTCTCTTTAACCTTATAGATATGTAAATCCATTACATGTAAACCGACGCTAAAAAGACAAAAACAGCTGTGATGATTAAAAACAAAACCCCATTATTGCCTGCTGATAATCTGACAGTCAAAATGTAAGCATATGAAAATATTGACAGCTGTACAAAAATCTAATTCAAAAGGCTAGTGTGTTAATATCAAAAAGACTGTAGTATTTATGGGGCAGTCATTCCCAGCTAAAAAGAAAAGTCTTTTATGATAATCAAATCATGCCTAACTTCAAAATACACAAAACAAAAACTAAACAAATTAAAAGGATATATCCAATATCACAGTCGGAGTATTTGACGTAATTGTCTCTCACTAATAAAGAGTTCCTGATGAAATACCAGTAAGAATATACCTGCAAAGAACAATTATCATTGTCTGTCAGATGGACATGTAGAATACACACGCAAAGAGCCAATGAAGCAGTGGACCTATAATTTCCCGATAAGCGTTCTTTGTAGACATATACAACAAACACATTCACAAAAAGATGCGCCAGGCCATAAAGTTAATCACACTAAAGTGAGTAGTTTTAATAACGCAGAGTGTTCTGCCTCCTTCAACTACACTGCAATTAAGACTGCTCCCAATAAGATAAAGCTGATTGAAATATCCCTCTATCTCTGAAAATTGGAGACATTTAATTCTAAATAACCCACGGGTCAAGGGAGAATGGTTTCTATAAAAGACTTTCAAGTAAATTATAATGAAAAGGAACTTATCAGCTCTTCTGGGATGGATTACTGCCAGGCTTAATTTAAATCTTAAATGTGCAGATTAAAACAAAAAAAAACAAAAAAAAGCAACTTCTGACCCTCAGCTACCTGAGCACACAGGTAAGAGGTAAAGAGGTGACTGGACAGATGGCTCAGCAGTTAAGAGCAGTGGCTCATCTTCTAGAGGACCTGGGTTGAGTTCTCAGCCCCTGCATGCCTGCTCACAACCCCCTGTGACTCCAACTCTAGGGAATATGGTATCCTCTTCTGGCCTCTTGCAAGTACTGCACACATATGGTCCACAGACATACACTCTGGTCAAGACTCATACACTTAAAAATGAAAATCGCAAAAAAATTAAAAAGAATAAAAATTAAATCTAAAGAAAGCAGAGGGGAAGGATGGGAGAGACAGACCAGAAAGGAGCAACACTACTTGTTATTAGACACACATGATGAGAGCGACAGAACCCAAATGAAGCTTTTTACAAACAAATATATCCTTAATGTTTGAAATTAGAAAGCATAGATCGTGGAAATGAGCAAAAGTATTAATAGAAGGCTAGTAGAAGTCTGTACGTGCTAAGGAACTTGAATCTACAAATTTAGAATTTCTCTCAACAAAAATGTTAGTCTTATATGGCTTCATAAGTTCTTCTAAATATTTGAAGTGTACACGAAGTTTTCCAGAGAGAAGAAAAGAGTGTAATATATCCTAGATCGTTTTATGAAGTCACTAAAAATTTGATGTTAAAACATGAAGAAAATAATAAGCAATAGTGCTTAGCTTTCCTTGTTAGCTGTGTGAGTTAACTTTTCTGCTGCTGTAATGGAACGCCACGACAGGAACAATTTGCAGAAGGAAGTGCCTGGGGCAAAAGGCTTCAGAGAGCTAGACGTTCTTGTGGCGGGAAGGCGCTGTGGCGGAGAAAACCAAGTGTTGTATCTCAACCACACTCACAGGCAACAGAGACAGTGAATTAAAAGCGGGGTTAGGTTATAAATCCTAAAAATCTACCCCAGTCACTACTTCCTCCAGTAAGGCTCCACATCCCCCTCAAAATTCCATGACTTCCCCCAACAGCGCCACCTCGTGGGGACCGAGAATTCAAATACAAACCATGTCTCATTTTGCCACCGCACCAGTTACCCCCATTAACAACTGGTAAATCAAGAAGCACCTGTCTCTCCCTTGACGGCACTACTAAGTCCAAATATTCACTACAGATTCCCAGGACCTCTTCCCAATTCTGTTAACTGGCCCAATAAATTCTCATTATTCCTTCAGAAAGCATGTCTGTAATAGCCCTCCATGTCCATTGCTAAAATGCCAAGGACTACAGAAAGTTCTGAGACTGTCTTCTGCATGCAAGCTTCATGAATGCTGTAAAAAGAGAAGACCTCTGGGTCAGATGAAAACAATTTGTTGCCTACCACATGGCAAAGACACTAGCCAAAATACTGTCTTGTTTGCATTGATTGCCTGAGTCCCATTCATCACAAGGTGACACGGAGAGCCAGCAGCACTTGGTTACCCAGTCGGTTGCATTACGAGAGACATCTTAAGCTTAGGGGCCTCAGCCTGGGTCGTGAGCAAACATACCCGACCTTTGCCCTGGAAGGTAATGCGTTCTGATAGTGTTCTGTGGGCATGGTAAAACAAAGACTGAGATAAGTCATCCTAAAAAAGGAAAGTTTATTTTGTGTCGCCTGCTGCTCCTCTGTTTTGGTTTTTGGTCACCAGGCCCCATTGCCCCCGAGTGTCTGGTGAGGCAGAATGCCAACATGAGAGAACAGGGTGGAGCAAAACTGTTCATGAACAAACATCTGGGCATCAGAAGAAAAGGAGGCAACTGACTTCTCAATATCCCTGGTAGGGAACATGGTCCAAGTGATCTCATCTCCTTCCTAGACTCTACAGGATACGGATGCCATGACCTCCCAGAGTGCCGCAGGCTGGTGGCCAAACCTTTAGGACATAGGGAATTAGAGGACACTTAAGGACTAAATCGTGTTATTTTTTTATTATATTGGACAATAAATAAATCTACTTCTTGGCATGGATGGAGATAGCAACTCTAGTTTCTATGATGTTATGATATCAATAACCTTGAAAATGTAACTCAGAATAAAGAGGCCAGTATCTCTGCTCATGAAATATACAGGAATCCAGAGACTTGGGATGAAGCATCTCCTAATAAACATTCCTTCACAAAATTTAATATAAAATTTTGTCTTCGGATTCCCTTTTCTTAATTCAACACACTGAAAGCAAAAATAAAAGGCCAAGAGGTCAAATCTGAAGCTGCTACCGTGTTTTCCTGGGCAAATTATGCAATCTAGCAGATGATGCAGCTGAGCGCCAGCAAGAAGGAATTTCCAGTCACGTGTGCTTGGCTCTTTCTCTTGGCGCTGCAGATGATGAATTCTTGCTATTGAGAGAAAATTAGCATTTGCCAAGACACGGATGCCAATAGCAACATTTCCAAGCGCAAACATGCAGATGAGATGTTCAACTCAACTGACTTTTCAGACTACAGTATTAGCACTAATTGCCCAAAGACCTCTCCAGGGTTTTCTTTCTAGTTCAATTCACTGGTATCCCCCTTCCTCTTCCGCCACACCCCTTCTTCCGCCACACCCCTTCCATCTCTGCCTTCCTCTCTCTTCCTGCTGCATCTCTCCTTTTCCCTCTCCCTTTCTCCCTCATCACTAAAAGTCAGATTCAATTTCTTGTTTTAAATATTATTACTCTATCAAAATCACCCATATAACATGGAAAGCGGAGCACTTTGAGGTATAGAGTATACATAGAGAGAGTATATAGAGTTATAACATAAGTTATAGAGCAAAATTAACTCACAGAAATCTGCTAGGCGCGCAGGACACAGAGACGTGCGTGTATTTAAGAGTAAGTTCTGTGGTCCACCTGGAGTTGCAGGCGAATTTTCCATTGTTGCTTGCCAACAATTATTGTCTTTCTTGGAAGTGTAAATGGGAACCACCTGTCCCAGGCCGTGTCAAAATGTGATGACTGTTACTACTCTTTGAGCACCCAGAAAATCGAGTGTGCTACAGGGTTAGCAAGAAAATCATCCTGGCCATTATGTTTTGTGTGTGTGTGTGTGTGTTTGTACATGTACGTTCGGGCGTGCATGCATGTGAATATATATGCAAGGCCAGAGGACCACCTTGGGTGTTGTTCTTCAGGAATCACCTGCTATTTCTGAGACAAGGCCTCTCTTTGGCCTGAAGCTCACCAAGTAGGCTATGCTGGCTGGCCAGGGAACTCCAGGGGGTCACCTGATTCCACCTTCCCAGTGCTGGGACTACAGGTATACCACCATGCCCAGATTTTAAAAGCACACATTTTAATTTGATTATATTAAAATATAATCTTTGAGTACATTATACTTGTATGCGATGTATTATATCCATCCTTCGCTCCTACAACTCCTTCCAAACCCCCCACATTCCCTTCTCATCTTCATGTTCTCTTTATCCTTAAAAGAGAAACCATCCACTGAGTATAATTGTGTTTCCCATACGCATTTGGTGTGGGACCCTTCGCTGGAGCATGGACTATACCATGGGCCATACACCTGGAGAAAATGGACTCTCCCATCACCTGCAGCCACTGGTTGTCTCAGCGAGGGCTCGGTCTAGTACAGGTCTTCACAGCTGCTGTGAGCTCCTGAGAACGTGACCACAGCGGTTCCCCACTCCCACCACCTGAAACTCATAATCTTCCTGTCTCCCGCTACTGCAATGGTGCTCAACCTTCCTGACACTGCGACCCTTTAATACCGTTCCTCCTGTTGTGGTGGCTCCCAACCATAAAATTACTTTTGTTGCTACTTCATAATTGTAATTGTTGCTACTGTTATAATTTGTAAACATCTGCTAGTCAGAGTATCTAATATCGCAGTGAAATGTTCGTATGATGCCCAAAGGGGTCGTGACCCACAAGCTGAGAATCACTGATCCATTGCAATTTTCCAAGTCTTGTGGGGAGAGGTGTAATAAAGATGTCCCATTTAAAGCTGAGAAAATCCACAGACATTCTCTGCGCTTTGATCAATCACATGCTTGTTTTATAGGGTTCTGGGGATTCAGAATCAGAACTCCATGCTTGCAAGGTAAGAGCGCTACCAACTGAGCCATTTTTCCAGCCCAGGCATCTTTTTTTTTATTCTTACAATATCACCTGAAAAATGCTTAAAACTCCATATATTTTAATACCAATAGCTGTCATTAGTAGATGTATTTTTAATTATCAGCACCTTCTTGGAGAGTATATTACCTTAAATAATTTAATTTGGGGCGATAAGCATTCTACATTTAGTATCATTGCTGAAAATTACATGTCAAGCTGTTTAAGCCATGGACTGAGGAAGCATCGATGAGCTTTCTCGGTTCTCTTCTACAGAAGATAAAGTTGTGACTTCAGCAGGGTCTGTACTGATGGAATTATAATCTCGTGGGGGCACTGTGGTGCCAGGTGCACACTCTGAAGTGTAACGGCTGTAAATGCAGGAGTGAAGGACACAGGTGGAGGCCAGGCAAAGAAAATGCCTCTGCCACTTCCAGTAACCTCTCATTTTCTATATTCTCCTTCTTTGACCTTTGCACCCTGGCTGAGCCTGGAGAGACAGTATTGCCTAGGATTATCCCAATCCTAAAGACTGCAAGTAACTGTCTTAACATGTGCTTTTCCAGAGTTCTGCCCACCTCTATTGAGTCTCCTACTTGAGGCCAGTATCTTCCTTGCTCATTCACCCCAAACTACAGATGACTGTTTCCCTCAAGTTGTTCAACACCACCTTTCTAACTTTGCCATTGCTCCCTGAAAACCATAATACAGGCTCTTGCCACAACTCCCCACTTGCCGTACCCACCACCGATGCTACTGCTTCCCCAATATCACATACGCCAACCCCTCTCTAGTCAAGTGTATTAATGCACAGCGGTGGGTGACACCTGGGAAGACTGTATGAAGTCGAGAGAGACAAGAGGACAGCTAGAGAAGAAAGCACCTTGCAGGGCGCTGTAAGTGCTCGTGGGCTTGTCTGAAGACAAGGTGAGTGGGTAGGTAGAGCAGAGCAAGCAGAGGAAAACACGAGATAAATCAGGGTCAGCTGAGTCTCCTGCCGATTAGACCGTCCATAGTTCACGACCAGCTGAGTCTCCTGCCGATTAGACCGTCCATAGGGAGACCCAAGAGAAATCGCTAGATGCTAGGCTGCTGATGTTGTCTTTCTACGGGAGAGGAACTTGGTTTATGAAAATAGGTTCCTCTCGGTTTTCTTTGAGGATTTACCCTGAATTGGGAGATGAATTAAAGACGTTAGAACATGGAGATTAGCTGTTTCTGCAAATCCCCTGTTACTTGCAAGTAGTGTTAGGACAGGGGTCTAGGGAAAGGAACGGAGGCCTTGTTAAAGCATCCTCCCATTGTGTATTGTCTTTTGAGAAAGTGAGCGTCCTAGTTAGGGTCTCTGTTGCTGCAATGAAACACGGCGACCAAAGCAACTTGGAAAGGAGAGGGTTTTTTTTTTTTTGACTTACACGCTCACATGTAGTTCATCACCGAAGGCAGTCAGCGCAGGAACTCAAGCAGGGCAGGAACCTGCAGGCAGGAGGTGGTGCAGAGGCCACGGTGGGAGGCGCTGCTCTCTGGCTTGTCCCTCGTGGCCTCTTCAGTCTGCTTTCTTATAGAATCATGACTGCCAGCCCAGGGATGGTACCACCCACAATGGGCTGGGCCTCCTGCCATCAATCACTGATTAAGAAAATACCCCTACAGCTGGATCTTATGGAGGCTTTTTCTCAACTGAGGCTCTCTCCTCTCCTCTCCTCTCCTCTCCTCTCCTCTCCTCTCCT
>NC_022009.1:103111078-103156504 GCF_000317375.1 Microtus ochrogaster
CTTCCACATGTCAGAGTATCACAAGTAGTAAAGTCCCCCTCCCCTCCCCTCCCCTCCTCTCCTCTCCTCTCCTCTCCTCTCCTCTCCTCTCCTCTCCAGTGTCTCTAACTTGAGTCCAGTTGACATAAAACTAACCAGCACAATGAGTGATCAGCAACAAAGGTGGGGGCACTGGGAACAGGCGTAGAAGTCGCCATACCGCCTACAAAGTTGAGAGTTTTATGAATGCAGAAAGAAATTCTATTGATCCATTGAGTCACTGTGTAATAACAGACTGCTGGTCTAGAACCACAGAAGAAGCATTTCTCCCTGTGGGTCACATCTGCTTCTCACGCACTATCAGCTTTTAAGTAGATGAAGCTCCTTTCCCTCCTAGTTACCATAAGCTACAGAAAGAATTAGATCAAAGCCGCTCCTAAAGGTGTAGTTCATACAGAACCATCATTGGCCGGGATTTACACCTGTCTGTTTCAATTAAATGTTTGCTATGCATGTGTTAGGTATAATATTTAGTGTTCCTATGGTGGGCACTAACTAATTAGAAATGTTTGCGTATCTGATCACTGCACTAGACCCGAGGGAGTCCCAGAAGTGTAAATGCTGTTCACCACAAAGAGTAATCACCAAGATATGCACAGAAAAAGACTTACAACCTCGAATTAGCAAGCAGATTATGTAACAGAGCCGGCAACTTTTCTACAGATTTGGAGGGCAGAGAGATGAGAAGCATTGGTTTAACTAACGAAGAGTTTAGTTTTAATTTTGACCTTAAAGCATGAGGTTGAGACAGAAAGGCTGTCAAGAGGCTGCTCAAGACGATAAAGATGAAAACGAAGGAGAAAAATGGAGTGTCTGGGCAGTGAGGAGAATCTCAGCCTCATTGGGAGGGGGCAGTATTACAAATAATTACACTGGGATCTTGAGGGAAAGAAGGATGACTTTGGAGGTAACTGGAGAAAACAGAATCCCATTGGTGATTTTTTTAAAACCAAGATGTGATGTGAATCACATTTAAAAACGAGGCTGAATGGTTCAAGGATGAACCATTAAAACGGAAGGTACTAGGTGTGTGGAATGTCACCCACCTGGGAACAACATCACAGGGTACTGGGTAGCTTAAACCAACATGAAATTTCTGGCAGTCCTGGAGTTTGGAAGGCCCCAGCCAAGGGTCTGACATATCCACATCTTCCTGGAGTTCCTGGGAAAGTCTGCCCACACTCTTTTAGCTATCAAGTGCCAGTTTGGCTTGTGGAGACACCAATCTAGTCTGCATTTGTGGTCTTAGGATACCCTCTATCTACGTGTGTCTGTGCCCAGATTTCATGCATCTCAGTATGTCCTAGTCATTGGCTTGGGGCCCACTATAACAGGTTCTCAATCTATGGGCCTCGACCCCTTTGTGGATCAAAAAAGCCTTCCCTAGGGGTTGCCTAAGGCCATCAGAGAACACAGATATTTACATTACTTTTCATAACAGTAGCAAAATTGCAGTTATGAAGTAACAACAAAAAATTTTCTGTTGGGGGGGTCACCACAACATGAAGAACTGTATTCAAGGACCTCAGTATTAGAAAGGTTGAGAACCTCTCTGCACTATCTCTCCATCCTAATTGATTGCATCTACAGAAATCCTATTTCCAAGCATGGTCCCTTGATAAGTTTCAAGAGTTAGGGATTGAATACATTGAGCCAGAGGAAGGCAAGCAGACAACATGCAGGGTTGGTGGTAATCGCAGCTATAGACTAAATTGTGTCAACTCTCAAATCCAAGGTTGAAGTTCTCATCCCTGATACAGTGATGGATGGAAATGAGGCCTTTCTTATGGTGAACAGGTTCAAGTGAGGTCCTCATGATGAAATTCGTGCCTTTGTAACATGTGCATCGAAGGTGGTGAGATGATGGTGGTTAAGAGCTCTTGCAGAGAACCTTTTGATTTGCATCATCAACATGGAGCCTCAGAGCCACCTATAACTCCAGTTCAAGGAGATTCAGTGTCCTCTTCTGGTCTCCATGGGCACTGCATGCATATGGTGCATATATGTACATGTAGGTAACCACTTATACACGATAAAAATGTAAGTTTTTTTTTTAAAAGATGTATTTCAGGTGTCTTCTCCCTCTCCTCCATCTTTCTGTCCCTCTCCATCTCCTGTCCCATTCTCTGCCATGCTGGGACACAAAAAGATTTAATGCCAAGAAGAGAGACTTAATACCCAGATCAACCAGAACCTTGAATTTAGGCTTCCTGGTTCCCTGAGAAAAAGAATCTTGTTGTTTAAGTGGCCTAGTCGATGGAATTTTGACATGGCAACCCAGGCTGACAACACATCAGACATGAGACAACAGACTCACTCCGTAATTCACTGGCCCTAACACTATGCTGGGAATTTGACGCTATGGACCTGGGCACTGCAGTTGACTCCTTAGTATAGCTGGACATCTGCGCATGTGTTCTCTATTCCTGCTTCAGTATCCAAAGAACTCAGGCATCTAACATTATTGTAATAGAGATAATAGAAAACCGTATAAGTACAATCATTGGAAAAGATAAAATAATGTGTGTAAAATCAGGGCAAAATATTTGAAAATCATAGAAGAAAGAAAAGATGTCCTGAAAAAATATAAAGTGCTCAAATTAAGATACAAACCTTTATTAGACCAATCACCACAGAGGCTGGAAGGTGATTAATGAAAGTGCACTAAACAGATACTTGAACCAGATGGGCTCACAGCTGAATTTTATTTAACCATTAAAAGAAAAATGATCCTCTCATTTATTAAACTACTTTCAATACCAGAAAAAGGTGGAAAGCTCAGTAGTTCTTTTTAGAAAAGACCTCAGGTTGAATAGGTAATGTTTCAAATGGTTTTATGTATAAAAAGAGTACAGAACATTGTCTTATTAAGTGCAGGTGAAAAGTAAAGTATCAGCAGATTAAATCCGTTGGTAAATCAAAACACTGATATTCTGTGTCCTCATGGTTCACATTTTAGGAAGGCAAGGATTATTTGTTAGCAAGAAAGACAATATAACACATAAGGAATGTAGCTTTAACTTGTGTGTGTGTGTATGCATGTGCATGTGTGTTGTATGTACATGTGTGTTATATGTGCATGTGTGTATATGTGCATGCGTGTATATGTGCATGTATGTGTTTGTGTGCCACAAAGCACATACTGGGGCTATGTAAGAAAAGGAAGGGTATCTGCTTGAGTGTTCAGGAGGAAAGAGGAAGAGGAAAATATTAGTAATATATACTAATATATTATTTATAATCTTTAACAATATATATTCAAATATATATGAATAGGTACAACAAAGGCATTATTTTATGTACAAACAATAAACAAATGGAGCATGTCAACCCAACTCAATTCATTAAAATTAAAGGAGAAAGCAGTCCATTAGCAGACTGAATAGTACTCAGCCCTTAATGGGCATCTATTCCCCACCCCTTCCTCCCAAGACTCAGGGATCATTGAGGAAGAGGGAACAGATATATTGTAAGCACCCTGTGGGAGCCGAGAATGCAGGCCATTTCCCACACTTGCCTGATGGTGAGAGTCACTCTGAGATACACTAACTTGTGTATCCCACACCTTCCGACACAGGAGGTGGTCGCCTAGCTCCTTTGATAGTAAGCAAACCCGGGCCATCCTGAAAGTGGTCGGGATATGCTAATGTCGTTCTGCTCCTTCTATTGTAAATATGAGGTCACCTGGGGAAGAGGTGTTTTCAGCCTATGTGACAAATGGACATAAGCAAGAAGTGATTTAAGTCATCCCGCTGCCTAGGAAACAGAATGCAAATGAAGTTTTTGCTACCTCTCCCCTCAGCTTACGTTAATATAAAAGCAGTTTGAAAAATTATCGCAGGTGATTTCAGGATTTGAATGACCACTGAAAATCCCTCCGGATACCGTCGTGTGAATTGCGTCTTTAATATTCCTACGCCTCTACGCTGGTAAGAAAAGTTTTTTTTTTTCGAGACAGGGTTTCTCTGTAGCTTTTGGTTCCTGTCCTGGAACTAGCTCTTGTAGACCAGGCTGGCCTCGAACTCACAGAGATCCGCCTGCCTCGGCCTCCCAAGTGCTGGGATTAAAGGTAAGAAAAGTTTTATGTTGGGGCTGGACCCCGCAGTACACGGGTAGCGGATGACTACAGCAAGGCCATGTTTACCAGGCACAAGAGGAATGAAGCACACGTGAACTCAGAGACTGTGGCAGCTTACACAATATCTAGTCAAGCTAGGAAAGTCCTAGCATGGATGCAGAGGGGTCAGAAAGCTTCACTTCTAGCTGAGGAGCTGTTAGCATTTGACGGCTACTGGGGTAGGGGCTCGGGTTTCTTCATGGATATTGCAGTCCTTCAAAGTTTTTATTTAAGTAAGAAACCAAAATGACCCCAAAAACAAAACAAACGTGATCTGGCCAACCTTATCAAAGAGCACTGTAGACAAATGCGAACTCTTAGGAATGATGCGTGCCTAGAGTTCTGAACTACGTACGGATATTCCACTCTCAAGCAAACAGGCGGACTATATCCAGGAAAATCAAAGTTCAGGTTTTCACTCTGGAAAATCACAAATGTGGAAACATATATGAGTAAGCACAAAGGAGTAAAACACACACATACACATATATATTAATTTACACACATGCACACACACAAATATATATATGTGTATATATAAACTTAAATATAATATATAAATTTATATATATGTGTATACACACACACACACACACACACACACACACACACATATATATATAAACTTTTTGGTGTTGTATTTGAAGGGCTATCTGCCCCTCACATCCTCCTTTGAAAAATTTAAGAAACATGAAAAAAGATGAAAAAAAAGCCCAAAGATCATGTATGAAAATATGAAGCAAAAGAGCACTTAAGGTCATAATTTCTGGGGCTCTGAAGAAACTTCACACCTTCCAGTGGAACCAAATGATGGAGCAGTTGCTGAGCTGCTCTTGCAGAGGACCAAGGACTGAAGAGCCAGTGGAAGTTAAAAGCACTTGCTGCTCTCTCAGAGGACCCAGGTTTACGTAAGGCACCCATGTAAGACAGCTCACAATCATCTGTAACTCCAGTTCTAGGGGATCTGACATCTAGAAATGAGATCCTTCATGTCCACAAACAAGCTTGGCTTGGCTAGGATACAAGGTTAGAGAGAATTGGTTTTTACCTAAGGAGAACCTTGGACTTCAAACTTCTAAGTCCTCAGGGCAAGGTGATTTAATGTTGGACTGTGAATTCTTGAACTTCAAACTGCAAAGGGATTTAACAGTAAATTGTCCTTGGAAATGTGAAATTATAAAAGGGTAGTTATATTAAAATCTGAGACATCTCGACTAATATGGGCCAAATTGAATCCTATTTCTTCAATTCATACATTAAAACTGAATTCCCAGTATCTCCAAATGTAATGGTTTGTGGATAAAAGTAGATTGGATTCTAACTCAATATGACTTTTGCATCCATAAGAAATGATTAGGAAGGAAGCGGGTCCTGATGAAGGCCATTTGGAGACACGGGGGTAACCATCAACAAGCCCAAGGAATGGACACAGAAGAAACCAGTCCTCCCAGAACTTTGATATCACACTTTGGGCCTCTAGCTAAGGGTATAAATTTCTCTAGTGAGGTTTAAATTCCCATTGTTTAAGATACCAAATCTATAGTACTTTGTAAAAGGACACCTCACTGGCCATGACATCGGCATTGGAGTTTATCACTAATACACGGCTACAGATATTATATGAGATAAATGAGGTTTTTTTTTAATTGATAAATGCCCTAAGATTGGGACCAGAAGGAACAGAAGTGAAACTCAACAGTTAAGAGCACTGGTTGCTCTTGCAAAGGACCCAGGTTCAGATCCCAGTGCCCACATAGGCATCTATAACTCCAGTTCCAGGACATTGCATGTGTGTGGTGCATATGCATACATACAGACATGGAAACACTCATCGATATAAAATAAAAACAACGAATAAACTTTTACAAAGCTGAAAACAGATATATTCTGAAAGACTGATGGTCCCTTCCATGTAAGGGGTTGATTGCCCCAAATGAACAGACTAACACAGTGAAAATTCATGAGAGATGCTTCTTCCTATAAGGAAACACAATTAAATGTAATCCCAGCATCTCTCTCTGTCTTTTATCCATTCTCCCCAATAAAGGTGGTGCTTTGTTCTATTGGTAAAATTGCAATAATTAAATTGGACCTAACTACCCAAACTGTACTCTCCTTAGGATTTGTAGGGAGCATGGATTTCCCGTGCCCTTCCTCCGTGCTCTCTGCCCAGGAAGCACAGAAATGCTGGGTGGAGAACTTCCGTGATGAACTGTTCTGATGACCAGGGAAGGGGAGCGAGTTCTCCAGTTCCCAGCTGGCTCATAGATACCCAGGCTGGCTCCGCTGCTGGACTGTGTTCCTCCAGCTCCACTCTCAGCTGTGAAGATGGCCTGCGTTCTCACCTTTCTTCTTTAATACTCAGTGTATTCAAATTCATTTGTGAGGTACAGATGCCGTTTACAGACACCAGCAAATGTTTATACATAGTCAAGCTTTTCACGCTAAAGAGTTCATCTTTGGAGATGAGGTATTCATACACCTGGCTGTGTTTGCAATGCTCTCGGTAACATGCCCACTCTAGGAGGATTCAAGGCTGACTGGTGCCTCTCTCTGCCCTTGCTATTATGGGCTACATCATAACTAAAGATACTCCAATTTGTAAACTATATATTTGACTTATTAAGCATTCAGCTCAGTGCCAGGGTCAGCTTAATGTTAATTAAAATAACCCTTATTGTAGGGAGAGAATTGTTTCTCACTTGACAGTTGCTACAAATGCTTTCCTATGTATTTCCTGTTTTCCCCCATACCATATGTGACTTGGTGACTTTATGGGACATAGAAGTAGCCCAGCTAATCAATGGCAGTCACCCCAAACCGGTTCTGTCTCTAAGTTCAGGGATCTTCTTGCTGGTTCATGAAGTTGCTTAGGAAAAAAAATCATTAACTCAGCTGTCAGTTGAGGCATCAGAAAATCAGGGAGCTTGAAACAGACACCTATAAACTCAATGGCACTTGTGTCTGAGCTATGCCAACTAAAAATTTTAAAAGGTACATGAACTGTAATGGACCTTAAGCGGTGTGTAATCCCATGGCTGGAATGTTTGACCTCACCTTGGTTCTCTGACAAATGAGACCATTACCTTCTTAGGGTATTTTAGAATTAGCAACCGATGCATCCTTTGCGGATGAGAAACTACTCTGACCTCTCCTATACTCTTTCTCTTCTTTCAAAATCGGAGACAGAGACCCTCAAAGGGTAGAGTGGCTCTCTCATTTCTCCTAGCCTCTCTTTTCTGGCCAGTAGGGGAGGCCTCTGCGGTGTGCTCGTGTCACGGTGTGCTGCCTCCCCGCAGATCCTAGAGTAACATGCTGTCTGTGGGCTGTGAGCCAAAATAAACGCTGCCTCCCACAGATTGCTTCTCCCAGACATCTGTTACAGGAAAAGAGAGATGACTGACACTCCCTCTTTGGGCATCAAGTTCTTGCATCGCAAGGAAGTTTCTGTGACCTACCTTCTCTCTTGAGGCCACCAGTCTGATCTGGTGCAGATCCAAATGCTTGCCTTCCAATCGGCGGCTCTCGAATACATATGGGTGGGTAGTCAATCCTGTCAGCTTGATTAAGAGGTACCCAGACGAATAAAGCAGGCCTCAGGGAATGTGTCCACGAGGGTGAAACTCTGTAGAAACTAGAGAGGTTTATCTTAGTAACAGAGACTGCACAAATGCATTGTGGCACCCTACTCATGGTATAGGCCCCTCCCTAAGCGGAATAAAAGGCTGAAGGGGGAATTTCGGCAGGCACAGGCATTTCTCCCTCTGCCTCCTGTCCACCTTGAAGCCAGTAGCTCAGTCACGTGCTCCCAAAGTTCAGCTCCTCAGGTCCAGACTCCACAGAGCCAAGGAATGCAGGTGGATAGTTCTGCAAACGTGAACCCAAATAAATCATCTTTTCCTCGGATGTTGTTATGCCGGGTACTCTGTCACAGAGATAAAAGTCTAACACAGAAGGTAGGTCGGACATTCTAAAGTCTGACTCCATAGACACACGAGTTTCCTTATTGCAGGCTAGCTGAAGTCTATTTGGAAAGGTAAGAGGAAATGCCACCCCATTTCATCAGCTCAGTCCATATGGCACGTGATCATTCCAGGATAATCGGTCCTATTAAACATCCAATGCAAGGAAGAAATGAAATGCCCATCCAGAGATGGTGTTCCATTAGCACAGCTGCTCAGGACTAAAAGTCTGTAAGTTACACAAGGAAAAGGCAGGGAAGAGACTTTGTGTGCCTGGTCCCGGTATTACCTTTCAAGAAAAATTCTTTTCAAGATGTATTTTCCCATGCAGAAAAAAAAATTTAACTTGGAAATGCGTAGGGGAAGATGATGGCTTCTGGCAAACTTTGACCCAATCATATAAAGTGGGATTAATCACGCCTCTCTGCCCAGGCAGCTATTCGGGATGCTCGGATGAAAATAGAAGTGCGAAGTGTACTTATAAATAAGTAAAGGTTTTTACTGCTAAGATCAGCACACAGGCACAGTGGGGCCTTTGTGTCTTGGAATTGCTGACTCTGCAGACAGAGAGGATGCGTGAAGAGAGTGGGAAACGTGAGAACTACATCACCCCCACCTGGTGACGGCACCCCTCCCTGTCTCCGGTTCCTTGGCAAACAGGCTCAGCTCAGTACTGTGCAATCATCTTCTCTGCTCCACGGCAGGTCCTAGGATGCCACCAGGTACCGGAAGTATCCTCTCTGCAGGAAGGACCTCCGCCACATGTTAATGTTTATTTTCAGCCTTTCAATAAGAAATTGACCCTATGGGTTGCACACTACATCCATCTAATGCTGGTTAGACATCTTTTTATCTGTTATCTCTAAATGCTTGTTTAAAAAGAGGATGTAATTGGGCCGGCAATAGAGAGAGCAGAAAGGCATTGGACATTTGGTGCCAGTGATGGACAGAACAGTAAGCTGTGTCATGACATTGTTTTCTCAAAAACAGATCATTGCAATGTGACATCATTTTCTCAAAGACAGATCGTTAGTCAAAGATAATTTCCACTGTTACTTCTCCTATATTCACTTATTTTATCTTTACCTACTCTTCAGGAGGAGGATCTCTGTGACATCTTCCAAAGTTACAAGCAGATCCTTTTAAGACCTAGAAAGTCACATTACCCTCATATCCAAGGAGAAAAGAAAAGCAGATTTAATGAGATACCTATGTTTCTGAAATTGAAAAATAAAAGCTTATTTCTAAAGCAATGTGTGTGTATTCATATAATACATAAGCATGTTTTATACTTTACTGAATGAACTTCAATTAATAATAGCAGTATTGATGGTGAGGGGGACTTGATCAACATCTTCCCTAGACTGCTTGAAGAAACAGAATGTCAGTATGTAGGAATCTTATTATTTTTATTTTCAAAACAATTTAAAATGTTTTGTTTTTTTTGTTAGGTAGGATTTTCTTATGTAGGTCATACTGGCCCTTAATTCATAATCCTCCTGCCTCAGCTTTATACAGGCTAGAGTCTGGCAATACACTATGCTAACGCTACAAAATATATCTTAAATAGAAAATGTTTTCAGAATTGTATGTCGTCTGTTAACCTATTCCAACATTTGTGTCAGCATTTCAGAATTTTCTGCCTGGTACAAAATGGATTGTGACAACAAGCTGAGAATTATCCCAAGTCCTGGAACAGAGACAATTTTTTATGATCGGAATTTCAATAAAATACATATAATCACTGTCTTGAAACTGAGTGTCTTAGTCAGTTCTGTTGCTGTGAAGACACACCATGACCACAGCAACTCTTACAAAGGAAAACATTTAATTGGGACTGGCTTACAGTTCAGAGGTTTAGTCCATTGTCATCATGATTGGGAGCATGGCAGCAGGAAGGCAGACATGGTGCTGGAGAAGGAGCTGAGAGTTCTATATCCGGATCATCAGGCAGCAGGAAAAGCAGAGACACTGGGCTTGGCTTGAGCATTTGAAACCCTTAAGTGCACCTTTAGTGACACACTTCCTCCAACAGGGCCATTCCCTAGGGCCTAAGCATTCACATCTGTGAGCCTCTGACAGCCATTCATTCCTATTCAAACCACCACATTGGGGGTTGACAAATTGCTCAACTGGAGATAACTGATTAGTGACTCCATTTAGAATTCCAAGAGGTGACATTTTGCTGGTACAGTTTCTCTCAGAGGTTCAGCTCTGGGGAGTGATTTCCTTTGAACATTTGCACAAGTCTTTTACCTTGCAAAGAAGCAGGTAGGTAGTAGTCAGTAAATCCAGCTCCCTACTGTGGAAGAAAACGAGATTTTTTCTAGAACAGCAGTTCTCAACTGGTGGGTAGAGACCTTTCACAGGGGTCACATATCAGATATTTACATTGTGATTCAAAACAGTAGCAAAAATTACTAGTTACGAAGTAACAATAAAAATAATTTTACATGGTTGGAGATCACCACACCATGAGGAACTGTATTAAAGGGTTGCAGCATGAGGAAGGCTGAGAACCACTGTTCCAGGAGGTATACCTTGTGCTAGCCTAAACAAAATTGTACCAGACAAAAAGTATTCTTATTTAAAGTTTAAAGTGAAATCATGCCGTCTCTAAGATTGTGATTCTTCCATGCAGACCACATTTAAGAGACGGTTGACAAGATGATTCTAACTAGAAATCGAGAAGAATAGTTGACTGCCAGTTTTTCCAACATATTGTGCCTGGTTTGGTTTGTTCTGCTGAGTTATGCCTAGAGCATCACAAAGTTTGAAGAGCAAAGAGCATTTCAACCCAGGATTGCTGGCCAGGAGAGATCCAACAAGCTGTTCTCCAACTCAGAATGGATAAAGGTGGTGGGGAGGCTGTCTTGGTGTGGAGCGGATCTAAACGCCTAGTCCACGTCCTGTTCTATGCCACCTCTCACACAGCCACCTGCTTGGGAATGCTTAATGTGTTTTCAGGAAAAATGAGGAGAGAGAGAAGCATTCAGCCATCATGCACAGACCCATGTGAGCTCCATCTTCCCCAAGAAAGACTTTCATTTACACTCGCACGTCTGATTTGCATGCTCTTTGTAATGTCACATGTTAGAGACTATACTTTGCTTTTTGACAACGGCGCTGTTACGGTGTCGCTAATTTACAGTTGTGTTAGGAACTTCATCGGAAACACGTAATTTTGTATTCAGAATGTACAGGGTGGGAGGAGGAGATAAGAATAAGATGGAACGGCTCTGATGATGAAAGCTGTAAGGGAAGACAGGTATAAGTGGCTTAATTCATCTTTTACTCGGCAGGCGCAGGAGGCAGGCAGAAACCTCGGTTTCAAAGCCACGTCACACGTGCTACTGTGCATTGTATATTTGACGATCACTCGCTTCGACAGCTGCAAGATTAATCTAATCTGACAGTGATTTGCCCCCAAGCGTGAGTGCTTTTCCCAGTTTTACTGAGGCCCCAACTGGTAATCAGGAAGCCATAGTTGGCCGAGTGTTTACAGATGCAAATCCCATTATTTGTACCTGGGGTCTTTGGGTGAGGATGGAAGTCAGCTCTGTGCTGGAATCGGGTGTTATATATAGGTTGCTGACAACCAGCCAGAAGATTGACAGCAGCCCCTTTCATATGAGGACAGATGTGTCTCAAGGGGGAGTCCGTGCTTGGATTCACTGATGGATGGTCCACAGGGATGAGTCTCTGGGGGCGGGGAGGAGCACAGGGCCTGCCACTTAGTTCCTCAGGCAGAAAACTTCTGTGGAAAAGAAATCCACCCTCAGGGAAATAGGAGGCAGCTGTCCTCCGCAGGGCCAGAGACCTAAAATGCAAGCAAGACATGATGGTTTTAATGAAGCAGTGCACAGCCCCACTCCCGGGCCTGGGTGGCGAAGCTCCTGGAGAGGACGGGCTTCAGTAGGTTATGAGCAGGTTACATGAAGGACTGCACTACACTCCGAGAGACATTGCTACCTGCTGCTGACACCTGTGCTGGTTTTCCCAGTCTGCCAATCAGAAAGGATAGATGGACTAGTTAAGATAAAATCAACACCAGTACTAGTTTTTGTTTTTTAAGACAGGGTTTTTCTTTGTAGCCCTGGCTATCCTGGACTGGCTCTGCAGACCAGGCTGGCCTCAGACTCAAAGATCTGCCTGCCTCTGCCTCCCTAGTCCTTGGTTCAATACTAATTTAAAAAAAAAATTCTGAAAGAAAGAGAGACTATTTGGGGAAAGGAAGGGGCCCAGCAAGAGGCAGGCAGGAATGGGGAAGGATGGTAGTGTAATGGGCAGTCCAGATGTGCACTCCATGGATTTCACCATCTCCCAGAAGTTCTCCTAGCAAATTACCATTTAATTATTAAAAAACTTCTTCAAGGACAAATCAGATGACCTGAACTCAGCTAAGGTGCCCACTGTTCACAGATGGATCAAGTCTTCAGTTTTTTACTCATGACCCCTTTGCATCTGAGAAACTTACATGAACCTAGGAATATAGATATTTAATATAGGACCCAACAGTCTGCTGTTCCACAACCGGGGGGGGGGTCTGACGCCCTCTCCTGGCCTCTGAGGGAACTGCATGCAGATGCATGCAGACAAATATACATACAAAATACCATCTTTTAGAAAATATTGCAGCTTGTTAAGACTGGAATTTGGAGAAGAGAAAAACTGATGAAGTAGAGAAGAAACAGGAGCAAAATTCCTGAGGAAGAGGAGCAGGGGCCTGAAACATCTTTCTGAAACTCACCAGGCTATGCATAGACATGGATATCTCAGCCTCCAGAAATCCCCCCTTCATTGTAGAAAAATACTGTCTGTCTTTAAAAGCAGTAGTTGAGTTCTAAATGAGCAAATTATAAGTTTAGATTTATCACTCAAATATGCGTAAAGTCACCTGAGCCCCTTGGAATGTAGACATTCCTAAAGGCACAGGTAAGTGCTGTCCTTGAACGTCCAAAGTAGGACTCCAACCAGGACCACGTTCCCCTTTCTGCCTATCTGGGCAAGCCACTTCCTTTAGAGCTGCATTCTCCAGATCCAGGTAGTGTTAAGAGAATGCTACAAGGCTCTATTCCAAGAGTACAGCACGCTGTCGGTTTCTCAGAAATAATGGTATAATGGGCAAATTAAGTTTTGGTCAGTAGCCTTGTGCTCTCCATCCTGCTTTCCAATTTCATTGAACTATTTAATTGCTCACCCACAGCTTAATATCTCCTACAGCAGAGCTGATGCTACAGACTCAGGGTAATTTGCATGCACTCCAGATCCATCAGGTTATCACGTAAAACCACTTAGGACCTAAATTTACCAATCTTATGTGCATTCCGAGGGGGATGAAGCAGATTGTGGCTTCCAAAGCACAGTGTTTCTGAAAATACCTGAAAGAAAGAAGAGTGGAGCTGTGCACTGTGCATCGGCATCTCACAGAAGGTTCCCAGGACACTGGAGCTGTGCTGAGAGTCCTTATCGGCCCCCAGTGACAAAGGAATCCAGTGGTCAAATCAATTCACGTCACCACGAGTCATCGCTAAATAGATTCCTCCGAACCTTAGGATAGTCACTTTTAATAAATCACATGGATGGTTTATGAATCTCTTGGAAGATAGCTATACCATTTTGCATTTCCTCCTGACCTTCCAAAGGGGGGCACAGCAGTTGACAGTGCCTGTGGGATAGCTCCAAAGCACAGGCACAGACGGAACCATGAAAATCCAGCAGCTCGGCCACTTTGGCGGAAATCCCGGTATCTCAGCACGTTAAGACCAAGAAGGTGGTGAAGTAGGTAAAATGGCAAACTACGGGTGGCTGAAGAGGACTAGGGCTCAAGAGGTCCTGTGAGGTGTCCTTGGTGCACACTGGCTGTACACGGGTCTCTCACTCAAGATAGGGCTGTTGGTAACAGGCTCACAGTGGGCATCAGATAAACACATTTGACAATCAGGAACGAATTAAAGGCCCCTCGAGTGCAGACAAATGAATAGAAGAAGGAAGGAAACAGGAAGATTGAACTCCCTAATTTGTGTTGTTTGAACACGTTTCATCACCTTATTAAAAGAGCCTTTCTGGGATTTGCTATTTGGTCCCTCCCGCCACTGGTATGTCAAAGCCAAGAACAAAAGCTGTGCACTGTAGCTTGTGCTTCAGATGAAAAAGTCAACAGTCAAATTGGGTGAGGGAGAGATTGCTTTCTAGCCCTCCATTAATCACTAAAGCAAATCTTCTGCCTCCTCCTCCATTTCTTTCTTCTCCTCTCCAGGAGGAACGAAGCGAGGAGGGAGAAAGAATGCTCTTCACTCAGCACCAGACCAGACAGAGGAGGGGATGGTGAGGAGGATGGGAGCGCCACTAATGACACGGGATGCCTGTATACACAATGGAGGAATGGTTCCCGGGGCAACTCCATCCTTCTCCACAGTGCTGCAGTACACTGTAGTGCTGGGGTCCAGTCTCGACGGGGTTCATGCATCCAGGGTAGGAGCATGAGGATTAGAAATATTAGGCAGGAGGAACAGAGATGATGAAAGAAAAACAAACAGACACAGAATAGAACTGGGAGGGTAATCCAGTGAATAGTGGGTTCACCTGAGTTTATTTTCTATATGCTTCTATACTCCAGTCCAAAAGGGGGGGGGAGGCAAAAGATGGATTTAACATGATACAAAGGACAAACAGAGCAATTACCTGCTTCAATACCTAGAGCATCAAGCAACTATATCAAGTTAAGTATCCTGTTGTTTAGGCAGGACATGCAGTGACTACACCTTAGACCAAGGATCCTGTAGACAGCCACTCCCTGGGTCAAACTTCCTATCACATCCTTGAAGGAGCAGGAAGAGGCTTGAATTCTCTGATAGGTTGGTCAAGGTGGAATGGACCGACTTCTGTGAGCCCCCATGCTGTGGCAATGCTGCCCAATAACTTACCTAAATTAATCGCACGCTTCTCAGATTCTATAGTGGGAAGAAATACAATTTTTCCCTTTGACTCTCAGCTCCTAAAATTCCTTTGTTTCTGCAATTCTAAGGCTGTGTCTTTTATACAATAATGACATAGCTGGGGAACACCCTCCAGTACATAAGCCTCTGATCAGCAAGACTAAGACATGATTAAAAGATTGTGGAGTCGAGACAAGGTCTCATAATGTAACTCTGGCTGTTCTGGAGCTCACTATATAGACCAGGCTAGCCTCAAACTCACAGAGATCCATCTATCTTTGCCTCCCAAGTGCTAGTGCAATCTCCACAGAAACAAGAACATGATTTGATTTGCTCTGATAGTTTGCTGGTTGGTGAGCACATTGAGGGCATTCCTGGGGGAATGTGGAGGTCTGTACTCTTTTCCCACCCTTTGGCATCTGCATATCTTCCATTTGACCTCTCATGAGCTCGAGTCTTCATAAAACACTGATAATTGTATGCAAACTTGAGTTTTTCTTTCTTTTTTTTATCTTAGTTAAGTGAATTATTCTAGCAGAGGATTGAACCAAACATGAAAATAGGTGGACTGAGCAGGATGCAGCTTCCTGGGACTGAGCTTTTAGTTTGTGGGGTCTGTGATGACTCTGGGTAGTGCATTCTAGAACATTCAGTTGGTAACTGGAGAGTCATGCTATAGCTCTGCCCTAAAGAAAAAGTTGACTTTGTCTCATTTCCTCATGTATAAAGTAAGGGGAGTTTGTTGGGAGATAAAACAATTGCAGGAACATTAATGGGCCTGGTTACTTATGTTTACTGTGTTTCTACCTACTCCTTCAAAATCAAAAGTCATTTTCATTGCTTTAGAAATGAGAAAATGAATTATATATAACTGGTTTGGCCTTAAAAGAAGAATAATAATTTCAGATATGAAGCTTAAGAAATAGTTTAAAGCTCTGGAGAAAAGATTCTTCTGAATTATCAGGAAAAAAACAATTAAAAATATTGAAGAGGAAACATAATATGTCTACCAAATCTTTAATTAAATTAGGGTATCACTTGTTTCTTTTAAGATTACAAATTGCACTTTTTATGAAGTAGAAGTAGTCTTTTGGCTTCTTAAAAATGTTTCTTTTATATAATGATTTTTAATAATAACTTTTAGAAAATTATTTATTATTTTGAAATCTCAATAAAAAGGTCTACAAAATAAATATTGCTAATAACCCCCAACCCCAATGCATATTTACTAACCCTCCCCCAAAATTCAATCGATTTTTTTTCTGAGATGTTGTCTTCTAACAAAACTAGGTAACAATCTAAAAATAGTTCCTCAGGGTATCAGACATAACCATCTGTGCACAGTGAGACTGGGTGGAGGAAAGGCTAACAGGTTTCATCTTCTGCAAGGCTGTGCCACAGTGGTGAGCTCTCTGTGGTCCTCACAGGCCATGGTAAGGCAACAGAGACAGAGACCTTACTGGGGATGATTTGAGAATCTGCTCAGGTCAGAAGAGGCATGTGAAGGTTCTACCTCAAAAAGAAAACCTAGATGCATGGGAGGCAGACTCACTGTGCTGAACCATGTTAGCACTCTAGCAATGCTATATGGACAGGAAGAACTATGGTCGCAGAAAGATGTTTGTAATGAGCAGACCTTAAAATTCGAAGTTATCAGGAATAATGTGGATGACCCAGACACTATCAGGCGAATGGATTTAGAAGCACACACAAGGCTTCCCTGAAGCAGCAATTCAATGGCTTGTCTCTGTCTGAAATTTTCAGCAGACCCTTGCTCATTGCCCGCTTTTAGGCCTTGGATTTTGGATTTCCCTTGCTCTACCCATTCTAAATGAGCTGGACAAGTCAAGCAGGTCCTTGCTTCAAATCTCCAGAGTTTGAGAGCTGCTTCTCTGAGGAGCTTGGATGATGTAAGAGTTTAGGCAATTATTTGGAGGCAAGGATTGACTATCTTTCTTTAAGACTAACCTTACCTTCTGAACCAGAATAATGAAAATTCAATATTAAACCCAATGTAATAAATGACCCTAACAGTGCCTAGCTATCTACAGAAGTGTGAGTTGTCTTCTTTTTCTTCATGGTAAGCATCCAGACTACCAGTCTGTTGCGTTTCTCCTGCTAAGCAGATACATGACATACTTAATAAACAATTATAAGTGAGATAAGGCTTATTCTCAAATAAAATCTGAAGGAGCCAGAGAGATGGCTCCATGGTTAAAAGTATTTCGTTGTCCTTGCAGAGAGCCTGAATTCAAGTCCCAGTGCTGTACACTGGCTCACAACGATCTATAATCATAGTTCTAGGTGATCCACTGCCTTTCTCTGGCCTCTACAGCTTCTTACATACATACAGTGCACATGCATACGCTCAGGCATGCACACATATGAATAAAAATAAATAATTTTTTAAAAGTCCACACAGATCAAAAATATTTTAAAGGGAAAAAATAAAATTAATAAACTTAAGAGTAAAGTTATTGTCCATTGGTGTGAGAAACTGGTACTTCAGGAAAAACAGACACACCCAAACAATGATTCCAGTCCATGCGCCATGCACGAGTATCAGTGGGAACCTAAACCCCAGACTAGACGAAATGGTACACTATGCTCTCGGATGGCTCTGGGTGCAAGGGCACTTGACCTTTCTCCTCTCTTGCTGGTGAAATTCCGGCCATCACTCTGGATGTTTGTGAGCATGTCTGTGGATCATATAGTGTTAGGATTGAGCAAGGAAAAAGACTGCTTTCTGGAGGTAAATCCTTTGATCCAGATGGCTAGCTGCTGCCAGACTGGAGGTAAACTGACTTGCTGATTGGGATTCAGCATCTATCAGTCATTCTGACATCTGTGGAGTCTCGAAGAGGGGAAGCTCCTTCTCCACGGGAAATGATTTTTCTGCTCTCCTTATTCTTCCCCAGTCCACAGCTGGGCCGAGATGGCACGGGCACAGGTTGTCTCCTGGGAGAGGGTGCTGATGGAAGACCTCCGCATGGAGACCAATAATAGACTGGCTCCAAAAATGGGCTATAAATAGTCTCTGATGTGAGTCACAGTCTGAAATCTGAGACTTGCCGAAAGTCAGCTTTGCAGCCTGGCAGAACTCACAGACATTATTTCCCAGACACTTGATTAAAAATGGAAAGCCAGTGTTGGGTTCCAACAGTTTTTACTTGAGTTAGACTGTTGATATATAATAAAAATAATAATAATAATGCTTTTGCAAGGGAGAAACACTCACTCCTAAGGACCCTCTTATAAATGTTTATTGAAAAAATAACTCCTTGGTTTGATGCTGTGGAAATATTGCTCCTGTATGAAGACGATTGCTTTAAAATCTTTAAATAAGTATTCATTTGAACAAATTGACCATATATAGCTTAAATTCATTTGTGCTAACATCCAAATACAATGTGAGAGGGTTCATTTGTTTCTTTGCTTTTAAAGAATTTCAGCTGTAATGTGGTGCTGAGACAGTTCCAAGAGAAAATTATAGACGTTTCTCTGTCGAGAAAGATAAAGTTAGCCAAGCATGGAAGTGAAGACACATACCTGCACACCTAACCTAAGGGAAACTAAGACCAGAGAAACATGAGTTCAAGGCCAACCTAGGTTACTTAGTGAGAAGCTGTCTCAAAATGAGAGATAAATTGGGGAATGGGGGAGGAGGGAAGGAGAGAGAGCAGAAAGGAGGAAGGAGGGGAGGGAGGTGAGAGAAGGGAACAGAGGGTAAGAAAAGGGAGGGGGATGGGTCAGAAGGTGTGGGCAGAGACTGATGGGAGGGGAGAGGGATGATGGGAGAGGAAGGGGGGAGGGGATGAGAGGGGAGCGGTGGAGCCCAAGGTCACGAACCCAGACAGTCTCTACAGAGATTCTCACAGGACCACTAAAGGGAACACGAGGGTTAAACCTTCCAGCCCCAGGTTTAGCTTGGGCTTGCCTTGTTCTTTAAGACCACACCCAGTGTGTGTGTGTGTGTGTGTGTGTGTGTGTGTGTGTGTGTGTGTGAAAGTTCACAGAAAACCACCCCACGATGAAGCAACTTCCTGGTGTCTTCCCACTTCAGAAAATATTAAGATAAACTTACTTTCCTCTTATTGCCCAGGCAGCTGCTCTGTTTGTTCCTGCGTTCTTAAAGGGTCTGGAGTAGGGCTCTGGAGGAGAAGTCTCTCATTCCCCAATCTGTGCCAAGAGAGGGGAAAACAAGAGCAAAGATGAAAAAAAATTCAAGAGAGCCATGAGAAATCAGATACCTTTAAATTCTGCTTGACTGTTAACATATTGGGGGCGGTATCTCTTGGCGATTACAATAAAGTAGTCCCACACAGCTCAGAGTGGAGCATAATAAAGCCTTCTTTATTTAGGGGTAAGCTCAAAGATCAACAGTCCGTTGCAAAAGCAGAGAACAGGAATTGAATCCAGCAGCCAAGAGGGTACACATGTTTCTACATCTGTTTCTATAGTAGCCAAGGTCATGCCCAAAGTGGACCAGTATCTCAAAGGCCATTGGCTGGAGGCATTCCCACAGCATGTATCAGCTGGGGTTTCCAGAGAAACTTAGCCAATAGGATGTAATCTCTGTCTCTCTCAATCTCTCTCTCTCTCTTTCTCCTCTATCTACCATCTATCTATCTATCTATCTATCTATCTATCTATCTATCTATCTATCTATCTATCTATCTACCTATCCATCCATCCATCATTGGTCATCTACATATTTATGCATATATTGCCTGTCTATCATCAACCTATTATCTAAAACTATTTATCATTGATCATCTACCTACCTATCTATGCTTATATTGCCTATCATCAACCTATCTATTATCTATCATCTATCTATCTATCTATCTATCTATCTATCTATCTATCTATCTATCATCTTTTAAGTACGTATCAAGAGATACTTTACTTGCTGTAAAGAAGAGCCTTGTGATCATAGAGCTTGACAAGTGATCAAGTTGTCGGGTAGATAAGCAGGCTGGAAACTTCATCAAGAATTGATTATAATCATAATTTCAAGACCGGCTGCAGACAGACTCTTGTCCTCCTTGAAGGGCTCTCATTCTATATGCTGAAGGCCTCTGACTGATTGAATGAGTCTTCCCAGTTGGTGTAAAATAGACGATTTTACTTAGGAGGAAAATTTCAATATTAATCAAAATAAATAGTGCCTTCATGAAAATATCTAGAATTCTACTGAGTCAGAAAACAGGACACTATGCCCTAGCCATTTTGGCACATACGTGAATTTTCACGGTGGCAAAAGGCTTTAGAAAAACATTAGAGTTTTGAAATTGAATTGGAGATTGCAAGTTCTCCTTCAGGTGCCTTCAGAACAGGGGAACTATTGAGCTGGGTAAACAGATATGGTTTATTTTATCAGCCCTTCTAGTTACTCTCACTATGAGAGGTCTCAGAATCTTGTATCTAGCCCCTGTGATGCTATGTAGGCATGTTCCTTTCCCCAATCCAGTGCAGCTTAATAACTCTGAAACAAGGGCTCCCGAGGGCCTATGCTCACTGGTAGAAATTCCCTCAAGGTACACACGATGAAGACAGCGCTTGAGTTATAAGGAAGTTAAAGATTTTGACAAGTAGCTGTGACTGTTTCACAGCTGCTCTGTCACAATTGCAGCTCCCCAGTACCTTGTGTTGTGTGGCAGCTTCCACCCCAAAGATCTATCCTGTGCCGAGCTGGAGCGAGGCAGAAAACACCAATGTGACACCAAGTGACAGGTCCCTCGGTTAATGTCTAGTTAAAACGATGTGATTGAATGAAAGTATATTTAAATAAAAGCAAAAGTGACTTCTGGGGCCTCCGTTGTCACCATCAGAGAACAAATGTCTTCAAATCAATTTAAAGCTACCGTAAAAATGAGTCTAAATAGACATTTAAAAATATACTGCATTGGGTACTATTCTCAAATTTCGGAGGGATATTAAATAGATATTCATTAATTAAAAAGCTGGGGTTTGCTCAGCAGTAGAGTGCCATCACCCCTTTTTTCTGCTCAGTTTAAAAAAAGTCTTTGACTGAGTCAAAGTAAAGGGTCTAGTCAGTTCTAAGCCTGAGACAGTCCGATCCATGGGTTTGCAATGCTCTGTTGGGAGAGGTGCATACTCGCCTGCGTGCTGTGCAGTGCTTCACACCACGGTGAACACGTCACATGTCACCATCAGGAGTCGGCTGAGGGATCTACTTAGTGTGGTCTTCGCCCGGGAACAAGGCTGACAGATCAGCCACCATAGAAGTCATTGCCACTTACTGAGGCGGAACAGCGGAGAGCTCTGCGGGCCCCACACTGGCAGGGAAGTGACATTTTTTAAAAAACAGATTGTCCAGAACTAATTATATGGTTTCACTCGTCCATAAATGAGTTAGAAAATGTATCTTCCATCTGCCCAGGAGGAGGGACTGAGCATATTTAGGAATGGATTTTAATCACTATCATAATACTCATGTCTAAATGCTGGGTAATTTCTTCAAATCTATTTTTTTTTTCTGTTCAGTATCTCTTTGGTGACACTCACAGCCATCTACCCATCCAGTGCACAGAAATCATGACTTAAGACCCAACTCCCACATTCTGGGATCCTCGTGTTATAATAATCTTTTTATTATTTCATTAATGTATTTGTAAATATAAGTTACAATTGACTATGATATGATAAATACCATCATATTCTAGAAATACTATTGGCAATGCAATTTAATAAGCTTTCTTTAACATTTATAAAGCAACTTCAATGAGCAAAATTATTAATTACATGTGACTATGAAATATGTCCAATTATCGTATATTTTCTAAATGCTTTAGGTTATAACTGTGAGTTAAATATATAAGGCCCCTCCAGAAGAATGCCATCCCATTTAGCATCAGAATGAGAAAATAAGAGAGAAGGGGCTGCATGTGAAGCTGACAGAAAGTATCCCTGCTCTGGCCACTCTAGACATAGGAGATGGGAGGGGAAGAGAGAGGAGGGTACGGGAGGGGGATGGGACTGGAGGGGAGGGGGAGAGAAGGGGAGGCAAGGTGAGGTGAGGCAAGGAGGCAAGGAGAGACTATTGTTGAGACTCCTCAAAGAAGGTTTAAAACTATACAAGCAAGGGGTCTATGGCAAAGCCGAACACCACATGGGACACGTAACAATTTTGTGCCTTCATTTTTCTGTCACTGAGACAATGATGATTTCGTGGATAAAGATGTATTAGGCAATACTTGGGAAGCCCTTTGAGAACCCAGGCTGCAGCTCAAAATAAATTACTTTATAAAGTATTGATGGATACTTCCAGCTCGCAGGTCAACGCGGAGAAAGACAAAGAAACAGTTTTGTTTGAAAAGACATCTTTCCCTTGTGATTCTTTTTGACGAACTGATGGGTAAGGGGATGCTGAGAGTGGAGGAGGAGGAGGAGGCAAGAGGGGAGGGATGATAACCGTGGGGCTGCTAGAAGGGATCCTGGGTCAGGTGTGGAATGCAGGCAGCCAGTGATGAAAGCACCGCCATACAAAGGCATCATCCTGCCTTGTTCTGGGGGAGCAGGTCCCATCCCTCACTATCGAGATGATTTATGGTTGCTGCGGACTCTTGCCTAGCACATCAAAGGGTTAAAGGAGAGCTTTAGGAGCCGCAATCAGGCCCAACCGAGCACGCTCTGACAGGGATACCATACTGGATAGCGATAGGAGACCACAGCGAACTATTCCAGGAGACAGAATTAGGCTGCCTCGGAGCTGCCGCAAGGGGCAGGTAACAGGGCTGTGCTTTGAGCCACTTTTGAAAATGAGGTAAGAAATAGATGAACGCATCATTAAACCGTGGTGCACCCAAGCCACGAACATAGGAGCCCATTAACAGAGGCCTGGAAGAGCCAAGCCAGACAAGAGGCTTAAACCTTCAGGTTTGGGCTGCGCTCCTGAGTACGAACAAAGAACCGAGGATGGAACCAGGTGAAGTCATTTCTTTGATAGGCTTGTGAGTTCCCTCTTCATATACTGGCCTCTCGGCCTCAGCTTTCTTCTTTAATAGAACGTTAACATCTGCACAAATCCACCACTGTGCAGAGGAGGAATCGTGCGTGAGTCTCCGGATGCTGTCTGAAGTCACCCTGCTCATGGACAGCAGGAGCAAATGCTAGCAGCCCCTTTGACTGCACCAGCCTGGTTTTTCACTTGCATTGAGCTCCTTTTACCTCATCTGGGTCGGCTTCACTAGGAGCGAGCCGATCTTAGCCCACCTTTGCCAGGCAGGCTGTGTCGCCGGCAGGGGAGTGGGAACAGGTACAAGATAAAAGCGAACCCAGAAGAGACTTTAAAGGGGGGTGGGAGGGTCAGTAAGGTCACAGGAGTCAGAGCGGTGAACCCTCTGTGTTCCTCTCACAAGGAAGGAAAGCACACAATCAGCTGACCCACTCTCAGGGCGGGACTACGGGGGACGGCCGCCATGCACCCACTGGGTGAACACGCCACCGTGGATCTTCCTAGGTTTCCTGCTTCAGACTCGATTCCGTTTACCGACTTCTTCAACTTGTAGGCATTCACCCTTCTACCCTCCCAGAGAGATTTGTTTCCCAGAGAGAGTAGGGTTCACTTAGACTACAGTCACAGTAATGGAGTTCTGTAATCATTACAGAAACCATAACACCGGATGCCCAGTTCCCAGCTGCTTCTGAATTGCTGTGCTTTGCGGCTGGATCTACAAATTTACTCATTAAAAAGCACATAGCATATCACTTATGAGGCTCGCTTCTGGATTTCATCCTGTCCACACTTTCTAGGATGGTAGTGATTGTCGGGTGTTAGAAATTATTTTATGTGTTATTTATTTATTTATTTTTTCTGTAGCCATCTACAACACGAAGCTCACAAATTTAGTTCTGACTTCTGCCACTGGTTACCATTTCACTCGTGGGAATCTGAGAAGTGGTGTGAACAGACAAGAGGGCTCATTGGCGATCACACTGTCGACCCCCGTCTTCATACTACACACCACACACTACACCTCCATGTGCTTACTTAGGAGCAGGTCACCTGGGAGACAGAGAGTCAGAGAGCGAGAGCACGCGTGAGAGAGAGAGAGAGAGAGAGAGAGAGAGAGAGAGAGAGAGAGAGAATCCTCTACATTTCTCTGTCAAAGGTAAAGGGACGTCACCAACAGTCTCAGAGTGAGAACACAAGCACGCTCCAGTTTCTTCCTGATCTGCCCAGCTAGCTAGAATGACTGGGATTTTCCCTGTCCTATACTTCTACTGGAGTTTCTGAACTCCTCCCATTCCAGAGGCCCTGCTGCTCCGAATGGAACTGAAGGAAGTGATGTCATTGTCAGCTGATGTCAGCACTGAGTCCCACGGATTCCCCTTCATCTTGTAGTTTCTCCCACCCATCCCAGAAGTCTCAGAACTGACGGCAAAGGAGGGCGAGGCTACACACAGATACTGCGCCATCATGGCTTCTTCACTCGGTTCTCAAGAGGAACCTCCCGGGCAGTAGATCTTTTACTTAGCTACTTTCAACTATGCTCCTTGTCTTTGAAACTTCCCCTACAGGGCAGGCTGTCCTCTCTCTACAAACAGCCTTCAGGTGTGTTATGTGACATTTTCTGGGGAGACATCAATAAATGTTTATCTGCCACAGAAAAGAACTCCATTGACAGATGGAAGAAGCAATTTTAGCTTGGTGTGTCAATGAGTTTACTGGGATTATTTCAAGGACATGTGTGACTCATGGGCATCACTCCAAAGCTCAGCCAGCTTGAGGGACCACTCATGGCATCCTTGGGGCTCTTTGCACGGCTTTCAGTCAGCTCCACAAGAGACCCCTTGCTGCATTTATCACCACCTCTATTCCTTCATGGAGGGACTTGCAGGATCCTTATGAGTTTCCTGAACTTTCTAAGTTTCATTAGTTCCTTGTATCTTATGAGCCCCCTTCGGCTAGGGGAAGGGGGCTAGTGTAGGGGAAGCCCCCACTGCCTCGAAGGAATTCAGAAACCCACGCAGAAGTGTAGGATGGGGTTCTAAATCCCAGTCATCTGTCTAGCTAGGTAGATCAGGAAGAAACTGAAATATGCTTGTGGTCTCACTCTGAGACTATGACACCATTTTACCTCTGTCAACGGAAAAGTTTTATTTTTGCAGAATAAGCTTGTGTTAAACACACGCACATTCTAGTCAGGTGTTGTGTGCATATATAGCTTACGAATAAACACACTTGCAAGGGACTTTGTTTTTAAACTTACTGTGATACGTGATCAAGCACTGTTTTAATCAACACCTGTGATTAAAGCCTACATTTATGAAATATCAGGTTTTTGAATTTTTAAAAATCGTATGATTATTTGACTTCTACCTATTGCTTCAAAGATATAATAAACGAAAGATATTGTGCTTTACAATTGCAAATATTTTATCACAGTAGCCTTCACACATTTGAAAAACAACACCCCCCCACACACACACACACAAGTGAATCTCTTATTGGGGCGGATAAGTAGTCTTTGTAATTACCACCTGAACTCCACTGGGGGTGACTGGGTTTGTGTGTGTGTGTGTGTGTGTGTGTGTGTGTGTGTGTGTATGTGTGTGCACACTCTTATTTGTTTGTGTGTGTTTGTGCCTGTGTGTGTGTGCGTGCATGCACACTCTTATGTGTGTGTTTTTGTGCCTGTGTGTATGTGCATACATGAGAGTACATATGTAAAATATGTTCTATAATGGCTCAGGTTCCCAGTCATAAATATATCTGACAACGTATTGTCTACAAAGACACAGACTGTCTAACATGATGCGGTGAAGAATGAGAAATTTGAACCGAGCTAGAGAACAGATTCCAAAACATTCTATTTAGTAAACCTTACTCGGCGCCCAGGAGTGACTCTGAGATTCAACAGTCACTCCTTCCTCTGGAGACAAATGGTTGAGGAATACAGAACAGCCGGTTAAGTTTTCTCAGGGATGTGGAATGTGCCTGTAAGCACCGCCCTTCTCAGGGATGTGGAATGTGCCTGTAAGTACCGCCCATCCAGGGATGTGGGAATTGCCTGTAAGTACTGCGTTTTAACCTTTGAGTTGAAGATTTGTTATATTGGAACTTGGACCATGCTAAGGAACTTCACCATCAAAGTATTCAGGGCACTGGACACTGACAATCACAGATTTTCATCTCACTTTCTGGCCATGCCGGGTGGATGGCACACCTGTGTGGCTCACAGTCATCTTTGAGCGACAGAGATAATTAGGCCTTAATTTTCTCATTGCTGTAATTGGGTTTCTCAAGTTCACCCCCAAGCAAAGGGCTCGCACCTTTGTTACAAGCGTGCACAGGGAAGCCACAGCATCTTTGTGCCAAAGCAGGTCACTCTGTCTCCTTTTGTCACCTCTTGGTTCAGAATTTAATTAAAATTCTATGAGAAGGGGAGTGTTTACTGTAAGTGAGTCACCCTTTGCTGATGTCATTCTGGCAGGTTAAGGAACAGGCCTGGGACAAACCTTAACTAAGGAGCATACCTTACGGTTACTTCGTATCCTGAGCTGCCTAAGTCATTGTCTGGCTCCTACCCCCGAGGTGAGGCCATGGAGGGGTAGGAGGGCTCACTGGAACAGTCAGAACTCAAATGTCCTGTTCTTTTTGCCTGAAAACGTCTCCCACCCCTGCCTGCCTCTAATTAAATCCTAATCACACTAAAACCTTTTGCTCAAGTGGCACTTGTGTGGGGCCTCCAGGTCCCCATTTTAATGAGACTTCCGTGTCACAATTCTTCCCCAAACACTACGTCGGGGTCCCCTCATGGTCCAGTTTTCTATTCTCTTCAGATATGTTTGTTACGATTTGAGTATGAAGTGTCTTCCGAAGAGAGTTCGCTGAAAGTTTGGGCTCCGACGGAGCAGTGGCCAGAGGCAAAGCTTTGGATTCTGAGGGCTTCGACCTCATCTGTGGATTGATCCAGTGATGAGTCATCACCCAGTGGGCTACCGTGAGGAAATTGACACAGCAGGAGAGACCGCGTTGAAAGGAGCAGATCACTAGTGATGTGCACTCGGGAGCTAGTCTCTCTCTCTCTCTCTCTCTCTCTCTCTCTCTCTCTCTCTCTCTCTCCTCTTCTTTCTCCCATCTAACATGAGGTGATTAGCTATACTCAGCCACATGCTCCCTGTGATAAAGTTCCACCCTTATCAGTAATAACTACGGACTGAAATAAAATGATTCCAATGTTGCTTTCAACCTTTTTAGCCCAAGGAACATCATACGTCTGTCCTCAGAAAGATGGCACAAGGCAACAGATGTCACCCTCCAATGCTTTTGGCTTGAATTAGATTGTTCACACAGAAATCCTCATGTTGACCTAGTTACTTTTGCTGGCTGAAAACAAATGTTACATGAAAACAATAAAATAAAAAGAAATCCATTTATTACCTTATAAATGTAGATTGTTTGCCCCGCAGCATCCATCACATTCATAGGGCCGATGGGAAAATCCCTGGTAGATAAGCATGCAAGAATATCTCCATCAACAATTAGAGAAGTATAGGTGTCTAGCTTTGCCAAATAACATAACAAATTCCTTGCTGGAAAGCAGAATAAATTAGAAAATAAATGACGAAGATTAGCACTTACAGTTGGCCTATTAAAATGCCTTAATTAGTAATGGTTCCCCACGAGGTCCTAAGGGTATGACATATGTTCCATAGAAATATAAATTAGGAACTTCCAGGCAAGCTAAGACATTAATTATTTTCTGTAATTCCCAGCAAATGGTCTGCCTCCTCCTTTACAGAAGAATTAGCTGCCATCAAACAAGACTGTCTTTAGCTTCGGTGCGCTGTAGCTACAAAACTGACAGGCATTTACAGGGAGAAGATAAAGTGTCTTTGTCTCAGATTGCTTGCAAACCCATTCTCCAGACCCGCCTAGAACAACCTTCCTGACGAGGCTCCCCTCTCTTTTGTCCTGTTTGTTCACTCTTTGTTCTTTGCCTCTCTGGCTTTCTGAACTCAACTTGCATCTGAGAGCAGACATTTTAGCTATGAACTCATGGTCCTTCTATCAAGCCTCTTGCCCCACTGCATTCCTGGAGGATGCTCCAGTTCATGGTACGCTGAATTAGATCCTTCCCTGGTAGTGACACCACGGTTCCCTCCGATGCCTAACCCAGGTCCTGTGGTTCTTCCTTTGCTCTGCTCCTGGCCAGCTGCTCCACCGCGCACCTTCCCAGCTTCCATCACACCCACCTTCCCTCCCGGAGCCCTGACCATCCTTAGCCTTGACTCTTCCTTACTCTAACGTGCCTTTTTAAATGGCGCAGCTTGGTTTTTGCTTCTTCTTTTACACTCCTCTGGTGTTTCAAGGGCTGCTTTAGAATGACACTTGTCTTGCTTGGCATGATAATACAGTTCTTTGAAATTGGGCCTATTTTCTCTCCTAGACAATCTTAACAATCTTCTTTCGATCGTCTCCATTTGATCTCACCATGGGCGAGCTTCATTTTCTTTGCCAAAGAAACTGGTTATAGCTGATATATAGTGATAGACTGTTTTATATATTTGTGAGCTGCACAAGCATCCTTAAACGTCAGTTGAGATGTCGTATTGCATATTTTATTGAACAAGGGTATCACTTGAAATCTTTCTAACTTTTTAGCCCTTCTACATTTTAGTTCTTGAATGTGACTACCAACAGTAATTCGACTTGTCAATAGCAGTGGCTGCCGAAACAAGTAAAATCATATTCTCAGATTGTTAAATAAAAGCAATGGCCAGCTTAGAATTTCATTGCCAACATAACTGTCACTCAAGAGAGATTGGTGGATAGCCATATTAAAAAATGCCTGGAAAAAAAATTACTATTCCTGGGGATTTACTACATTGCTGCTAAAAGACTTGGTTCAAGAAGACAAACGGAAACTGAGCAGTGGGATGCAGGGAGCAGTTATGCCTCCCACGCTCTGGTAAACGAAAATTAATATCGGTTGTAAAAAGAATGTAACAGTAAAACTGAGAAACCAACATGGTTTTTTAAGTAAAATTAAGACAAGAAAGGAAAATAGCAGAGATGATGGCAATGGGAAATCAGAGTGAAAAAATTCCAACAATTTTTGTATTGCTTGTGAGACATGTTAAAACAGGAAATTCATGAAACTGGGCATGTGTATTAAAAGATGAAAACTAATCGTAAGTCAGTAAAGAAAAAGGAGCCAGTCATTAATAAGACAAGAGAAAGCAAAGAAACACAAATAGAAACGCAGGGAACGATGTGACAGAATGCATGAACTAAATCCGTCACCATGAAGTTGGGAGCAAGCTGTCAGAGTGTTAAAATATTAACATTTAATATGAAACATTCATGATGTCAAATTAACACTGAGAAAGAAAGATGGTGCTGTCTTGACCTCAACTGAAAGACGCTGGGAAACGGGGGCTGAGCACTGGAGAAGAAGAAGGAAGAAGAACCCTGCCTTGCGTGTAAGCCAGTGAGATGGCTCGGTGGGTACAAGTGCCGTCAAGCTTGGCAACCTGAGTACCAGCCATGGTGAAAGGAGAGAAATGAATGAGGAAAGATCACACAAATCTAAGGCTAGCCTAGGCTACAAGTTGAGTCCAAGACTGGCCTAGGCAACTTAGTAAGACCTAGATTTCAAAATTAAAAATATAAAGAAGATTGGGGGTGTAGCTTAGTAATGTGTTGCTTACCGAACATACAAGTAGCTGTAGGTTAAATCCTCACCCAGGAAAAAAGATGAACATAACATGTTTGTGTATATGTTACATATGTATGTGTGTGTGTGTGTGTGTATGTGTGTGTGTCTTAGTTATTTTACATGATGAGAAATATACACAGCAACAACCAGGGAGCCTGCATGGGACCGACCTAGGCCCTCTACACACACGTGACAATTGTATAGATTGGTCTATTTGTGGGACTCCTAACAATGGGAGTGGGACTGTCCCCTGGTGCTTTGGCTGGCTCTTGGGAATCTATTCCTCATGCAGGATTACCTTGTCCAGCCTGAAGACAGGGAAAGGGAGGTACTTGGTCATCCGCCAGCTAGATCTGCCATGCTTTGCTGATGCCCATGGGAGGCCCGAGCCTTTCTGAGTGAATATGGAGGAGGGATAGATGGGGAGGGTGGGAAGGAGATGGGGGAGGGAGTGGAAGGAGAGGGAGGAGGATAAACTGCAGTTGGGATGTAAAACAAAGACATTAATAAACACAGAAACACATACATATCTGTAGGACCCAAGGAGAGATGTGGCGGCGAGGAGAAGCGAAGAGAACACAGCAAACAGATCCTTAGAGCGAAGCCCTAAAGTAAGAATGAGTGTACAGGACCAAGAGGAAGCTAAGCACCGCTGAGCTCAGGAGGAAAACTGCATCCTCCTTAGAAAAAGGAACACAGCAAGAAGACAGAGAATATTTTTAAAATATTTATCGCCAGCGAAACTGAACTTGGAGATGCAGACATAGTAAGATCGTGTATTGAGACTCGTCTCAGTTCTTCATGACGAGGGAGGCTCACCGCTCCAAAGGAAAGCTGTGGAGATGGCAGTAGACTTGGAGGGAGGCCTATGCTGCTTCCTTTCAGCTCCAGACATTCCCGCTGGAGCTGGAATCAGGGTGTGGAGACAATGTGAACCCGGAACGATCTCATTCAGCTTCAAGGATTTACAGGTGTGTGTTACTCTGTGGAAGTTTCCTTCACTAAGAAAATACGGTTCCCTGAGAATTCATTTCTACAGGGAAATGAATAGTTATTCAGAAATATGAATGTGCTAAAACAACGCTAATAATTTGGGACAAAAGTCACCAAAGAATGCGCCTTCCTAGCTGCCAACAAGCTGTGACCAATTAGCCCCACACCATTCTTTTATAAGGTCCTAAAAAGGGTGCCAAGTGTGGGGTAGACTAAAGGCCCAACAGAAATGTGTTTTCTTTTAAATAAGTTATGGAAGAAAACCGAGACACTGACGTAGTAAACATTTCAAAGCGAAACAGTGGAAGAAAGCCAACCTCCCAGTCACTCGCTGGACGGGGTTCAATAAAGTTTGTGTGAGGTTTTGGCCCCTCCTGTCTTAAAATCAGTCACAAGAACATAACAAAAGTATGTCGTGTTCCAAATAGTTTAGAGAAAGAACTCTTTCAAACTGGATTCAACTAGTTAAGTTGCTGATGGTAAAAGGCACGCAGCTAAAGTCCAGGATCTGCCAACTGCAGCCAGAGTTGGCCCAGTCCAACATGTGCTTTGCTCTGTCTTCCTCCGCCCCATGGTTTCATTTTAAATGGTTACATAAGGCCCTTCACAGCATCTTTGATTGTGACTCTTGGCCAGTAAAGACTTAAATATTTATGACTTGGCCCTTTCCAGGAGAAGTTTGCCAACTCCTGAGCCAAATGATCGTAAGAAAAGCAAAGGATATATTACTAAAAGGTAAAGTATATGTGGAATATAGTTAGGGGTTCTGCCCACTGATATTAATCCATTCATACTATTTTATCTGTAATGCTGGGATATCTATCCCATATTTTATCACTTAACTTTGTAAAGCATTTGCAGATGATTGGCATGGGCGTACAGATTTAACCTTTGATCTTGAATTGCTTTCTGGCATTGGCTGGGGCTAAGACAATCATAAACCAGACCAATTGAGCACGTGGGAAGAGGCAGTGCCCTGAGATGAATGTGTTGTGCATACCAATGAGTTAAGATGGGCTGCCCTGGAGCTAGATCAGCCATCTATAGAAGACTCAACAAGAGCGACAAGAGTAACGCAAAGGAGAGTGCTGGGCGAGACCCACCTTCCCAGGTGTAAACTTTGAGCATCTGAAAGTGCCTTGATATCGCGGGTTAGGCCGAGGTGATGCGAGCAATCCCCCTTGCGTTATGACTGCCTTTACTAACAGCCGGCTTTGTCAGCGTCCTGTCCTCTGTTCTGTTAGATTTCCCATAGTTCCCTTGCAGTAAAAATATTCTTCACCTCATTTTGTATATGAGGAAAGGGAGGTCCTGGAAGCCGGTACAAGAATCCCACTACTAATAAATGTAGATCTGTGCTCCTGACACCAATGTGAGATTGAACTATTATACAAGTGCCAATACATCACAAACGTGAGCAATGGAGGAGGGGATGTATAAAAATGGACCGGGTAGGGTTACGGATAGTTATCATGCTGCAGTATGGAGAATAAACAGTCACCTTCCATTGTCTGCTAAAATGACATATTAATCACCTTGATGATATTCTTGCCCTTATTTGTATAGTGCTTGCGTCTTAGGTTTCGGGACAGGTGCGTCAGATTCTCATTTTAATTCGGTGACAGGAACTGGCGTTGTTTATGCCTCTTTCTTGCTCGTGTTATCATCAGTGCCAAGGGGGACAGATTCATTTGGTGCCATTCCTTGTTCTCATTACAACCTTTATCACAATAATATGGTACAGTATTGGAGTTTTAATGGCCCATATATCCTGTGAATCATGGTGGTAATAAACTATAATGCTTTGACCTGAGCTCTTTAATATTTGATACATTGTTCCTTCCTAGCTGACCTAGCTCCCTCCTTTCCTCACGCTCCTTGGACAGGGACGGTGTAGAATGGATAGCCACTCAAAGTTTAAAAAAAACATTCAGCAAGTGGAATATACCTGTTTATAAGCCTGTTCAGTGTGACTTGTCATTCATGTTCTAATTCAGAAAGAACAAACCACTGTTTCTCCTTGTGACACAGACTACAAGGGAGACACAGAACAGAAAACCACAGATCCATTCTTGTGGTGAGGAACACAAAGGGACACTGCCCTCATTCTGGAGACAGTGGCTACACAAGCCCATAGTGCTGCACAAAGACAGCCCTGCCCTCCTCCGAGTGACTGCAGAGATTTGTTGACAAATGGAAAGGTTTGACAAGGGAGAGGCTGAGGAGACGGCTCAGCCAGTAAAGGGCTGGTCATGCAAGGAAGAGGACCTAAGTCCGCATGCCCAGCATCCACGTGAAAAGTTGGGCATAGTGTGAACTTGTAATTTCAGTGCTGGAGGCGCAGAGACAGAAGGATCCCTGAGGCTTGCAGGCCAATGAAGTGAGCTCCAGGTTCAGAGAGAGACCCTAGCTAAAAAACTAAAGTGGAGGGGTAGTGACTGTGAACGATTCCTGATGTCAGCCTCTGACATCTACATGTACACACATGCGTGTGTGTGTACACACACACACATACACACATGCACGCAAGCGCGCACGCACACACATGCGCCAAAAAAGAAAAATATTAAAAGATAATGCTAAGGCAAATTCACCATCAAAACAAAGCCTCATTATTCATTCGGAACTCCCACCATGACTGAGGTGCTTCCTACCGTGGTTACTCAGCGTGTATGTGCATCGCCATGCGACGTAGCCATCTGACGCCTGGCCAGAAGGAATCACTGAACTATATGCTTCACCACTAGATCCATCACTGGGTACCTTGTCACAGGAGGTGGAAAACAAAGCTACAGTCACTGCCACATGGCCTTCCACGGCAATTGAAAAACCATGTGCTCCCAGGAGCACTATGCGTCTGTCAGTTTTCTGACAGAAGATCAAAATGAAAAAAGCTTGATTCTAAGAGATTGTTGAAGAGGAAAAGAAATCCCACAAGAGTCGTGACAGAGGGAGGGAGATCTGCTGAATTGTCTCGGAAAGCTGACAGTGTTTTTTGACTTTATTCCATGCATATAGAATCTCAATTTTCAATTACCCAGAGTCAACAAGGTCCAAGTTGATTCGACCATGTGGATACTGCAAAATAAGAGGAAGACATCCGTTCACTCATTCGATGCATGATGGTTTCAAGATCTGGGTGTAAGCAAAGTTTGATGATGCGTGCACTCTCCTGGCAAGGATAGCCCTTACAGAGACGAGACAGTATAACTGCGCGGGAGAGAGATCTCAGAACTCCTTTTCTCAAGAAATGATTAATCATCCTTCTTTTGTCTGTTTGGTCTTTTGACCCCCTTGTTTCTCTAGACATTCCTGTAGACATTATGCAAATTTGTTGCACCCTCGATGTCCCCTTGGACTTCCTTTTAAACTTTAACATACCTCTCTTAGGATCATTTTTTTTTCTCTATTTTGAGAGTACCACTCTAGAAAACTGACAGATAATTGGAGCCAGAACTCAAACATCCATTTGTCACGGAGGTTGTAGTAAGGCTTGTTACAGGTTTTTCTCTTTGACTCCTGTAGCCAAAGGTCTAGTGAGGTTGCTACCATGTATACAATAGTACATCCTTCTCCTCTTCCATCTTCCACTCTTCCTTCCTTTCTCCTTCCCTCCCATCCCCCCTCTATTCATCCCTCTCTCCTTCCCACCCTTCTGTTTGCTTTTAATCCCAAAGTACATTTTGTTTCTAAAACACATCCACAGATGTGTAACCATGGCTTCTAAGTGCTGGCCCAGAACATTTACCCCAGTGACACTCTGAGAAAATGAGTCTTTGTCAGTTTTTGGTAAATGTTATGCTTTGTAAACCCTTATAAGTAGATCATAGTGTACTTCTGTATATGAAAGGGTCTCAGAATGTTTGTGTTTTGAATAATTCTCTGTAAGTTTGTTAATCTAGCGTTTCACAAATTCTCTGTCCTGGAAAGTCCTATGATGGCATACATAAGTAATCCTCAAAATTCCACTGGGAAACTCCTACAGCAAACACTTTCAGCAGAGAATCTGGAAACAAAATTAACTCACATAAATCAGTAGTATACAAATGAAAAGTGGACTGAGAAAGAAATCAGGGAAACTCACTGTTCACCATAACCTCAAATAACATAAATATAAAATATCTTGGGATAACTCTAACCAAGCAAGTGAAAGACTAGTATGATAAAAACTTCAAGTCTTTGAAGAAAGAAATCAAAGAAGATATCAGAAGATGGAAAGATCTCCCAGGCTCATGGATGAGTAGGAGTAACACAGTAAAAATGGCCATTCTGCAATACGATCTACAGGATCAATGAAGTCCTCATCAAAATTCCAACACAGCTCTCCACAGATCTTGAAAGGACAATTTTCAGTTTCATATGAACACACACACACACACACACACACACACACACACACACAGGATACCTAAAACAGCAAGAGAACTGATGGATGTATCACCATCCCCAATTTCAAATTGTACTACAGAGCCATAGCAATAAATAAAATATTTCAAAAAATAAATAAAATAAACCAGCATGGTGTTGGCGTGCGCGCACGCACGCACGCACGCACGCACACACGCACGCACACACACACACACACACACAAACAGACTTGTTTTGGAATTGAACTGAAGATTAAGACATAAATCCACACATCTATAGGTACCTGACTTTTTAATAATGAAACCTGAAACACGTATTGGAAAAAAAGACAAGATCTTCAACAAATGGTGCTAGTCAAACAGGGTGTCTGCATGTAAAAGAATCTAATTAGATTCATACTTACCACCCTGCACAAAACTCAAGTCCAAATGGACCAAACCTCAGCGTAAAACCAGATACACTGAACCTAGCAGAAGATAAAGTAGGGAGTAGCCTTGAATGCTTTGGCAGAGGAAAAGATTTTTTTGAACAGAACAGTTAGCACAGGCACTAACATCAACAATCAATAAATGGAAACTCATAAAACAGAAGCATTTCTGTAAGACAAAGGACATTGTTATTAGAAAAAAGCAGCAGCCTTCAGAGTGGGAAAAGATTTTACCAACTACACATCCATTAGAGGGCTAATATACAAAATATATGGATCACTCAAAACCCAGATATCAAGAAAAAAATAATCCAATTAAAAATGGGGTGTCTAAACACAGGATTCTCAAAAGAGGAAACACATTGAAGAAATGTTCCCCCTCGTTAGCCATCAGGGAAATGTAAATCAAAACCATTTTGCGTTTTCATCTTACACCCATCAGAATGGCTAAGAGCAATAAAGCAAATGACAGCTCGTGCTGGTGAGGACGCGGAGACAAGAGAACACTCCTCCATTGCTGGTGGGAGTGTAACCTTGTACAGCCACCATGCAAATCAGTGTGGTGGCTCCTCAGGAAGATGAAAATTGATCTACCTCAAAAGTCAGCCACTCCACTCTTGGACATTTACCCAAAGGATATATCCTACTTCATCCTGCTCAAGAGACACTTGCTCCACCATGTTCATTGCTGCTCTATCAGTAAAGTCCAGAAATTAGAAAAATACTTAGATGTTTCTCAACAGAGAGATGGATAAAGAAAACGAGGTACATTTACACAACAGAATAATACTCGGTCATTAAAAAAGTTGACATTGTGAAATTGCAAGTAAATGGATGGAACCAGAAGAAAATCTTAGAGTGGAAGAACCTAGAACCAGAAAGACAAATATGATACGCCTTTACTTACATGTGAGTATTAGCTGTGAAGTCAACGAGAACCAAGCTACAATCCATAGAACCACAGAGATTAGGTAGAGTGAGGCTAGAAAGGTCTCTTTAGGAAAGGGGAAAAGAATAGATAGTTATGGATGGAAGGCAGGCAGGAGGATCAAAGTGAGGAGAGGGAGGGAAGAGAGGGATGAAGGAGGGGACACTGGGAGGGATAGTTCAAATTAAGGGCCATTTGAGGAGTAGTGTGGAAACCAATACAGAAGAACCTTCCTAAAATATATACATACATGAAGGTGATCTAAATAAAACCACCAAATAATGAGAGAAACAGAGTCCCAAATGGCCTTCTCTTGTCACCAAATGAAGCTTCCAGTACCAGGATTGAGTTATGATCTAACTGAGTTGTTGGCAAGGGAATCCCAAGGGGGAACAGAGAATATTTTTAGAAGGGAGAAAGAAGAAGGAGAAGTAGCGATTAAGCACAGCTAGACTTCTTTAAGCATTTAACTCCCCAAGTCTTCAGTCATCTTGGTTCTGAGGGGCCTACACTAGAGACAGATCATTATCAAATGACCTAGGACTAAAGAGTACTGGTAAATGTATAACTTGTCCTTAAATGTCTCCAATTTATAACATAGAAAGCCACTTTTGACATTAATTTCTGGCTTTCACACACATGTGAACATGTATACACATACTCTTATATATGACACACACACATAAATGGCAAAAAAAACATGATTTTTTTCCCCTGGGGTTGTGGAGATTACTCAGTGGTTAAGGACACTGACTGCTGTTGCAAAGCATCTGGTGTTCAGTTTCCAGTACCTACCATAGCCTGTAACCCCAGAACTGGTGGTACAGCACCTTCTTCTGGCCTTTGAGAGTACTGCACACACATGGTATGTAATCACATATGCAGACTCACATAAAATGAAAACAGAAACAGGCTTTTTGAGGGGCTTTTAATAAAAGGCATTTCATACACAGCTAACAGAATCTGTTTTGTGAAATGGCAGGGATAACACAGAAGGTTGTCTCGGGGTAAATGTTTCTATTTCAGGTAGTGGGGCCAGTAGCCAACTTGATAATAAAGGTATTTTTAAAAGACAGATATATTAAACCCTCACCCCCATCAAATAACAGGAAGAAAGAAAAATCAGATGCAATCTCTCAGATTGGAAGGTCTGAAAGAATTTGCTGGGGTGAGTTTAAAGGATGGAACAACTCTACAAACTACATCATCTGCCCAAGTCTCTTCCTTGTCTTCTCAATAGCCACATACGGGTTTTCAACAAAACAATTTACTGATGGCATCAAAGGAGATTTTCTCCTCGAGGCAAGACAAGATGGATCAAGCAAGAATGGAAACAAGCCCAAGATAAATATTTTAAGGCAATCTGAAAATATCTGGAACATTTGGGGTAGGATAAAAAAATAAATCAGTGGGCTGTTGCTGAACTAAAAGAGAGTCAGAGAAGATATTTAAGAAAAGATATTTCAAGTTACTGATTCTAAAGTAAAGAGGTGTGTGTGAATGTCTGTGTGTGTGTGTGTGTGTGTGTGTGTGTGTGTGTGTGTGTGTGTGTGTACAAGAGTGTGTTGTGGGATATTTTACTCTTTTGGCTTTTGGATGGGCCTGCCACGTAGCTCCCAAGTAAATCATACACATGGAGGCTTATTTTTACTTATGAATGTCATGCCTTAACTTGGCTTGTTTCTTGCCAGTTTTTCTTTCTTTCTTTTTTTTTAAGGATTTATTTATTATTATGTATACAACATTCTGCCTCTATGTATGCCCACATGCCAGAAGAGGGCACCAGATCTCATTACAGATGGTTGTGAGCCACCATGTGGTTGCTGGGAATTGAACTCAGGACCTCTGGAAGAGCTGCCAGTGCTCTTAACCACTGAGCTATCTCTCCAGCCCCTTGCCAGTTTTTCTTAAATTATCCCAACCACCTTTTGCTTCTGGGCTTTTATCTTTCTCTATTTCTGTATACCTTTTTTTACTTCTTTCTCCGTGGCTTGCTGTGTAGCTGGGTGGCTGGCCACTCGTGTCCTCCTCTCCTTCTTCCCTTGCTTTTTGCTTCTCTTGCTCCCTGCAGACTGCTCCTTTTTAATCTCTCTGCCTGCTAGCCCCACCTATCCTTGCTCTTGCCTCGCTATTGGCCGTTCCTCTCCTTATTAGGAGCACTAGGTGTTTTAGACAGGCACAGTAGCACAGTTTCACAGAGTTAAACAAATGCAGTGTAAACAAAAGTCACACACCTAAAAATAATATTCCCCAACAAATGTGTCCATTGCCTGGTAAACTGAAAAACACATTTTTTTATCTATGTTCGATTTAGCTGCATGGAATTCCATAATTTGAGATGAACTGATTGCATAAATAATACACGGACAGTACTAGTCCTGAAAATTCATTGGCTTCCTCTGGTCAGGATCTCAACCCCATCGCCCAGAGACGTGATTCCTGTAAGTATCTTCTTTGGCATATCACATGAATCCTCCCCACAGAATCCATTCTGAGATTTATTCATCCAGGTCCCAGAACTTTTGGCTTCTTTTTTTTTTTTTCCGAGACAGGGTTTCTCTGTGGTTTTTGATCCTGTCCTGGAACTAGCTCTTGTAGACCAGGCTGGTCTCAAACTCACAGAGATCTGCCTGCCTCTGCCTCCCGAGTGCTGGGATTAAAGGCGTGGGCCACCACCTCCCAGCTAACTTTTGGCTTCTTAAGGCCATGGATGTACCTCAGTCTGGGGGTTATCCTCGGAGAGCTGTATTATTCCGAGTTGTGCTTCCTAATGATACTAGCGCAAGACTCAGAGGCCTTAGCTGCTTAGCCACAATCTGGCCATCCCAGCTACACAGAGTACCATGTTATTAGGCTACAGACTATCTGAACCCATATCGCAGCTCAATTCCTATATCTTTACCTTGCTTTGATTCTTTTATTTGCTTACCTGTGTTATTTCTGAGTAGCTCTCAATAAAATTCCATACACAAATCCTCTCAGACAAAGCAGGTCTCCATGGACCATGTAACAAAAGAAAAAAAGTGAAAATGGGATCTGTAGAAACAGAAATCAGCTTGAACTTCTGGAGCTCTATCATCCAGGGGTAGATAACCGCGAACTTCCCTCTGCCAGGAGCTGCAGCATCCATGGCCGATAACCGCGAACTTCCCTCTGCTAGAGGTGGCCGGACTCCTCGTGGTCCGTACATACTACATGTGATGGTTGTGTATTTGCTAAGGTCTTTACCAGCAAAGAGGTTGGGATGGTGGGCAAGTGAAAGAGAAGGTACCAATATAAAAGCATCCCAGAATGTCCTGGGAAAAGATGACTAGAATGTTTGTAAAAGTGTGTAACAATCTTGAGTGTTGCGGTGGTCTGAAACAGGAAAGACGAGGGCTGGGAACCTGTCCTGACTGCTACTGATCTCTAACAAACTTGCTGGGCTTTGTGGCGGTCATGACATTTATATGTCCATTAATCTGAAACTGGGCAGGGTCCCAGAGAAGATAGCTCATCTCTTTCTCATGAGAAAGACTCTCATGGAGGAGAGATTGAAATACTAGAAGCTGGACCCACAAGAAGTCTAGCTCCAAGTCTGCTGATGGATGCGAGCTGTCAAATGAACACCTACACGGTGCCTGCAGCTGGGTTTCTCGAGGCAAAGGCCCTGAGAGACGGGAGAGCGCCTCCTGGAAGCTGTGTGGCCTTTTACGACTTCATCTGAGAGGTCACGCAGCGTCAATACAATAGCATTTCACCTGTTAGAAGTGAAGCCTGGCTGGAATGTCAAAATCTGCTAATATGTCTAAAACCATCAGAGTGATTAACAACCTACTTAAGGGAAATTATGGAAGCCAGAGGGGCTCATTTATTGCATTTAAAAGGTGTCTCTTCTCCTCTCTAGCAGAGGGCAGGAGTGACCAGAGTCCAAGCTCACGACCCAGGAGATTATTAAATTATCGGATGCATTAAGTTGGCGTCTTCAGAGCCACAGAGCCTTAAGGGAAAAGGAAAAGAGGGAAATTTGGGACGGTACATGTGGATCAATACATCCAAAAACTTTTAAACTTTATACCCTCTCGGGCCGTAGAATATTCCCGTATTTTCTTCTTCAATGGTGACATACTTTAACACTATCCTCTTTTGAAGAAAGTGCAGAGCGGGGCCTTGCAGCGCTGGCTCATCTGTCAGTGCTGTCGGGCCTGAAGGAGAGGGACTCTTCACCCCAAAGAAGCACAACCTTCAAAGACCTCAAAGAGATAGGTGGGAATAGAGAGTGCTGGATCCCAGACGGCAGGATGCCCAGTCATGAAAGGGGAAGTGTATGCAGGGGAAGAACTCTCTAGAAGCACAGGCTTCGGCATCTTGGTACAGATCTTGTTCTGTCACTGTGAAGACGCTAGGGGTGTGGCCTTTGAGAGCCTGCCAAGAATGAAGTGGAAATGCCCAAAATTGTGTGGCTAACAGTGGAAGGAATCAAAAGCTCACAGAAGCAGACGCTCCAGAGGAAACATTTGTAGGAGTAAGGAATCCAGAAACTGACGGGCAGCATGGAAGGGCGCGGAGGAAACCAACCTCACTGCAAGTTCAGCGGTGGCTGTCTTCCACAGTGCAGGCCGATGCTCGGGGTGCCGCTGCGCGGCTACATCTCCAATGGCCTGAGAGTGAGAGGGGGCTGTAGTAATGGAAGACACCTGGAGGTGCTTAACAGCTCAGAATGAGCGAAGAAAACGATGCAATAAATGCCGACGTCAAGGGCATCCAGGAGAGCTTGACCCACAGAGAACTGTGAACATAGTTTGATAGAACGCAGAATCTCTAGGGACCAGACGTGTAAAAACCCGAAAGTTCAATCCATAAAGCCAAAAGAAATCAGGACAGCCAAAGGCCACAGAAGGTGTTTCAATAAAAAGTTATGATCTGTGCTCAGTTTCTGGACCAGGGCCAGAGAGCCAAAGTCTCCCAGGCTAGACTCCAATGTTACTAAAACCACTGCTCCTCCACCAGCTGGTATGTGTGGTTATACATTCCTGTGGCCTATGGACAAATGACAGAGGAGGAAAGGGTTTACAAGTGTCTGACTTAGTATCTGGGTCCTACCTAGAGATAAATGATCATCATTACGGAGCCCCAGTCCTAGCCGCACTGAAATGTATAGGGAAATGAAACCCCTCAAATTATCTGAGATGTGGGCATCATGGCTCTTCATGACATAAAGAAAGCAGAGTGATCTACTGTAAAAAACAGACTTGTAAACGGCGGTGAGCGGCCAACAGTTTGGCTGCTAGGAGAAATGAAAACCGAAAGAGGGCTGAGGAAAGAGGATGCTCCTGTGGGAATGGGAAGCAAGAATGGTGCCCTGTGTATTTCCAGGTAACGCCCCCCCCCCACATACACTGAGAGTATTCACCATGCAAGCTGCACCAAACACAACCAAAGGAGAATGACACAACCAGTTGGTGCTAGCCAATCTGTGGCCTACAGCTGTCCTGTTCTAGCACAGCAAATACATGCAAGCATTTGCTTCAGCATTTGTTGAAGAACGCAATCAAAAGGATGGGTGCCCACTCATAATATCAATTTAGATTTCTGCCATTCTGCACATCCAAACTGCTCAAAATAGTGATCCACACCGACCAGAACTGACATCATCCCCAAAAAGACCAAGTTAATTATTTGGAGAATTGAATACTTGGAAGCACCTCCACTCAGAAAGCTACTGGAGTTCACTTTGACTGGAACGGTACCATATTCCAGGTATGACCATATTCCAGGTATGTGTTTGCCTCTCCTGACCCTAGTCCTCACTCAATATCGAGTGTCTGAATCACGGTCATGGGATAATAGGAAGATACTTATTAGACCAAGAGACTGCTTTCTGCACAAAGAAGAGCAGCTCTGAGCCCAGAGGTCTAGAGAATCTACTCCCCAAACTGTCCACTGACCACACACACACACACACACACACACACACACACACACACACGGGCTCACGTGTGCACACACATGCACACACACAATAAATATGTCAACTAGAGTGCAGTGCTATGGTAAACAATGTGATACATTACCAGATTGCTCATTCCCAGCGCTGTAATAGCTCCCAGATGCGGAGACTTGAGAGGCAGACCTCTCTCAAGTTGGTCTCTCTCTCTTGCATATACCCCATTCCCAGGGTAGCCTAATTCAATGAATGGTTGCTATGGGTTACAAAGGTCTGGCTCTTTCATCTCAGTTCATGACAACCCTGAAGGGTACCCAACCTCCATAGATCCCCAAAGAATTATCTGTCTTTTGTTAAAATTAAGTCACCAAGTTGTTCAGCATCAGCCGCTGGCCAGTCCTATGTCTCTGGTTCCTGGCTAGTATTGTTTCTAAGTATTTTCCCTGCATATAAACCTCTAGCTTAGAATTTACTCCTAGGGAACCTGCCTTAAGACAACTCTAAAATGTCTTCATTCTTTAGTGAGCGTGAAACACTAGACAGAAATACACTGGTGAGTTCTAGGATTCTCTAGTTTATTTTGTGAGGGTGATTCCAGAGAGGTGTGACCAAGCAGAGAAGACTGTCCCTAGATGTGGGAGGCGACATGGGAAGAACCATTGTCTTAGACTAAATAAAAAGGGAAGAAGTATAAAGACGTCTGAACGCGGGCTTCTCTGTTGAAGATACAATGTAACAAACCCTCCGGGCTCCCAGATACAATGTAACAAACCCTCCCGGCTCCCTCCGGGCTCCCGGATACAATGTAGTAAACCCTCCCGGCTCCCTCCGGGCTCCCGGATACAATGTAGTAAACCCTCCCGGCTCCCGGCTCCACACCAGGGTGGGCTGTACCCTCAAACTGTGGGCCAAAATAAACCCCTCTTACTGCTTCTAACCAGCCTACCCCTGGACTGCTTCTGTGGCACTCCTGAGTTCCTGCCAGCACACCCTCCCCCTTATCCAGGCACTGGGTTTGCCATTTGGAATTGGGTGCAGGTTTTAGCTAGCACTCTGCCGCTTGGGGTGGAGACGGATGGTGGTGAAGGCATGTTTTCATTTGCTTACTGGCATTTGGGTGTTGCCTTGGGACGCAGTCCTTTGCCCACTTCTGCCACTTCTGATTACTCTCTGCTAGTCTACATTTTGGTTGGGAAAGAACAGATTTAAATAAGAATGGGAAGAGTCAAGAGTAAGACAGCTTTATCTCAATTTAAAGAAGGGTTCTGTAAGTGACGGGAGCTACTAGTAACTGATGGGCTGCCTCAGGAGCTATAGAGAAGAATACAATTTTAGTTCAATAAGAAGAGAAATGTGGTCATTTGAGAACCGTAATACTGAAATATGAAGAAATCATGTTAGTTGTAGGGCCCCAAGCATTACTTTAGCATAAAGTCACCATGTGGGCCTAACCTCAGTTTCCCAAGAGCTGACTGTATTTCCATTTTCTTTAAGGTTTAGAAATGGCTTAAATGCTAGCTGTTCTCTTGAATTCCTTGGTTTCGAGCCTCCTCAAAGCAAGCCAGCAAACAACATCTTCAAATCTCACTTGCCTCCTTATGAGGAAACTAAGTGGAAAACAGGGAAGTTATACAATTAATCCATAAACGAGAGTGAAGGCTTGAATTACTGTTTTTCCTTCCCTCCAGCCCATGCCCCCCAAAACAGCATGGTTTGGGATGAACATAAGTGTACGCTCCTGTTTGTCTGAATGCCTGTCTGCATGTGTAAAGGTGGACCTAGGGGCCGGAGAGATCACTCAGTGGGTAAGAGCACTTCCAGCTCTGACAGAGGACCCAGGTTCAGTTCCCACACCCCCACAGCAGCCCCCAAACCATCTGTCACCCCAGTCCAGGAATCTAATGCCCCGCTATAGTCTCCAAGGGCATCAGGCACACATGTGGTATATAGATCCATGCAGGCAAGCATGCAGATAAACAAAACAAGTAGATAAATAAACACATTTAAGAACTGTGTGTGGGAGCCAGGTATGGCGTCACATGTTTTTAATCCCAGAAATCAGGAGGCAGAGGTAGACAGATGCCTGTGAGTTCAAGGCCAGTCTGGTTTACAAAATGAGTTTCAGCATAACCAGAATGACAGTGAGACCTTGTCTCAAAGAAAAAATAATAATAACTATAAAATAAGAAGTGTACACAGGTTTAGAATATACAAATGGATTTGTACCATTTTACATGTGGGTCCAAGAAGAGAGGCAACGGACACCTTACACCTGTTTAAGATATTGGAAAAAAAGAGGTCAAAGTTGAGTTTAGGAAAAAAAAAATGTAGGACCAGGGAATTGAGAGGAGTGTATCTGACCTGTTTAAGGCGGGTTCTTTATTTTGTCTCCCTGGAACTCACAAGAATTTTTTGGGTTTGTGAAAATATTAGTTCCTCTATTCTGCCAATACCTTAAACAGGTATAAGAGACACCCAACATTTCCATACCACAAACACCAGACAGAAGCAAAGAGTCTAGCTACCCCAGGATGTGACCAGCACCCAGCCTTCTCAGGTTCCCCTCCCCCAAGCCCACAAATAATCAGGAAGCAGTCTTGAGAATCCGTAGCCCCAATTCCTTTAACCTGTTATGCCTAACTTCCTGCCTTTATATTATAAAAAAGAGATGGGAATGTATCAGTCTCTCCTGTCCCTTTAAGAGACAAGCCCCGCCTACTCCCTCCCCCATCCACCACCAAGGCAGACAGATCTTCCTTCTGCTTCCGGGTTGAGTTCTTCCTCTTTTGCTGTCTCTTTCCCAAAGAGGTAGCTGCTGCCACGGCTTCTCTCCTCCCTACTCTGGTTTTCTCTTTCTGCCTCTCTCTGCTCTTCCCCATCCTCCCCTTCTCCCCCTTTTCCCTTCCCTTCATCACCCACTAAATAAATATTCAACCTCACTCTACAAGGTCTCTGTCTTGGTCTCTCACCCGCCATGATGCTCCCTGCCTGGGACTTGCTGCTCTCTGTCTGTCTGGTCTCTCACCCGCCATGTG
>NC_022009.1:103157031-103159079 GCF_000317375.1 Microtus ochrogaster
CTGCCTGGGACTTGCTGCTCTCTGTCTCTCTGGTCCCTCACCTGCCATGTGACTCTCTGCCCCTTGTGGCCCACCATGTTCTCATACCTGCTGCCCATTGCCACCACTCGAGGACCTGCAGTGTTTCTGCTGCTGCGCCCCTTGGAGATCCACAGCGTTTTACTTAAACCATAACACGGAGTCCACATATAAGTCCTGCCAGAACCTTTGGTAAATGTTCCCCTGGCCTCTTCTCTCTCTCTCCTCCCTCCCTCTCTCTCTCCCTCCACCTCTCTCTCTTTCCCTCAGGTTTAGAAGCTTGGGTGCAAACTTGTGCATCCTTTGGCTAAACTTCCCTCACCAGCATGGCCTCTGCAGGCAGAGGGAGGCTTCCTTCCTGCCTTCCTCCTCCTCTTCTTCCCTGCCCTCTCTCTCCTCAATGACTTTTACAGTTTTTATCAGAGTCATTTATTTAAGTAGAACCCGAGATGTCCATTGTGTGAAACATGTTTTCCGAAAGATCTCATTATTGTCCTAGACAGAAGGAAGTCGGCAAGATAAATAAAACATGCTTAAAATGACTGTCTCTCTATGCTCAAGCCACTGTCTACAACTAAGGTGCTGCCAACTACAGGCACCAACTTGAAAAGTATGCTTTTAGGTTTGAGGCGCCTAACGTCTAAAAGGCAGTCTGTTGCCGCTAGAGGGCGCTTGACTGTCCATCACACTCCAGTTGACGCACACCAGCTTTGCCAGCCTGTTACCTCCAGAGGGCGCTCGATTGTCCACCACATCCCAATTAACACACACCGGCTTTGCATTCCGTGGCCTACTGGCACTTCACATTTATGTCTATTTAATGGAGCTCCTAGCTCCCCTCCCCCCATGTTGGCAGGGTAGCTGTTGACAGGCCACCCATTCTGTCATGCCCCCTGGAGGGCTCTCCCATTGGCCTCCCACTGGTCTTTTGAGCTTTTCACAACTGACAGATCCAAGGTCTATTTTTCCCCCTCAAAAAAATCTGTTTACCAAATCCAGTTTGGAATTTAGTATTGGCTTTGTCTTCTTGACAGTAAAAAAAAAAGAAAATAGGAAAAATGGTTGGGGGGAACCCTCAAGTACGTACATTCATTTGCCACATCGTTCCTCAGAGGAAACGTAGTGACGACAAATTTATAAGCCTGCTCCCGAAAGCAAACATGCTCTCACAGCTTTCTGGAACGACGTTTTTATAAGGGAAGAAAAGATTTGGTTGTGTGTTTTCTGTTCTTGTTCTTGTTTTGTTTTGTTAGATCCAAGAAATGTTCTTAGCTCAAAGCTGTTTTCTGTTGTGTGATATTTTTCCAACTATTGCCTGTCCCACTAGAGAAATACCTGCTATGTTTCTCAGGCATGCATGCTTCGGAGAAACCACCCAGTGCTGATGGAAATTGTTCAGCTTTCCTCTCCCTCGTCATTGTCTGTCGTCCCTCACCCCTCGCCTCACAGTTCACAAGGGAGACTATAATTAGGCAGCTGTGATTGGGACATGACATAATAATAACTAGCATTGGAAGCTGGCCATGTGCCAGGTGTTCTACATACCCTAGTTCATGGTGGGGGAGGGGGCAGCTATTGATTTTTCTGTGTGTTGGGGAAAGTTGATGGAGAGTTGTTGGGTCACTTGTCCAAGATTAGCCAGCTGTGCAGGTACCGTTCAAAGCCGGATCGCTTGATTGTTCTAGCCCTACAATCTGCTTGGTTGTTCTAGTCCTACAATCTGCTAGGTTGTTCTAGTTCTACAATCTGCTAGGTTGTTCTAGTCCTACATACATATGCACACACATGTGCACACATAAGTGTACATACTCATGCAGAGACCCACACAGAGATATGCACAAACATACACAAAAAAAACCAAAAACACAAAAGGAACAAATGTGACTAGTATAATTTGTAATTCTCATTCCTGTCCTCTATCCATGTTGTCCTGACCTCTCTCTCTCTCTCTCTCTCTCTCTCTCTCTCTCTCTCTCTCTCTCTCTCCCTTTCCTATGTCCTCCCTACCACACACCCTAGTAAGTTCCTTT
>NC_022009.1:103159179-103181741 GCF_000317375.1 Microtus ochrogaster
AATTCTCATTCCTGTCCTCTATCCATGTTGTCCTGACCTCTCTCTCTCTCTCTCTCTCTCTCTCTCTCTCTCTCTCTCTCTCTCCCTTTCCTATGTCCTCCCTACCACACACCCTAGTAAGTTCCTTTGTTAACTGCATCCCAACAGCCATCCCTTTGGAAGTCATGAAGCAACATCACCTTCCCAATGATGCTTCCAGGTTTCCCCTCTCCCTGGTGCACCTTCAGGCTTCCCAAAAGCATTGCCATCAGAACATCAACAGTCATTCGGTTAGCAGTCACCATGTGACTCTATGGCAATAAGACTGCCAAATGGGGGAAAGACTAGCGAAAATATTTTGCGGTGACAGATTGATGGCAGCTTGGCAAACAGACCCAGAAATCCTGTCTCACACATATTACTCATGAACTGGTATTTTTAAAGCACTACGCCACAGTTTTATTTCCACTTTGACCTTATAAAAACAGGCATCTCAAATATTATGTGACTGGAATGAAAGGCCTTTGTGCGGAAAGTCTTTTATGATCAGTTTCCTGGATGCAACAAACACACTCAAAACTGAGGCGGTTTTGAGAGAAATCGAATCACTTTAGTTCATGATTCAAAGTGGCTGCCAGCAAGCCTGGAGTTTAGCAATCTTACTACTGAGAATACTACTTAGTACAATCAACTATGTACTGAACAGACTGACACCTGTGATACACATTGAGACAGATGATGCAGCAGGTGCAAAGGTAGCACCCAGCCATGACGTCAGCCATGATGTCAGTGGAAACAAAAAGGAAGGCGGAGCATAGTCAATATGTTTTTCTCATCTCCTTTCCAAAGATGAGATCATTGCCTCTGTTTTTATGTTAAGGAATTACTCTCTTAAACAAGAAGGCTCGTATTGGCCAGGGTTCTAGTTAAATAGCAGAAAGCAGTACTGTGTACAGAGGCAGTGCATTGAAAGGACCTTAGTAACGTGCAGAATTGCTGGGAGGTTAGAGAGCAGAGCTTAGATACGTGTTGTGCGACCAGGCATTTCCTCCACAGTGCTGGCCTGACACAGAGCACTTTCTATAGTTTGAGAGTTTTATATCTGAACACTTGGCACAGTCCTAGGATGCAGTATGAGTCGCTGCAATGAGCCAGGGCAGATAAGATGCTGGGATCAGATATTTTCTCTTACAATAAAATCTGTCCTTGTTGCCTGTGGCTGTAGCAACAAATGCTTACAAATCTGATCACTGAACACATCTGAAATGCATGCTGCCAGATGTCACCAGGACCATATTGTCAACTCTCTAGGGAATCTAGGGAAGAATTTTTCCTCTTCTAGATCATTCCTTGGCTTGTGGCCACATCACTTCAGTCTTCACCTCTGCCCTATATTCTCTTCTGTGTGTATGTTGGTCAAATCTCTTTGTCTTCCCCCTATAACATGTGCAGGCAGGTGTTCCATCTAGGGATTCAGGATAATAACCTCACCTAAAGATGTGTAACACATATATTGCATCTCCAAAATCTTGACTCTCTATACAACATTCACGGGGTCTAGGGATGGGAATCTGATCTCTTTGGAAAATAACAAAGTCCCAAGACGTCATCTAAAGAAGTAAGATTTATACTGGCTCATAGTTTCAGTGCTCGATGCCATGGAAGGGCATGGTGGATCATTTCAGGATGCTACGGAAATGTGGTGAAGGCTACAGCACCAACACACACACACACACACAGAGAGAGAGAGAGAGAGAGAGAGAGAGAGAGAGAGAGAGAGACAGACAGACAGACAGACAGACAGACAGACAGACAGACAGACACAGAGAGACAGGACAGAGACAGAGACAGAGAGAGCAGGTATAACAAACCTCAGGGACCTCCCCCAGTGACCTAACTCCGTCAGCTAGACCTACCTTTCCATGTTTCTAGAACGTCCAAAAGTAGCCTCAGGTTGGCTGAACTTTCAAAACATGTGCCTGTGTGGGGCATTTAGGAGTCAAATGAAAGAGAAGGGAGGTTTCTGACATGTTATAGATTCCTAGAAACCTCACTTATGTGGGAAACCCTTGAATTTTTCGTGTCGCTTCTCTCCTCTCTTGACAGGCAGGGATCTCATCAATATGTCTGAGAGAGTTGCTAGCTTTAGCTTTCTTGGTCCAATCAGCAAAAGATGGAGTATTTGGAAAACATCAATGATGCTGGCCATTGGCAAGTGTGATTGGTGCCTTACGTAATTAATGTATTTGACTGGTAATGTAAGATTCTGTAGACTCAAGGTGGAACCGTGTCCTGTAAACCATGAAACTAAGTGGTCCTTGTCAAACAAGGTCAGCAAACAAGGAGGGAACCTTCTCAGCCACCCTAGCTCCTCTCATCCTCCCTACAAGTCCAGTCTTGGCTTAAATACAGGTGGATCCGGACAAAAGGAGAAAAAGATGACAGCTCCCAACACAGGCTGGTAAATCCTCCTCCAAGATGAGAGACCTCACTGAAAGTCTAAGTGTGATTTAACGTAAATGCTGATTTCGTGACTTCTAGAGTAAGTTCTCCCAAGATATAACCCATAAACCACAATCTGGCACGTCAGGGCCTGTGTGTGCTGAGTGATGAATACTCCATTTGGCCCAATTTGCCACTTCCTCAGTAGCTGAACTTACAGCTTAAACACGGCAAAATGCACCAAACTATTAGGATCAAACCCTGGCCAGAAGGCCAATCAGAGGCAGATGTCTTTGAGCGGTGCAGTGCAGCATTAAAACAGATGACAACAGGCTGGAGAGATGGCTCAGTACTTAGGAGCAGTGGCTGCTCTTTCAGAGGACCTACCTGGGCTCAATTCCCATCACCCATGAGGTGACTCACAACTGTCTGTAACTTCAGCCCCAGGGCATCTAATGCACTCTTCTGGTCTCCATGAGTACCAGGCACGACCCTGGTGCACAAACATACATGCAGGCAAGTCACACATATGCATAAAATAAATGGTAAGAGACAGACAGACAGATGACATCTACCTTGTCAAAGATGTGTAACTAGGAGCCCATTATTTTAGACAGGGTAGACATTGAAGGAACTGGAAAGAAAAGGGTTCAGATCCTCAGAAGCTGGGGTAGAAATTCCACAACCCAATTTGCCCTGGACATATTCTTTTCCCTCCAAAATTTTATTTTTAACAGGTATTGCAATATATCAAGGTATTGCTATGTGGGTATCCATCTAGAGCAGTGGTTCTCAACCTTGCTAATGCTGTGACCCTTTAACACACATGCTCATGCTGTGGTGACCCCCCAATCATAAAATTATGTGTATTGCTACTTCCTCACTGTACTTTTGCTACTGTTATAAATTGCACTGCAAAGCTGTTGGCAATAGAAGGTTGCTGAGGGAGTTGTGACCCACAAGTTGAGAACCACTGAGTCAGAGCTTTCCACTTGCAGGCTCCCCTGTAGTGAAAGACAAAGGAGGTTCTGGTCAGGAGGAAGTCCTCAGTGATGTCTGTCACTTCAGGAAAGTGCTTAACAAGAAGGGACACAGTCTGCCTTTCTGGGTTTTTGCTTGCTGATTATCGGTCTTCCAGTGTACAGGAACATGGAATTGTAGCAGCCATGCGAACAGAGCCATGCATGGTTCAGATCCATGGGGTGAGGACTTGCTGACACTTGCAGTGGGCTGGCTTCCATGTGTTCTTAGAACCATGGGATGGGAGCCTTTTAAACATGGGAAAGGTATTAGAACGTTCTGGCTAATGAAAGGATGACTTACTCCCACAGAGGGAGTGAGTAAGCTCAGTGGTTAAGAACACGTATTGTTCTCAGAAAGGACCCAAGCTCAGTAGCCAGTACTCAAGAGGGATTGAAAATTCAAGACCTGCTGGGGTTAAAGGTTACAGTTAAGATCAGTCTATATAACACTGCTTTGAGAACCCGTCTCGTCTTTAAAAAAGTCTTGGAACACAGCTCAGTGGTGTGGTATTTGTCTAGCTGGTATAAAGCCCTTTGCTGACAAGGTAGACTAGCTTCTGCCACAGATATATGGTGCTAGGAATCTTTGGCTTTCGTAACTTTAAAATCATTATTATAGCTCTATTACTAATAGTCACAGAAATAAGGTAGATGGTTTAGGACAAAACTCAAGGACCCAGGCATCAAAGCGGCTGACCATTTAACCTGGCCCAGGTTTGACCATTTGAACAATCTATGACTTGGGAAGTTAAAAGGAAGAGCAGGGTGGTCACTGTGGTCCCCTTCCAACTTACAAGTTCCCATGTATGCCAAAAATGCAGAGCCTTTTATGGGAGTTGGGATGGTTAGCCAGGCACATAAAGGAACCCATGACAAGAATGTGTTGTTCATCATCAGGCATGCAGCTGTGGCCCAGCTGTTATCCTTGGCTTGCTGTATCTTTTATCTGATAAACAGGAACAATACTGTGCCCTCTTACATCTTTATCAATAAAAATAAGGATATAAATGATATTTGTTCCTTGGGGTTAATGTGAGGATTAAATGAATTAAGATACGCAAAGCATCAGAACTGTGCCCAGGAGACAAATGTCGATGGGTATTTTTATATTATGACAGTGAGACTCTACCGAACGGTGCCTACATGTGCCATGTCCTTTCTTTCTGCCTCGCCGTCCGAATGCCTCATCTACCCAAGTGCTTTCGGGGGAGAAGTCCTAAACTCAATGAAGGGGTTAAACCAGTTTCAACCAGCTGAGTGATTTTTGAGCTCTTATCTCTTCTAGTTTATTTAAATGACGTATTTCTTCCCTCTGTCGCAAGTCCTCGTGGCTGTACTAGGGATTGCAATGGACCTCATGCCCCATTTGGTTCATACCGCAGATTCACCGAACGGTGCTCATCGGATACCTTGTGCACTGTGCACTCTGCCACTTTCATGGAAGGATAAGCAGCTAGCCTGTGGGAAACAGCAGCCATGAAGACCAATGGGTATAACGTATGGGCTGAGAGAGTATTTGCCACTGCCAAATTAGGAGTGAAGCCAGGAGACATTCCTCTAAAGATAAATAAAACAGAGTATAGTCTTAACAATGGTGCTGGTAATTAATCCCTGGGAGTTAAGGATAGCCAATGGCTCGCCGACTTGACAGATGCAGCTACCTCTAGGAATGTGCCGTGCTGGACCAGAGAAGAAATGAAGACGTTTTCATAGTCATTTTCTGTGACGTGCATCACACACCACTTCTGCAGAAGTGAGACCAAATCTGAGTGCAAATGACAATTACTAAATGTAGTGCTGACCTAGGAGTACATCTGCTCCGATACCCGCATGTCCACGGTGAGGTCGCTAAGGTTCAGAGAGCTTAAGCATCTGCATGCCTGTGAATTATGAGTCTAACATCTAACTTACCTGAAGGGAGATAATAAAAAATTTACAGAAATTGCTTTTACTGGAGTTTCTGCAGTTAGACTATTTGGTGCCTGGAATTTCTACATATGCTTACAAGTACTTATTGTCTGTGACCAAATGTGTCTGGAGCACTGTAATTTATATAGGTACAAGAGAATGCTTGAGAATATGCGGTCCAGGAACCTGGAGTATAAGATATGACCACACATCTGGTATCTGCTATGAGATGGGGATGGCTGTGTGGCTAAGGCAATGCTAGATCTAAACTGTTAGGATCTAATGAGCAAGCATGTTTCTGAGATTTTAGTTTTCCAAGCCTCAATGCCTATATTTTTACAATAACAGTGGCCATTCACCTCTACACACATTGAATGAGTTGACATAAAGCATTTAGAAAGATACCTACATATATAAACAAGCACTATAAAATATTAATGTGCTTATATTTCATAATCTTACAGTGATGCTAGAAAACCTATTGTCCTCTTTAAGGTACACAGTTGTATGTTGGTGGGGGACATCAGGGAATGGGGATAAAGAAGCAGAGACCCATGGTGGGGTCTTCCATGAATGGCCCACACTGTGGAAATCATTCTCTCCCTATCTTGATATTAATCATTAACAGGTATGTACTACTTCCATACATCTCCTAATCACAATTATTTGTTAGGGCCATAGGGCAGTTTTCCCTGCTTTTCTTAGTGTCCCACCATCGGTTCTGAAGACTCTGCCCTAAAGCAACCCTTGCTGAGACTCTGTGTCTGTTACACACAGCTCCTATCCCAGCCTGTCGCTCTGTGTGCTCTACTTTGCTATTTCTTTATATATTTTAAGCATACCTTTTAATTTTAGGCATAAGCTATTCAAGCCTGTTAATACTTTGACATTCGGGTAGATAGTCTTGTCACTTGCTTCTAGAGTAGTGAATGTAAGGCCAGGCCCCCCCAAAAAAATTAAAGAAAGAGAATAAAGGTGGAGAGATAGAAGGGCAAGAGGAGAGAAAAAGGAAGATGAAAGAAGAGGGAGAAGGAGGAAAGAGAAGAGGAGAATGAAAATCTGAAGAGGAGAAAAAATCTACCATGCATAAATAATGCCTAAGGACACTTTCCCTACACAAACCCATCAAAAAGGCTATATAAGGAATACATGATAAGTGTTCTTAAAGATTTATTTTAGTTTTTTAAATTGCTTTTATTGAGCTATATATATTTTTTCTCTGCTCCCCTCCTTTTCTCTCCCTCCTCTTCTACTCTCTCCCCTGATCCCCATGCTCCCAGTTTACTCAGGAGATCTTGTCTTCTTCTACTTCCCATGTAGATTATATTCATGTATATCTCTCTTAGGGTCCTCATTGTTGTCTAGGTTCTCTGAGATTGTGAATTGTAGGCTGGGTTTTCTTTGCATTATGTCTAAAAGCCACTTAGGAGTGAGCACATATGATAATTGTCTTTCTGGGTCTGGGTTACCTCACTCAATATGATGCTTTCTAGATGCATGCATTTGCCCTCGAATTTCAAGAGGTTATTACCTTTTTTCCACTGTGTAGTACCAAAGGATGCTCAATCATACCACAAGGACATGTGCTCAACTATGTTCATAGCAGCATTGTTTGTAATAGCCGGAACCTGAATGCCCCTCAACTGAAGAATGGATAAGGAAAATGGGGTACATTTACACAATGGAGTACTACGCAGAAGATTTGTTTTAGCTTACATTGTTGATGGGGGCAAGTATGTGCATGTGTGTACAGATGCCCTTGGAGGCCAAAGGTGTCAGACACGCTGAAGCTGGGGACACAGGAGATGTTGAGCCACCGGGTGAGTGCTGAGATCTAAACTCGGGTTCTCTCAGAGGACAGGAAAAGGTCTCACTCTTCCTCCATACTTGCCTTCTGCCACAAAATAAATACGCAGCATGGGCCCAGAGCAGGAATCGAGAAAAACGCGAACTCTGACATACCATCCGCAGGGCACTGAAAAGTCAACAGAACCACCTTGCCCTTTAGTACAAAAAACTGTGCCCACGTGGACAAAGTCAGACAACATCCTTTCTGTGCGGGCTGAGGTTTGAACCCCAAGTCTTATGCATGCTAGCTAAGCAAGTATTCACGTTCTTAAAGTTACAGTTACTGTCCTTTTTAAAAATGAAATAAGTCTACTTATTTATTGAATGAAATTGCTAATAATCCTTTCTATACCGCCAACTCACTTAAAACTGCTCAGCCTATTTTGCGCAAGGCTAAGGCAAGGCAACATGATTCTTGCTCAATTCCTCTGGACAAATATATTGATCATAAGGTAACCACACTCTATTTTTAAAACACGGTCCTAGAAATCTCAAGGTCCAAATCAGGAGCAGATGGAGAGAGAGCACGAGCAAGGAACTCAGGACTGTGAGGGGTGCACCCACACATTGAGACAATGGGGATGTTCTCTCGGGAGCTCACCAAGGCCAGCTGGCCTGGGTCTGAAAAAGCCTGGGATAAAACCGGACTCGCTGAACATAGCAGACAATGAGGACTACTGAGAACTCAAGAACAATGGCAATGGGTTTTTGATCCTACTGCACGTACTGGCTTTGGGGGAGCCTAGGCAGTTTGGATGCTCACCTTACTAGACCTGGATGGAGGTGGGTGGTCCTTGGGCTTCCCACAGGTCAGGGAACCCTGATTGCTCTTTGGGCTGATGAGGGAGGGGGACTTGAATGAGGGAGGGGGAGAGAAATGGGAGGCGGTGGCGGGGAAGAGACAGAAATCTTTAATAAATAAATAAATTAAAAAAAATAATTTAAAAAAAACCACGGTCCTAAAGAGACTCTAAGAAGGTTGATGTTCATTGTCCCGGCTGTCATTAAATACCATATATTGGGTGGCTTCAACAACAGAATTGTATTTTCTCCCAGTTCGGGAGACTTTAAATCTCAGATTACGGTGCTAGTAGGCTGCTGTTTCTTTCCGAGACCTCAAACCCTTGGCGTGTAGACAGCCATTTTGCCCCTGTGTCCTCAACAGGGTCTTCTCCCGTGGATGTATTTATACTGATTTTCACCTATTATAATACCAGTCATATTGGTTTTGACTCACTCTGATGGCTTTGTTAGAAGGTTCTTAGTTCTCTCGCCACACTCTGTATCTAAATAGAGTCATGCTCTGAGGTACAGGGAATCAACGTCAGCAGTTGAATTCTGTGGGGTCACATTCAGTCCTAGTGGTGCTGAATGCCACATCCATTGGTGACGCTACATTGAGCAGATGGCCCTAGAAGGAGAAGCTGTGGATACCGCTGAATGTCTCCACCCAGAAGCCAGGGTCCTGCAACAAACTGAGAGGACTCTGTGTTGCCGTGTTAGGTAGGGTGACACTTACTACATGAGATGACATGTCTTGCTACTATAACTAAATAACTAATAAAAGGTGATTTAGAGAGAAAAAGTTTCCTTGGCTCATGGTCCAGGACACAGTCCATCCTGGCTGGGAAGGCATGGGAACAGGAACATGCAGCAGCTGGCCACGTGCCCGCTCAGGTCATATCTTAGTTAGGGTTTCTATTGCTGCAACAAAACACCAGGACCAAAAGGCAAGCTGGGGGGGAAAGGGTTTATTGGGCTTACACTTCAGCATGGCTGTTCATCACTGAAGGAAGTCAGGACAGGGACCCACACAGGACAGGATCCCAGAAGCATGAGCTGATGAAGAGGCCATGGAGGGGAGCTGCTTATTGGCTTGCTTCCCATGGCTTGCTCAGCCCACCTTATAGAACCCAGGACCAGCAGCCGAGGGATGACATCACCCACCATGGGCCCTCCCCCATTGGTCACTAAATGAGAAAATGCCTTACAGCTGGATCTCAAGGAGGCATTTCCTCAGCTGAGGCTCCTTCCTCTGGTGACGCTAGCTTGTGTCAAACTGACACACAAAACCAGCCAGTACAGGTCCTGAGCAGAGGGAGGTAAATGCTGGTTCTCTGCTTTCTTTCTCCCTTTTGGTGCCCGTGGAACAGTGTCACCCACACTGAGATTGGGTTTTCCTACCTTTGTTAACCTAATTTAGAATGTCCCCCCACAAGCATGATCAGAGGTTTGTTTCCATGGTGATTATAGAACCTATCAAATTAGCAATCAAGACTAACCCTTACAGAAGGAATTTGCCTAGAAGTGCCCAAAATCCACTCCCATACTTCTCTGAAGTTACTGGAAACTTTAACAAAGTGATGAATCTAGACACTTGTGACTTCGTCTCTAAATGCAGCCCGTGTCCCAAGCACTAGGAAGTTATGCCTATGACTGCAATAGGAAGATGGTACCTAATCAGTCACTCTATCATCTCAGAAGTATGAGAAAATACAAAGGCGCCTGCTGGGCAATACGCCGTGTCTAGGAACTATTGAGCAGTAGTAAACGTCTTAGGGCTTGACTTCTATACTAACAGATTCTAAACTTGCATGCAGAGAAGGACGGTTTCCTGGTGAGAGCTGATTTATGATGTCTGCGGAGATGCTTCCTTCATTAATGACGAGGCCTGAAAGCTACCATGTAAAACTGTCCCCTAGAATGTTGGCATTGTCCCGTCTGTGCCGTGTCATTCACAGGTTAGAATAGAACTCTCTTGATGGGTGGTTTTGTTTCGTGACTAAGAGTGGGTAGTTTTTGGACTGCGGTGTGTTTTTACGGGCAGGCATCACTCACTGTGGCGTATGCTGCAACACAGCTTCTCCAAGGCACTCACTGCTGGGTCGGGCTCAGACATCAACAGGCCAGACACACAAACAGAGATGGAGATGACGGGACTCTTCCAGGCCACACCCTGCTTCTGACTGTCACTGCTAGCAGGTGAGAAATGGGATGGGGAGAACCACTCCTGGAATGTCACACAATCTTCTTATAAACTCTGGTCCTGGCCTTTGAAAGAATAAATAAATAGCTAAGCCCATGATCAAAGGCGCTTTGATTCATCTCGGCTGGTTATGCCCTGACTTCTTTTATGGCCGCTGGGAGTCTTATCTCTCTCGGAGTTTCTAAGCGTTCTCCGAAGGAAAAGAGAATCCAAGGACTGTTTTATAAGTTTAGGAAGAGAGTTTGAAGAAATGATGAATCAGCCTTAAAAACTATTTTTTCCCCCAAAAATTGGTTGGCCAATTAGCTAAGTCAGGGATTCTCAACCTGTGGGTCACGATCCCTTTGGTTCTCAACCCTTGGGGGTTGCATATCAAACATCCTGCATTATGATTCATAACAGTAGCAAAATTATAGTTATGAAATAGCAATGAAATAATTTTATGCTTGGGGTCACCACAACATGAGGAACTGTATTAAAAAGGTTTAATACAGTTTTAGGAAGGTCGAGAACCATTGGTCTAAATCATTCAGGGGATGCTGGCAGAATTTGGCTAACTACCCCAAAATGGAGACTTTGGAGGCTCATTTCCCTCTGACATCTATAGTTACGCTAATTAAAGAGGGGTTTCTGACACATGGTGATTTCAGCCATTTCTGGAGAGTAGTTTACTTGTCGTGTTTTTTTTTTAAATGACATTTTTATTTTTAGATCAATAGCAATTGGCTTCAGATATGATAGGATTGCAGGGCAACCCAATATGCTAACTGGTATACCAGCAGCAGTTCCAAGTGGTGCTTTAGAATTACAAACTGAATTGCGCTTTTATGAATGAAACTGAATTGAACATCAGCACATTAGACACGGCGGTTGACTGTAAAAATCTCTGATTCGTGGTATATTGGAGAAAGGAGTAGTCAATTTCACCTCTAATAGCTCATGAACAGTCCCCAAGAGCATCGCTCATGGTTGGCGAGAATATGTATCCTAAGAGGCACCCACGTGCAAGGTCTGGGATGGAGGATTCAAGGGGGACACTAAGATGGATTGCTAGGGGATAGGAGTCTGTTAGTTGGGTTATCAATGCTATGACCAGACAGACAGCAACATGGAGGAGCTCTGAAGTGACTTCAGCCCCCAGCACCAGAGATGGACAATGAAGTTGGTGCCAAAGAGAAAATCAGCGTCCCTGTGGCCTAAGTGTGGGGCTGGCTGTCTCTTCTCACCTCAGAGGGTCTGCAGCCAGGCTCTCAGACCCCAGGCTGGAGGCAGAATAGAGCAGGTAGCAGGATGTACAGCCACCAACACCCCCTTGGATGCAAACTCACTTCCCCGGTGAGAAGACTGTTAGCTGGTGGTGCAGCTTCTCAGCAGGGTACCTGGTGTTAAGGGCTGTCACAGGTGCAGTGACCTCAGTGACCAGGAAGAGCTACCAGACTCCAGCGACTCTTCCACCAGGAATAACAACGTGAATTCGGCATTGCTGACCGCTTTCTCTCTGCTCCTGAAACCCCAGGAACGTAATTCAATCTGCCCCTCTTCCTACCCTACAATATTTTTTTGCATAATTTAATGGTCTTTCCTATATCTGAAACAATGAAAGTAATTTGAGGAGCAGAGAGTTTCTTTCATATCTGTCTCTGATGTAATAGTTCTGACTTCAGAACATTTTTCTAGACCTTTGGGACAAAGGTATAAAAGATTGCTAAAACCTGCATTTTTAAAGCAGATACTCTCATCTGGCTTCCTTGGGCACTAGGCACACGTGTGTTATGTGGGCACACACACAGGCAAAACAGCCATACACCAAAATAAAACGATTGTGCAGACTCCTTGCTCGGCCAATATGGAGATGGTGGCATCATTTATGACAATGGTACATAAGAAAACAGAAACGGATTGGGTGAGAAAAGAGAGCCTGGATTCCTGTTTTGAATGCATTCAGTTTGTTATGCCTGTGGAAATGAAAACAAAGACGTCTCGGACGTTACATGGACATAGGATCTGGAACTCACAAAGGGGAAAGCACTAGAACTACATTTGAAATCCAAAAAGAGTACATTGAAAACTAGAAGGGAGCCACTGGGAGATCATGGTTTACATCAGCATTTAAAGACAGCAATTTCCTGAGTTCAGTTCCCAGCAACCACACAGTGGTCTGCAACCATCTATAATGAGATCTGGTGCCCTCTTCTGGCCTGCAGGCAGAACACTGAATACATAATAAAAAAACATTTCCTGACTTTAGTGCCAGCTCTTACATGGTGGCTCACAACATTCTGTAGTGATATCTGGCGCCCTCTTCTGGCAGGAGGCAGAACATTGACTCCATAATAAATAAACCTTAAAAAAAAAAGACAGACAAGCATTAAACAGAGGGATAAGATGTAAAATGTTAGTCAATGGCAAAAATCTGATGGGAAAATACAGAAACAAAACAAAACAAAAAGTGGCAGAGTGCCACCATTAAGAGAAAGACAGACGGGCTGGCTACAAAAATGGGACATTACTTGTAAGTCTGGCCAAAGCATATTCAAGTAGAGTAGTAAGTACGAAAACCAGGCTACGATGGGTTGAGGCATGACCAGAGATCACCACACAGAGGCAGGAAACACAGTGTGCTCTGGAGAAGCTCCCTGCTGTAAGCTGAACTTTACAGGAAAAGCCACACCTCTGTTAGAGGTCCTACCAGGCGGGCTGACTGATTAGAACGCCATGCGTGCGGAGGCTTGGAATACTGCAGGACTAGAAACAAATTATCGTGGGCTATCTTTTAAAAAAAAAGATTTATTTATTTATTATGTATACAACATTCAGCCTCGATGTATGCCCACACGCCAGAGCAGGGCGACAGATCTCAGTACAGATGGTTGTGAGCCACCATGTGGTTGCTGGGAATTCCAGGACCTCTGGAAGAGCAGCCAGTGCTCTTAACCTCTGAGCCATCTCTCCAGCCCATCTTGGGCTATCTTTATCCCCATGAATGACCATTCGTTGCCCATCTCTGTGTATGTCTTCACATCCTTCTAATTCTCAGGTAAAAGCTTTAAAGTACATCAACAGACCGCTGGAGTCCGTCAGCCTACAGGCAAAACTGGAGAACGTCATCAGATAGCAGCTAAAATCCTCAGCGTAGTTTTTCGCCTCTCTTTTGTGCCTTGCCTACTTACTGTACCAACTAATGTATTTAGGAGATGTCTTGACTTCGGCATCTGCTTCTGTGATTCTGGGTAACCGGCTCTGTGTTCCCGGGCCATGGCCACTCATATTTGGCTCAGACTGAATTATCTTCTCTTCCCTTCCAGGACAGCGGTATGCTTTGCATTGACACTGGGAGTGAGCAGAGGATAGGGAGCCTCCGACTGCTTCCTACCCGGTCACGGCCTTCATCTCTGCTCTTCGTTGCTCTAACTATGACCCTGTCCACACTCAACTCCACACAGGCTGCTGGTTGAAGAAGGTGGCCCATCCTGGCATAGTGTATCTGCTCCAAGACTCCACTTAAACAAGGATAAAATGAAAATCAGTGCAAATCAAGATGACCAGAGGCACAGGTGGTGAGAAAAATAAGCCAGAACTTGGAAGAAAGAAAGAGAAAGAAGTCACCTGCCTTCTCTGTCCTCAGGGGACCTCTAGATGTCCAGCACTAACACACATGCATGAGAAGGCGACATGATTGGCTAAACCTACGAGAACTGACCAAAAGGCCAGAGGAGCATTGGCTAGATTGCTTCTGGATGTGTGGATGTTTATTCTCAACTGATTCTGCAGTTTCTTCTCAAGCAGGTCAATGGCATTCCACAAGAGAAATGTCTTCAGTGCCTCCAGACTTCAAAGGGAGGGTCTGTATCCAGACATTGTGGTACCTTCACACAAAGGCAGGAGGATGGCGATCGGACGTTCAAGGTTATCTTCAGAAACCTAGTGAGTCTGGGGCTGGGACTATTTGAGAAAAAGGAAGGCCCTTGGACATATTTTACAAATGGAGTTACTAAACGGCTGGAGCAACAAGGCTACACACGAAGTGAATGGCGACATGGAAGGTTGTCATGTAAGTCAATGGAAAGTCTCATATGATGCCTAAAGTGAACCCTCATTTTATCTCTGGTCATTATGTGAGCTGGTGCATAGAAGAGATTTTTTTTTTGGTGGAATTTTGTCTACTAATGAATGCATATTTAATTTCCATAATTGAAGGCAGATCTTCAGGATAAACGCCATACCCCAATTTCCTCTACTATTTACCTCCTAATTTTGGTCAGCTTTATCTTGAAGTCGTCTTCCCTAATTAACAAGGGTTGTGGATAAAGATGGCTGTCTGGCTGGCTGCTCTCCCGAAGTCACCACGGTCAGTACCTTTTGCACACATGTGCGGTTCCCACGTGACCGATGTCCTCGGCTGGCTGAAGCTGTGACTTCTTGGCTGCATCTCTAGAATCTAGCACTGGCACTTTTAATATTCATTTTAAAAAGGAGGAAAGAGGAATGAGTCTCATTTAGTTTTGAGGATAGTTGTCACGGCCTCCCAGCCAGGGAACAGTGATCCCACCCTCCCCATTTCCAACAGGTCCTGCACCGGGGGATCCAGATTCGAACTGTGCTCAGATCTTAGTTGTTATACTGACTGGGAGCTTGGAATTTTCTGCCGAGAGACCTCATTCCTGACTGCCTTCATCCTCAGAAACACAACCCCGCCATTTTCTTTCCTGCTGCCTGCATGTGTCCTTGCCTGGAGAGGGTTCTGGAGAAGTCAGAATCTTACTTTGTGCATGGCCATCCTCATGTGAGAGGAAATAAGAAACAAGAAACGATGGGGAAGGGGCATTCCTATTAGGGAATAGGTGCAGAAACCCTAAGAAATTGCTGCCACAGGTGTCATGGTTAACAACCAGCATGCCATTTCCTCTTAAGGTTTATATTTAGTACCTACAGGGTTAGCAGTGTGGAGGTCGGCTCTCACACTCTAGCAATTTCGCTCAGACTGTGAGCTCATTTGAAGGGAATTATTAGATGATAAGGATATTAGCCTACGGATAGCTTATTCCAAATCCAAGCTCAGAACATGTCACGTTGAAAAATTCCTTTCCTGTGTCACCTTTGAAAATAGAGCTGGTGTCAAGCAGTCACGTGTGCTGTAGACCTCAGGAGCTTATTTTTAAACCTCTCTGAATTCCTGATGACAGAGACTTGCAGGTCAGCGTCTTCCTCAAAGGAGACTGTTAAACTTGTATTCTAAACATGCCAGATTGTATTGGGACTCTATTTCTTTCTGAGTTCCTCCCTCCCTCCCTTCCTTCCTACCTACATATTTAGGTTAGATAGTCATCAAACAGTCTTTGGGAAAGGAATAGCACAGGTGAGGTCTCAAGACCCGTCACTCCCTGAGCTCCAGGATTATGACCTGGTTGTCTGAACTCTCCTGTCAGCAGACTCTTCTAAGCAGCCACGAATTACGTTGCTGTCTCTAACTCAGTAAGTGCAGTGAGAGACAAACCCTGGCAGGTGCTAGTAAAAAGCCTGGAAAGAACAAAGGAGCTATTCTCTGCGCTTCTCAGGAAATGATGCCCACAGGAAGGGAAGCATTGTGTACCAGACACAGAGGACTCTTCATCTTGGCCCTCTAGACAGAGAGATTCAAGGCTGCCATTAGTGTGGGACCACCTGGCTTCTGTAAGCTGAAATACTTAGTTCATTGAGTGGCCCCACCTACCATTCTTCCACTGTGGAAGTCAGGTTCTGGTAGCCGCGGTGTTAGGGTGAGAGCCTATGGAAGGGTTAAGCCCTGGAAGCTTGGCCATCAGTCTCCAATCAAGCAATGAAACATACAAGAAGGGAGGATGATCACACCAGGCAGGAAGCCAGAGCCTGGAGAGAGGTCAGTCTTGTGACGTCTCCCTAGGCTTCTCCCCTGACAGGTCATTCCGCACGTCAACATCAACTGAGGACCAAGCTACCAGCATACACACTGTTTCAGAACACATCCGAACCACATCCACGTCACATCACGGCCCGTACAGAGCGCCCTGCCCCGGCACAGCAATGAGCTGTTGCTGTGGGTGGGATTGGAAGTGTCCCTCGGAACTCACGTGCTGAGGCAGCAATCCAGCCCTAAGTTGGGCCTCAAAACACAATTGGCTCCTGAGTTTTCTAACGCCACCACCTGACTGGTGCATTCACTGAGCTATAGTTTAATGGCCTGTTGGTAGACGCCTTAGGAGGTCCTTGGGAGCTGGATTTGAAGGTTATCCATGATTCTTACCTGCTATGTTCGTTCTCTCTCTCCCATTGCCCGTTGGATGAATCGCCTTGTTCCAGTCACACTCTTCATCATAAATGTCCTGCCTCAAACTCAGGCCCAGAAGCAACCGAACTATCCGTTCCCCTCCGATGCTCTCCTGGACGGCTTTTCTAGTTCTACAGTAAAAACATGACCAAACATGCCGTGACCAAAAACAACTTGGGGAGGAAAGGGTTTATACTTTATAGCCCATCACTGAGAGACGCCAAGGCAGGAGCTACAGGGAGGAAATCAAGGCAGCAACTGAAGAGGCCATGGTGGAATCCTGCTGACTAGCCCCTCCCCTTGGCTTATTCAGTTTGCTTTCTAGTACAACCTTGGTCCACCTCCCAGGAGTGGCACCGCCCAAAGTGGGCTGGGCTCTCGCCCATCAATCATTAATTAAGAAAATGCCCTAAAGGAGCAGGGCAGTGGGAAAGAGAGAAAGTAGGGGTCAGGAGTCACAGATAACCTTCAAATCCAAGCTCTCAAGAACCTCATAAAGCTCTACCAATAGGCAATTACACTACAACTCAACCAATGGGCCAGTCAGTTGAAGGGGTTAGAGTGAATGAGCCAATTATGTTCTGAGGCCCCGCTCTCGAACGCTGGATTGCTGCCTCAGCACGCGAGCTCTGAGGGACACTTTCAGTTCCAGACTTTGCCACACACCAATCTGATGGAGGCAATTGCTCAAATGATGTTTCCGCTTCCCACACGACTAGCCTGTGTCAAGGTGACAAAATCACCAACCAGCCCAGGTGGTGGCGCATGCCTTTAATCCCAGCACTCAGAGGCAGAGGCAGGAGGATCTCTGTGAGGTTGAGGCCAGCCTGGTCTACAAGAGCTAGTTCCAGGACAGGCTCCACAGCTACGGAGAAACCCTGCCTTGAAAAATCAAATCAAAACAAAACAAAAAACCAACCAGCATTGCTACTGCCCTAAAGAATGCTGCTCAGAAAATGGGGGATAAGGTCTCCCAAAGAATTGCCATTCGTTTGATGCTGACTCCTAGCAGAAGAATAGGATTAATTCAAAGAGTCTTGAGGAGCGGTTTTAACCTGCTGCAGCATGGGGACTGTGTAAGATGGCTTCTGTCATAAACACTGGTTCTTGGAGATGCTCTGGAAACAGTGACAGCACCCACACTGACTGAGGAATGTCATTAACTGTGGCCAATTTTCCTATTACAGCCCCTGGTAGCATCTATTTAAGAAAAAAAGAAAGCATTTCCAAGCACCAAAAATGGTCCCGGTTGGATGTTCTGTGTTCCATTGTGTTTAGAACAAAAGGATTCCTTGCACAATCTACTAGGTTAGACCTCTAAGAAGGCACTGTGACTGAAGAATAATGTCTTCATTAGAAAAATTAAGAGCCTCTTAATTGTGTCACTATTTTATAGACCAGTATGTCCCTCACTAAACAATCTAGAGCCAAGAGTACAAGCAGGAAGTCTTTTCTGAAGTATTTACTATAAATGGCAGATAACATAAAAGAGGATGAGAGAGCGTTAAGACATCAGACAGAACGATGTCACGCTCAGAGTGATGGAGTAAAAGAGACAGCAGAAGCATCTGCAGTCTGTGCACTAAAAAACCCCAAGACTTCCGGGCCTTATTCCTCCCCCCTATGTAGAGCTAAAATCCCTGGAAAAAGCATTTTAAAAGCCTGTGACAGAAGAAAGAAGGCAGAGGAAACGGGCTTGCAGATCTGAGGCATGATGGGATTTCTTTTCACCTCAGAGATCCCACAGTGGATTCTAGAGAAACCCAGGGTTGCAACAGTGCTTATCTCGGGGTGTGACGTCATCGCAGGCCATCAGGAAGCACCGGGGCTGTGGCCACCACCTACAGAATCCCTTGGCCCCTGCGTCACGACTACAGAATAATCAGACCAGCACAGTAATGATATGATGGTTTGAATTGTGTTTGGCGGTGGGTGTATATGTAGACTTTTATCAGTGCAGTGCAAATATTAAACAGGCCCTGCAGACAAATACATCAGAAGACAGAAGCAGTTGAGAGAAATAACCACATGATACAAGTGTTTCTACAAGGAAAAACTATAGTGATATTTTATGTTTTAACAAATAAAGCTTGTCTGAAGATCAGAGCGAAGAGCTAAGCCACTAGAAGCCCAGGAGTGATGGCACACACTTTTAATCCCAGGATTTGGGAGATAGAAGCTAAGGGAGCTCTGTTAATTCAAGGCCACCTTGGGCTACGCAAGATTGAATCTGTCTAAAAGAGAAACAGAGCTCACACAATGGTGATTCCAGCAGTTGGGATCACACATCTTTCATCCCAGTGCTAGGGAGGTGGAGACAGGAGTGATATGGCTGGGTGGAGAGAGGAATATAAGGCAGAAGGAAACAGGAACTCGGTGCAGTCTGAGGTTTGGTGGAGACAGTTGCAGTCTGAGGCTCGCGTGTGCAGTCAGAGGGCAGGATTGTCCCTTTGGTCTGAGCATTGGTAGAGGTAAACTGTCTCTCTAGTGGCTGGCCACTCTGCTTTTCTGATCTTCAGCATTAAGCCCTATATCTGTCTCTGGGTTTTTATTATTAAGACCAACTAAAATTCATGAGACAAAATGTCTTACATCTGTAGAGGGGTGCAGGCCGAGGGGTGTGCGCCCACACTGAAGCAAGGAAAAAGCACACCCCTGAGGCTCTTAACACAAAGGGGTCCTATGATGTGGGAGTCTTCTGTTTTGTGTTGACTTCATTGGTTAAATAAAGAAACTGCCTTAGCGCTTGGATTGATAGGACAAAAAATTAGGTAGGCGAAGTAGACAAAACAGAATGCTGGGAGAAAGAAGCTGAGTCAGGAGTCGCCATGATTCTGCCTCTCCAGACAGATACAGGTTAAGATCTTTCCTGGTAAGCCAGCTCATGGTGCTACACAGAATATTAGAAATGGGTTAGATCAATAAGAGGCTGAAACTAATGGGCCAGACAGTGTTTTAAAAAATACAGTTTGTGTGTAATTATTTCAGGTATAAAGCTAGCCGGGTGGCAGAAACGCAGCCCACTGCCACTCTGCTCCTCACAACAGTCCTGGGCCTCACTCTGGTCAGAGCTCAGCTTCCAGTCCTTATGAAACTGGCTAAAACAGAGCTGCACAGTTTCTAGGGAGAAATAAAACCAGAGCAGATATTTTGATCTGGAGAAGTGCTGACCCTGGGAGAATCTGAATTCCTGCCAAGGGGCTTCTTTACAGTTTGTCTTAACAGAACTTTGTCTCATTTAACCCTTAGAGAAGAAGGTCTGCGGACTCTGTTTACAGTTCCCACAGCTTCCTCAGACTGGCCAAATCCTTGTGGGGCTGGGGATTGTGAAAAGGCTTTCCAAGGAGGTAAGGAAATCTGTCTGAAGACCCCCCCCCTCACTGTACCACCCTTTGTCCAGGCTGCTTTTCCTTGAAGGCCCCCGTTTCCTGCTGTATCTCCTCCATCAACTCCTCTTTCACAATGCAGAAGGCCCTCCTTCTGCATTACAGAAAATGGACTGGAGACCGGTCCAAAGTGAAGATGTGAATCCACTCCTTCCAAAATTCTGAGGAATTTCAAGCCAGCGTGGTAAGCCAACTGTGGGGCCTTCTGGGCTGGGAGTGCAGGGAGGTCTGTGCCTCTCTCCTCACAGCTTGTCATGGTGCATTTTCGGGGGGAGCGGTCCAAAATGTGGGGCTACAGACAAAAGAGAGCACCAGTACCCAGGTACTAAGACAGCAAACCACAAGCACGTCTACAATCAGGGCTCTGATGTGTTGCTCTCGGATAATCTGAAGGGAGGCCACCCCGCTGTCAAGAGATAGCTAATTAAAAAAATTAAAAATAACTGGGATCGTCAACCATCATGGGATTTGCTTTTGGTACCTAGGAGTTCAAAGATTTAAACCACATTCCCAGCACAGTTTCTTTTAGTCCTTTATAAATGGATTTTATTTGCCATTGTATGTACAAAATACCAGGGCAAATTTTAGTACAAATGCTAAATAGAGAAGAAATCAATACTGAGTACCTCATTTTGGCTAATAAATATACATGAGCATATGTGAACATTTATAAAGTAATTGTTTTGAATTTCCATCTTATTAAGAAATATGAACTTAATATATCTTTCTTTATTTAATAATTCCCTAACAAGATATATGTTTATGATACTTTGGCTAATTTACTGTAACAATTAAATTATTAATTTATGAAAGCTGAATCCAGGAAGAAATTGTCTTAAGCCTTATTACAATCACAGAAGCTTTTTTGATTAAAATATAAGCCTCTGCTTACTTTATTATGCTATAATAACCAACGAAACCACTCTTTCAAGCAGAAAAACATATTATAACTCAGGATGAAAAAGAAGTGGGATGAAAATATAAACTGAAAGAGAAAGGAATGACAAGAATTTTTGTGATTATAAACGCTGTTCCTGTATCCTTACCGCTACTAATGGTATAAAATCATGACATTTAGGTTTCACAGGCCACGTTTACAAGACCGATGCAATGCATTTATTTAAAATGTCAAATCTGCAAAAGTTCAAAACACAAATCTTTATAGGATTTGGGGATTTTTGTTTGTCTGTTTTTTCTTTGTGTGTTTTGTTTTGTTTTTTGAGATAGGGTAACCCTGGCTGTCCTGGAACTCAATTTATAGACCAGACTGGCCTTGGACTCACAGAGATCTCCCTGCCTCTGCCTTCCAAGTCCGGGGATTAAAGATGTGCACCACCATCACCACCACTGGACTTAAATTTCTAAATAAACTCAGACTGTAACTTCGGAGCTACACCCTTTGACTCTGTTTTAATATAAATTTTATTTCTAGTGTTTTCTCTCTTAACAAACATCAAAATAAAAATATCAAAACACATATTTTTAAAACATCATGTATTCCATAAATATTTGTTATGAATCATTATGTCCCAGGCATTGTTATGGACTTTCCAAGCACATTCACAATCAAGACTGAAAAAGAAAATCCCTACCCTCCTGGGTCTTAAATTTTAGCTGGAGAAAATAAACGCATATGTAAACTGTATTTAAGACAATGGTAGAGTCTATAGAGAAAAATGAAAGTAAGAAAGCAGGGGAGCGTTCAAGGACGAGAGATGATTTTCTATGGGTCTGGGAGAGAAGACATAGGGATGGTCCCTCTAAGCACTAACAAACTGGACATTGGAGTGCATGCCTTGATTTCAAGCATTTTAGAAGAGGAGACAGAAAGATGGTGAGTTTGAGGCCAGCCTGGACTACAAAAGTATGTTCAATTTCAGCCTGGGCTACAGAGTAAGAACTTATTTTTTTTTTAATTAAATTAAATTAAATACGGTAAGGATGGGAGTCAAGATAGTGTAGAATGACCTGGAAGCCCTCAGCTGCTTGAGGACCCACATACATCAGGAAAAACCGTGGGTGAGTTAGAGGTCTCAACAAAGTTCAGGCAGTGAACCTGTGATCTGGGACTGATTTAATATGCAGTTAGGGAAGGTGAGATTTCAGGGACGCTGATTTGCATGGGCCACTTTGAGGACCCCAGTGAAGCTAGCAATGAGTATGTGTAGAACCTTGTGTCTTGGAGATGGTATGCCAAATGCACCAACTTCAGGTCCCACAGAAGTGAGTACCACTGCCTTTCAATGCCCTGTTCTCATGCTGGGAGCACACAGCTCCTGTGATTCTTCTTCAGTCCTTTACCCACACTCTCAAAACAAGTGATAGATTAGATTATTGCTTTCCCCTTCCTTTTGTCTACCACCATAGCTCTAAAACTTAGAGTTCATTGCACAGGGAACATAGTGCACTGCCTTGCTTCACTGTTCCTGACTTCAGCTACCAGATTTGTTTATTAGTTACTTTTCTTTCTTTTTTTTTTTTTTGTCATAAATCACAATCAACCAAAAGCAAATAACCAAAGAGTTTTTTGTGGCTTGCACTTCCTAAGGGATACGGTCCATCATGTTGGGGAAGGCATGGCACGGTGACAGAGTAAGATATTTTATCCACACACAGGGATAAAGAAAGAAAGAGAAGAAGGAGGAGGAGGAGGAGGAGGAAGAGGAGGAGGAGAAGGAGGTGGAGGAGAAGGAGGAGAATCAGAAGCA